>NC_141365.1:50404747-50924747 GCF_057382095.1 Aulonocara sp. 'chitande type north' Nkhata Bay | reverse complement strand
GCGCATACTTGGAACACCAGGACCAAGTGCTTGAAATGCTTCTAAAATTCCCAAGATGTGGAACTCATGTTATGACAAGGCATGAGTTACGTACACGTGCACATTTACCTCCTTTTTCGTTTGTTAAGCTGCTGGCAGACGTTGGCCCACCGAGTGTTCAGTAATTTGAGCTGTGATTGAAGCTGCAAAGCATCATCTGGTGTGCTCATCTGGCTTATGTCCACCCCTGCAGAGTTCACTCTGCCCAGCACCGCTTCCTGGAGGGGTATTTCCTCAGTCAAGTCCTGTGACACAGTAGATTATTACTGATTAATTATTTATTGATTTCAAGTGAAAATTATAGACAGAGATCCAGGTGGAATTTTAAGATTTCCCACAGTGTCGTTGACAGTATTCAACAACAAACGCTCAAATTTACCTTTAATTTACAGGTTATATTTGTGCAGTTACATTTTCTCGAAAAGGAAAAGTAGTGTATGCGTGTTTTACCCTTAGGTGCTGTCTGTGTGCTCCTGGGTCACTCTCGGCCAGTTTCAAAGTCTCCTCAGCATCGTTCAGCCACTCCTCAAGCTCCTTCTGATCCGAAACAAACTTCTGCCACTTGGAGTTACAATCCTGCCAACGCCTTGACACGCACACAGAAAAAAGTTTATTTATAATTGTGCACAATGTTTGAAATATGCATGTAAGCACACACACATAATACCACGTGTGCACATAAAACACATACAAAAGCAAGCATGCGTGCAGAAACGCACACACGTGCAGGACTCGCAGTATACAGGGAACCACCCTTACTTAAGCCTGTCCTGGTAGAGCTTGTTCAGTTTGCCCCAGTTGATACTGAGCAGGTTGACAGACTCCTGGATTCTTTGGCCCTCCAGAGGTCGAGCACCAGACATCATCTCCTTCCTGTGAGCCAGTACTCCATCGACGGGACCTCGCAGCTTGTCAATGTTCCCCTTTACATCCTGCATGTGTGGAGGATAAGATTAAGGTGGAAAAGTGACTGAGGAGAGTACACTGTCTGGTGTGAAAATATTTCGAATTGTTCTCTTAACACGATACATTTTAGAAGAAAACCCCAAAATAGAACAGAATATAATTTCCACATCCCAATTATGCACCATTCTATGTTACATAAAATCCCAAAAAGTACATCGAAGTTTGTGGTTTGTTGGGATTTAAATAAATATATTCTTAGTGCTTATTGTCTGATTATATCGTTTTATGTATGCCAGACCCACACGAGAACTATGTTAAGGGTGACAAGTTGCCCTGGCAACAGACTTTAGAAAGAGGAAGTGCAAAGCTGCAATATGTAAAATTAAAGATCCTTTTTTGAGTTAGACCACTCTGAGCCGTGTCTTTCTTTGCCGTTAACGAATACAAAGAACTGGATTTAATAGGTTGTAATGTGACAACCAGTTCAAAGGGTGTGGATACTTGTTCAAAGGACTACAGTAGCTCGAGTTGCTATTCATTATTACAACAGCTTCTTATGTTACAAGACGCACATTTTCCTGTTTGGTACGTAGTCATAGAAACTATGGTACACAGTAGGGATGCACCAATACTGATACTGGTATCGGTGCCGATACTGTAAAATATGTGTGTACTCATACTCGTAAAAGTTAACCGATACCAACTTATTTCATTAGTCAGAGGGTGGCTGGTCATTTCTGTTGTAGTTTTTTAGATTGGCCACTAGGGGGACATCCCGCGCTAAACAGGCACAGGGTTAGGCGAGTGAGACTGGCGGCTCCAGATAAAAAAGAGAAACTGGAGGCTGCTGTAGCTAGGCTAAACAAAATGCCAGCAGTGTGGACCGGAACAGCCAACTTTAGCTCAGGTTTTGGAAAAGCGATGAAAAATGTCAAGAGAAAATCCACGGGCAGTTAAAACAACAGAGGCTCTGACTCGTTTTATCGCTCTGGATGACCAGCCAATGCCAGTCGTGGAAAACATAGGATTGCGCCGTCTTCTCAGCGTACTCGTACTCGAGCTGCGATATGAAATTCGCAACCGCCCACACATCAGGGAGATAATGGTGCCAAAACTTTCTGAAGAGGTAAAGACAAGCAGTGTGTGCGCGATGTCAGTCCTCGGTTTAACGGCACAGTGGACTGTTGAGGAGTTTGTTCGTCAATGCCAAATACTTTCGTTATTTTGTTTGTTTGTTTACAATATGGACACTGCAATAATTTAAAAGTTTATTTTATTCTCAAACCTAAGTTGTATTTATTTTATTCCAAACAGGAGTGTTTATTTATTATTCTGAAAGCTCGAGACAGTGCCAATAGTTCAGTGATATTTTGTTAAATTACAATGTGGAGACTCTGCAATAATTTAACAGAAGTGCTTATTTTTCACTTGAAATTTTTTTGTGGTCATTTTTATTAATATTTTATTTTTTACCGGCAGAGAATAAAATAAAACCTGTCTTCCAATTCATTGCATTTGTGTGTGTGTGTGTGTGTGTGTGTGTGTGTGTGTGTGTGGTAGAAAGAAGTTTTTGTACTCTGTATCGGCAAGCACTCAGATCCAAGTATCGGTATCGTATTTGTTTGAAAAAACTGGTATCGTTGCATCCCCAGTACACAGCATGAGAGAAAATACATTAAAAAATAAAACAACATTGACTACAACAGGAAACTCAGTATAATGGTATAAACAACAGTATAATACTTATAGGTTTTAGTTATTTGATCACACTGGTGGTCAGTTTTGACTGACTGGGCTTTCAGACAGAAGTTCAAAAGCAATGCTGACCTTCAGGCAGTGCTCTTGCTGAGACATGTTATAATATGCTGCAGGCCAGTATTCAGGAGAGTTCAGCTTGAAGTCCGTCTCTGACACCGAGCACAACAGCGCCTGGAGCTCTGTGATATACTCCTGATTACACAAGTGCACACACATGCACACACAGACACATAAAAAGGCAACACAAACATACAAAGCAGAGCCAAATCAGAAAAAGAGAACATATCAAAGAAAACAACATCTGCAACTGATCTGCAATTTTGTTTTCTCGTCATCTTTTTTGAATGTGTAAGAAATCTCAATAAATGACTCATTTTCCTAAACCCCCAAATTTTCAAACTACATTTTGTATCTGCATAGTTTATTTTTGTCTAATAATAAACTTGTTGTGTATATATATGCATTTGTGCATAAGTCATGTAAGTGTAACACATATGATCAAAACACAGAAAAATGTGACCAAACAAAGGCTGGGAACTCTGCATGGCCAGTACTGAGTAAATGTCTCTTTGCAAACACAATAACCATTGAAGCCTTTTGAGCTCAGAGTATGTGACTCCGTGTTTGATTGAATAGGTTTCATTCGTTCTGCAAACTTTTAGTACTATGAAGCGATGGTGTCCCTGTTTGGAGGCCTAACCCAGCTGTATCCTAGTTTAGGTTAAAGGGTGAGGCAAAATCTTCAGCTTGTGCCTGATGTAGTTTATTGAGATACTGAGTTGTATTTATGTTTCTTCTTTCTGTCATAGAAGTCAAGTTACTGACATTTGCTTCGAGAATTTGGAAACGTTTGTTAAACTGCAGTTTTTTGAATTCTTTCCATAAAAGCTACGCAAACTACTACCTAAAAACACTTGTTTTCATTTTTAGAGTCCCAATCAGGTGCATCGAGTAACCCAAGCCTGTTAATTGTTAGGGGACGGCTGGAGGAGTCTGAGTGTTGAGAAAGCCTTAAAATGTGCATCTTTAATGACGACTGTGAACGAGCTGTAACACTAACAGGCTAATTGAGATCTGAGGATCTTTGGTCAGTGAGAGCTGAGGTCTCCTGGGGGGTCCTACTTTGAACTGTCCAAAGCAAAACTAATATGCTAATCTTGTTTTTTTATTTTAAGGATCTCAGTTTTTACCACTGATGCCCAAACATCTGCATGCTAACGTGCACCTGGTGCCATAGAACCACTTGTGTTCATCACGAAGGTCAAAGTGATTTTGATGTGAAGACCTGGTGGGCTGATCCTTCAAGCCTTTGCAAAAGAAAAACCCTTTCTCTGATATCATGCCAGGTGTGTGTGTGTGTGTGTTATGAGGTGAACTTGAGAGGTACAGTTTTGAATGCCTTTGCTTCTCTGCTTACAGTCATCATGGTTTCCTACACTAGGAGCACGTCTCTGAAAAACGTGCTGTCAACCACCATCCTGTAAAGTTACCGCTCACTTTTTTTGACGTCTCGTATTTTAAGCCAACAACAAGCCCATAAAGTGGTCACAATACTACGTTTCATGCTTTTTCTTTCTATTGTTGGTTTGTTCTGTGCATATGGCTGTTTATAATTATGTGTCCCACAACACTGTAACCATCAAAACCTAGACTGTCATAATATCACTCAGCTGTGTTCCTAAACCTTCGTTAGGCAGCAGTTTTCCCTGGATGCTAAAGACTGACTATTGTTATTTTTTTCATAATTCTTAAGACTCATTTTACATTTATTTATTTCTTTTTAATCAACTTCACTGGCTGATCAGAACCTTCCTGCTTAAAACAGACGTGATTAAAAGTGGGAAAAGCGTGTGGTCATATTTATGAATTATGTCAACATTGGACATTATTTTAAGAGCAAAGGCTGCATAGTGATTAGACTCTAATTTACTGCCTCACATTAGTAGCAAAGGACCAAACACTGCCCACACATTTTCATTGTGAGCCTTTCCAACATTTTGTATTTGACTCTCGTGTGTGAGCACAGAGCACCTGTAGTTGACAGTGGACTTAAAGCCACTCAGGTTTGACCTCATATTAAACAATAACAGAATTGGTTTCATCTGCCAGCTAAAAGGTTCATGTTTGATCCCTGGGTGCTTCCAGTCTGCACGCCAAATATCCTTGGGCAAGACACTACCAACAGGGGTGGCCAGATGTGCGGCCTTATTTCTTACCCCCTGACCTGTAACTCTGAACTCAAAATAAGACTTTATTTTGAGAGCACTTTAGTATTATGAAGACAGTGTCCAGAAGATGTCAGCTTCATAAGATCGCTGTGATCAGTAATATTTAAGGAAAATATTTGACCAGATGAGTGACATTAGCAGCTTATATGTTTACTGTCCAATGCTGTGAGAGAGCAAGGCAGAAAATGACAAACTGATACTACTGTGCTTAAGACTGGTCTGAAATCACATGTAGAAATAAACTAATGTATACCTGAAATCTGACAGTTCACATGCGTATCTGTCTATGTACATGGATTTCCTGTTAGTGGCTTACAAGATAAATACATCGTCTGTGATTTGCAGATCAGGGAACTGCCAGTAATGTGATTGGTTTGTGGAGCAGGAGGCATGCAGTGACACAGAGTAAGACAAAGCAACCAAGGAGATTTAAACTTGTGTACAGGTATAATGTGTGGATGAGAATGCAGCATAGAAAGACACAAAAAGCAACTTGTTTCCTTGAGTGGAGAAAATCAAATCCAGATTTTCAAAACATAAAAATGTATTGTACTATCAGTTTTGAAGGTATTAAAAATGTAAAGAGATAGAGAAGGTCTCAAATTTGGGGTATTTAGGTAGGGACTAATATTTTACTAAAAGATAACGTTGGTAACATTTTAAATGTTTCTTATCATCCATAAGTTTCATAGGCAAACACACAAAATGTAACCACTCTATGCTAACCACTCTATGCTAACCACTCTATGCTAACCACCTCGGTAGCACTATTAAAAAACAGCCTACATGAATTCTGAATCTAGTAGTAAATTATTAAGATAGCACTACTAGCATATCATAGTTGTTAGAGCTAATGAGTTTGTGGTACCAATATTAGTTTGTACTCGATCAGAACACTGTTCGTTGGCTGACTGTGGATTTAATAAGTTTACTGCTCCTAACCTTCGTTTGGATTGAAGCTTTCATGCTGTTACATAAAAATGAATTGTTACAACTTTTACTACTACCTTTGAGAGATTAAAGAGTTAGTATTGAAATATAATAATTAAAGTATTTTCTGTTAGTACTGTAGATACACAAGTTGTGCCTACTGAAACTCACACATTGTCTTTTGAAGGGTATGAACTTGCCCTCCACCTCAACCCAGCGTGTGTTGAGCTGGAGTTGGCGGGGCTCCACTAGATTGGTGGCTCCAGCCTCTGAAAGCTGATTGGCTAAGCCCTGCACCTCCTTAAGCTCCTCCTTCTTCTTGTCGAACTCTGAGCCAATTTCCTATTGAACAAAATCAATGGGGAAGGTCACTTGCTATTGGTTGGGGGCCAAGTGGGGCAAGCACAGAGAAGTATGTAGATGTATTGGAAACACATTCTCTCTCACACACACACACACACACACACACACACACACACACACACACACACACACACAAACATTTCAAATAATAAATAATGACACATTCCACTTTCTTTTTCCCATCAGCACATCATTTACCCATCAGAGACAATACATTGACAAAAGGGACAAAGTGTTGTGTTCGTCAGTGTCACATATAAACATACAAAGTTCAGGCTGCATATTTGTATAGTATTTAACTCCATTTCAAAAAGAAAGCAGTGCTATGATCATGAGGCACTGACTGCCTTGAGACTTTATTCATACAGAGAACAAGTAAAGTTATTGTGCTATGTGTGAACTAAGCAGCTTCTGGCTGAACAGAAACAAAGAGCTACACGAACAGACTGGAAGCAGAAGGATGGACAGAGACACAGACGGACAAGCAGTGAGGAATATCTGTCGCGGCAATGATGACGAGTCTGAGACGTGCGGGTGGTGTGTCCGCTTAGCGAAATGTCATAGTGATCATCTGAAAGTGAAACACATACAGAGAGTCAGAAAGGGCGGGGAAACTGGTGGGAGTCCAGGGTTTCCTTCTCACACCTTCTCCAAATCAGAACCAGATGTTAGTGCTGCACTGCTGTAGCACTTTGATCAAAATAAGAAATCATTGGACATCTTAATACCTAAAATTGCTCTAAACAAACAATATGATTCTTGTGTTCTTTTCAGATGCTGTAGTTTCAAAAACTGGAAGGAGCGCCTACAAACTGTAACAAAGATACAAATGCTGCCTTCACAAGCGTATGAAATTGATTGAGATCCCATTTTTAACATGGGTTTAATTTGACGTTGGCTCACCCTTTGCAGCTATAAAACCCTCAACTCTTCTGGGTAGGCTTTCCCTTCCAAGTGCATTTGTGAAGTCAGACACTGATGGTGGACGAGTAGACCTGGCTCGCCGTCTCAGCTCCAATTCATCCCAAAGGTGTTGTATTGGGTTGAAGTCAGGACTCTGTGCTGGTCAGTCAAATTCTTCCACACCAAACTTGCTCATCCATGTCTTTGTGGGTCTTCATGCACTGAAGGATTAAGAGTTCCTTTCACTAGAACTAAGAGGCCGAGCCCAGCTCCTGAGAAATGGCCCCATACCAAACTTTACAATTGAGACAATGCAGTCTGACAAGAGCCATTTACTTGGCAACTGCCAAACCCAGACTCATCCAGTGGATTTCCAGACAGAGAAATATGATTCATCGCTCCAGAGAGCACATCTTCACTGCTCTAGAGTCTAGTAGCACCATGCTCTAGGCCACTACATCCAATGCTTTGCAATTGTGCTTGTCATGGTGATGTAGGGCCTGGATACAGCTGCCCAGCCATGAAGCTCTCTACCTACTGGTCCCGAGCTAATCTGAATCCCACATGAAGTCTGGAGGTCTATAGTGATGTGCACTATACACCTCAGCATAACCTTGCTCTGTCATTTGTACATCTGTGGCTATCTAAGTGATTGGAACACCTGAATTCAATGGTTTGTGTGAATAAGTGATTACTTTACACCACAGTGTATATAAATTATTCTGAAAAACTAATCAAGTGGCAAATATAAGTAAAGTACACGGTTTTAATATAATGTTGGCAATGTCTAAAGCTACTGAGTTGGTCAAGTGAGGTCAAGTATGTTTGCTGCAGCAAAGCTCAATAGTATACTGAATTACATAGGAGCATGTTTTATCATCATCGTGAAGTAATAAACAGGGATTTTAAGTTCAATGCTGCCTTAAAAGACAGTTAGTAATTATTTAATGACAATAAAATATTGCATACAACTCTGGTCCATTAATAAAAAACTAAATCCTTGATAAAATCTACAGGTGATCGTAATAAAAAGACTATTCCCTTAAAAAATGCTCAGGGAGTGTTTCCATGTCATTAAGCTGCAAATCTTTGATATTAAATCTTTATCCAAAAGTTGGAGAAGGGGAGAGGAAGGATAGAAACAAAGGAATATATACCGCAAAACACAGAATGGCAAAAGATCAAAGCAGACGATGTGGGAAAGAAAAGGCGTGAGATGAAGAGCTGCGGTGACAAACAAAGTCAGGCTGTGGGTCTTTGAGAAAAGCCAAATAGAAAATACAAAGAAGTGCTTTATGGAATGGAGCTGTGTGTGTGTTTCTGTGCACATCGTCACCTTGACCCTCTCTCCCTCAGGCGGGTCAGGCAGTAAGTCCACTCTGCGCTGAATGTCATCTAGCCAGGCAAGCAGGTCATGTGACTTCCTCCTGTATTGGTACCACTGGGGCGCAATGGCCAATGCCTTCCTGTTTCGAAGGACGCGCAGGTCCTACATGCATGTGCCCACACAAGCACACAGAGACATGCACACACATGAATACCACGAATATCTTTATGTGACAGCTTTCATCCAACTGACCTGCTGTTACATGTATTCAAAATAAAACAGTGTTTATGTGCAGCTATAGCTGAGAAGAACATTAACATTCATGTCATCTTGCTTCTTTCCTCCCACAATTATTATCTCAAAAAAAGCTGGTCATGAAAGTACTGACTCAAAAAGTTTTCATTGTAGAAACTGTTTCTGTATTTGCATGTATGAGCACGTTAACATGTTTTTATTTATTTAATGTAATACATACATACTTCTATATTTATAGAAGCAAGTACAACAAGTTTAGTTTTGTATTTAGTGAAAATGAAAAAATCTTTACTTTGTTAAGTTTTATTTTATTTAATGTAATGGTTTGCTTTATTTTGGCTTATTGTTAACATAATATGCTAATATTAGCATAATATGCTAGCCAGCAAAGAGCAACTTTTTGCTGACTTGAACACAGATAACAGGCTTTGGCTTAATGTGTTAGCAGCAACTTTTAGCTATTTCATTGCAATGATATAACACATTGTGAATATACTCCCATGTTATTACTCTGTTTAATATTAGCTGTTGTGTGTGTTACCTTCACTGTGTTGTATTTCATGTTCAGCTTGTTATGCTTAAGTCTGATCTCCTCTCTCTTGTCCAGATCCGGGACTCTCTTCTGTAGACTCTCTCCTTTTAATAGTAACTCCTTAACTGCGCCCTCCTCACAGTCCTAAAAAGTACATGCTTGGTTTGTTAGTCGAAACAGAAAATGACTGGAAGTCACACTAGCTGTGACTGAACCTTGGTGTGAGGGTAACAGACCTTGTCCTCCAGGAAATCTTCTTCCTTCAGGTTTTCCCCTTGTTTGACTTCATCTTCCAGGAGCTCCAGCCAGACCTGCGCGTCACTGTGGTACTGCTCCAGCTCTTTGGCTGATGCTGCCGTCTGCCGCACACACACAGTCCCATGGCAACGATGTACAGGCGCACACATACACACAGAACGTACATTTATTTACACAGTCGCAGACCTATGTAGTAAGACTAAGAAGAAGAGTTAAGGAGCAACTACAATTTGAAATCTATTAAAGTAAATTCATGGATTTTAGGATTTAAGATATAGCATTTAACAATAAATATGAAACAGCCAAACAAACAGACTGTGTGTTACTGCTCTAAAAGTATATCTCCATAAAGGTACTTCCCTACCATTCCAGAGGTAATGCGCTGAGAGATGGTGTCAAATCTGTGGTTAAGCTGCTCCAGCTTGGGTCTGACCTGGGCCTGGCAGTTGTCCCCCCTGGTGGACATTAACTCTTGCCCCAGAGACCTTACCTCCTCCATCTTTCCTCTGGTGAGTTCCAGCTCTGCACGTAGCACCTGCAGGTCCCAAGACACATATGTAAGGTGCATAAACTGTCTTCACCAAAGGCATGAAAGAAACATTTGGCATAGGGAAAAAGCCTCAAAGTATATAAACAATAGAACCTTCAACACATCACTGGGTCCCTGGCTGTCTATCTCATTCATTTTTCTCTCTGCACCATTGATCCATCCATTCACTTCCTGTATTTGTCCATCCAACTTGTGCATCTGCTGCTGGTAGTCCTGAAAGAGATAAAGAAAGAGAAAAATCTGACTCTTCTTCTGCAAACAGTGACATCTACAAGAGCTATATTTAGCAAACCAGGTCTAATATTAGAACCGAAACAACAGGTAAATGAAAATCACAGAATGATTTCAGCTCTATTTCTGACCAGCAGCAGGTTGAGCCATTCTTCTGCTCTAGAAGTCACTGCAATCCAGTTGCAGTGCAGCAGGCTGACTTTGTCGTCCACCAGGCCTCCGTGGCCGCGCAGCACAGCCTTTAAGGCCTCGGCGAGGTCCACCACTGCCTGCAGCTGTGGCTGGTGTCTCTCCGTCTCCCCATGGATGCACTGAGAACAATTAGGAAACAAGGACAGAAGAACTTTTCTATGTAAGGTGACCTTGCATGTTTATAAAGGCACTTAAAATAAAAGATATTATCACTCTTTAATGTTTGTCTTCATGTCGATATATACACGTAGGTACCTGTGCCCACGCCACCTCATCCTTCAGGTCACTGGGCATTCCATCCACTGCAGAGCGCCTCGTCAACTCGGCATCAGTGGCGGCGAGCCATTCTGTGAGCCCGTTCAGCTCCTTACGCAGCTTCCTTGACAACTTCAGACTCTTCTCCAGCTCCAACTTACTCTCTGTCACCTACAAACACATATTCTTTGATTATGCTGGTGGAGTTACTCCAGTGTGTGTGTGCGTATGTGTGTGTGTCCTAACCTGAGCTCCCATCTGGTTATACAGCAGTTTCAGGGCGGTCACTCTGTCGTCCAGCTCTTTGGGCTGCTCAGTCTGCTGCCGCTGTACGATTTGTCTGCCTGTTTTTATAACCGTCTCCACCTCCCCTTTCACTTCACTCAGCGCTTTATACAGCTTCTGTTCAAGCCAAATAGATAGAAGCCACTTAAAATAGAATCTCTCCATCAGTTCGTATGTGAAACAAATACCCACCATGCACTGCTCCAGCTGTGACTGCACCACATCCTGCTCCACACTGCGGATGTCCAGCACCCCCATTTGACTTTTGACCCAGGCTAGCACGCGCTCACACTCGAGCAGCCGAGAATCAAAGTTGGCAGGCTTCTGGAAGAGTCGGAACTTAGTCCACACATCTGCCAGCATATTCTGGGAAATGACAAGACCCATAGTACACATAATGATAGGCAACGAGTCCTACAGGAGTACTGATTACAGCAAACACCATATCCTGTCTGTACATGTGTCCACTAACATGGCAAAAAGTGGTCATTGATACAGTTACCACGGCAATAACTTCCAAAGACACGTTTGAGTACTGGCAGGTATTTGATCACCTGTCAGTGGCGCAAATGTGCAACACACATGCATACTTGCAGTTGAGTAGTATCTTGCCCAAGGATATTTGGCATGCAGACTAGGGGAAGCCAGGAATCGAACCACCAACCGCTCAGTAGATGACCTACCACCTGAGCTACAGCCACCCCACATGGCACAGTATGCTCGCACTGATGTAAGTAATAATGCCCTTTGATTTTCAGCATTATCTTCTGCGTTTTATGCTGTACTGTTGGTTGTACCGCCCAACACCTCAAAACAGGTTCTGATGAGGAAATTTGATGTGCAGGAGATCTGAGCATTCGAGTAGAGTCCATTTACATGTTTTCTAGCTTTAGGATAAAAAACGTGACCTGATGTTTTCAAGTGGTCGTCAGTAAGGGCTGTTTGCACCTATATTACCCATTTCAGCACACTGTCTGTGGTTATGTACCTGGGTAAGGTCCATCTGTCCCATGATCTTTGGGGAAGGCTCTTTGTCTTTGTTCTGGTTCTTCTTCCTCAAGTCCTCCAGGGTCGTTTCATGGCTGCTCAGCTCTGACTGGATTTTCTTGTGAAAACACAAACACACATGATACATAAGGAATTCATGTAATTTTATGTAATTTATTAAATTCAATTAAACACTAAAGTCAAAGTGAAATAACCCTAAAAATGCTTAAATGGACTGACAGTGTACAGCCTTCTGCTGACCACAAGGGGGAAGGAGATATCAAGAAGAGAGAAGATGGAGTCCAAACACGAGCCTACATCACCGCCACACTTACAGATTCTCTCGCACACACTTTGTCTCTGCCACCCTTCTCTTTAAAAACAAAGTCCACTCTGCTCCAATAATGTAATCATCCTTTTATCCTCTTGTGTGTGTGTGTCAGTGAGAGAGAGATTGAAAAAGAGATGGTGAAAGGGAGACAGAGAGAAATCAAGTCAAAGTGTGGGGAAGACAGCAGGAAAAAGAGGCAAGGACACAAAGACCGAGGCTGTTTGTGTGTCTGTTTGTTTCCTAACACCAGTGGTGAGCGGTGGTCTGGATTTGCCCTTAAACAGAGACTTTCAATCTGCTAAAGACGCCCAAACTGGTTTCAGAACTGGTTCTTTTTATTTTGGCCAGCTGATATTAGACCTCACACTTGGGTGCTGTAATATTTTACAAATGTTTGTAAAGTCAGGATATCGTTTGGAATTCTGTCTTCCTCGGTTGGCGTGGGAAACAAATGCCTTTGTTCCTCTCATGTGACTATAAAGGTTATAGAGGGATTATTGTGCTATGGCTACCTGAGCTTCCTGTGGTATCTGCTGAGCGTCGATTTGATCAGCCAGGTATGCAGTAAGGTGGCGGTCTGTGTTAGCTAAGGATTCCTGGATCTGCTTCAGGGTCTCGTCATTCTCCCGAGCCCACTGGAGGTTCTGCTCCAGCTCTTTTTGCCTGAGTGCTGCCTGTGGAAACAAGAAAGTCAAAAGACATATTCTAACTCATGTAAATTAGAACAAGAACAATAACTAAAAGTCCGGCCCCTCTCCTGTAGAACCAGCGCCCAGTTTGCGTATCTTTAAATATGAAAACAGACTATTTTCTAGCTATTTACAGGCCATGAGAATTTTAGCACAGTAAAGCACTCGTAGAGGCTTCACTATTAGCACACAAACAGACACACACAGCTACATACACGAGACAGGAGTACATCTACACAAAGACACACAGCCCCCTGTGTGTACCCTCTTGAAGGATGGATTCTGGGATTTCTCTCGCATGTCCTCTCGGTGTTGTCGCTATATAACCGACGCTCTTCTGAAATTTGTTATCAGTGAGGTGTCTCAGTGTCTACTGCAGTGTTTCCATCTTCACTCTCTCGTTAACTGCAGACAGGAATAACTAGTAAACAATCCTATTACATCATATAAGAGCCTGTGTGACTGTGTGTGAGAGAGAAGGCTTAAATGTATGCGGTTACAGGTGAACATACTAATCCCATACAGAAGGATAATGGTTCCAAGTATAGTCCTGAGGCAGCCTAAGCCTTGTGCTAGCAGTGCATGCGTCTGAGGCCCTCACTCGGGTTTTTCTTCTTACTCATTATTCCTCTATCCCGAACATCGGTGACTGACTGCCTTATGTTAAAAACACCTTCCAATTGGTTTTCATCTGTTACCAAACAATGAAATGAAATCTCCAAGTATGCATCTGTGATCTGAAGAAATGAACAAGGAGACGTGGAATTATTTAATTATTGTTTTTTGCATGCATGGGGCAGATTTATCACTTTAAAGTGGAACATTAATATATTGAGATTATTATTCTGCTCTGTCAGCTAACTAGAGCTTGTGAAAGGAAGCTGACTGACTCTTGCACTTATCTTATTTTTCATCAGCTAAGTAGGGTGAAAAGGAAGAATAATGCTTTTTGAAGCCTCTGGGGTAAGAGTAATCACCAATGACAACAGAGCCACAATCTCAGAATCACTTTCTAAATCAAAATAAGCTGTTATAGCAGCACAGCATGTGACAAGTGAAGTAGATCATTGTTCTGCTGAATGAAACCAAAAAATTGTCTGAATCTAACAAACATTGTTGAAAATGTTACCTTTCTCCCAAACCCCTTTAAAGTCGACTTCTGTAGCATGCTCAGGCCTTCAGTTTACTGACGGTACTGTGTCAATAACAGAAGTCATACTTTCGTCTGTACTGTGGCCACTCATAGCAAGTCACCTTTTATCATCAGATGAGAATAAACCAAGATTAAACAGTGAGTATGGCTCGTCTCTATTTAGCTTATTTATCGTGCACCTCTCGTCATGGAAAGAAAGTTGAAACATGATGACAGAAAAAGAGTTCCTTTAGTTTTTGATAGAGTAAACAGAATATCAGATTTTCATTTGGGCATTTTTTTTATAACATTTTATGTATTTATTTATTTTACTCAATTTGCATTTTGAACATGTGTTGTCATCCTGCTTAATATAATAATAATGCTAACTTATTATAAGTGAAAACTAAACCTCTACGCTTATATATAACCATATTTCACTTGCATAAGAAAATTGAATTTTAGTCAGTTTAAAGATGAATTGCTGAAATCTCCTTGAATCCCTTTCCTTTCTGTAACAAGACTTTTGCTCAAACAAAGCTTTGGATGATATATTCAGGCTCAGCCTATATTCAGACTAATGTGGCATTTTGAGTACATGTCATTATGTTCAAATTTTAAAACAATAAGATTTCAAAGCTCATCTGAAATCCCTGGGAAGACCATGAAACTGACAAACAACCCTAGTTATCTGACAGTGTTGCTCATGAAACATCCAATTTTTGCCAGATGTAAGAAATAAAAATTGATTTCCTCAATGCCGTCTTTTCAGCTCAACAAAGGAAAAACATCCAGGCAATATTTTGCTCTCTGTGCACATTTTCTTCTCATCCATCATTCCAAGAAATACTCACTAAAACTCTGGTCCTGTCTCGCGGCTCCTCGTCTTTTTCATAGATAACAAATAAACAGGGCTCAGACCTACCCAGTCTCTCCCTACGTGCATACATGCTGGTATAAATACCAAAACAAGGAGCAGGAGCTTCTGTTCCTCTCAAAAATACAAAAGGTCTGAAATAAAAAACACAAAACACGCACACACACTCTTGCAGTCTATGTAGGGTAGATAAACAAAAGAAGGCTTATCAGGCAGCAAGGAGAACATTAATCTGGTTCTATTGTAAGGGAGGCGCACAACTATGTCTAATCTGTCGCTGAGGATCACAGCAAGTGGCTGAGAATACAATCATGTCATCGGTGATGACTGGAAGGATGGCAAAGGGACAAATGGAGGACAAGAATTAGGCAGATAAAGATACAAAAGGGGAGCAATGATTAAAAAAAACAGTTAATGTGTGAAAATGACGAGAAACACAAGATGTCTCAGGAGAATTACAATGAAGAGAAGAATCATTAATCAAGCTCAAAGAGAAGATGTGCGTGACAACAAGAAATCCTACCAGTGGCTAAAAAATCAAACTGTATTTTTAGAAGTTCTAGAACTTTTCCTGCTGATAAGGACCTCCACTTTTAGTTACGTAGTAGATCAACAATTAAATTACATAAAAGTACCTTTTGTTCACCGTCTAATATAGAAAGTTCAACCAAAACTTTATGTTTTATAAATATGGGACAGTCTGCTTCCCACTTTTGTCTCCTCTCACCTGTGAGCCATGAGCAGTAATCAATGGATTGACTTTTAAGACCAGCTGAGAGCAGGAGCAGGTGGTGCCACTCTTCAGTAAACAATGGCAATCAGTCACCGTAGTCCGGGAGATCCGCTCCAGCGTCACCGCAAGACCCACCCAGACACTAATGCTTATGGCTCAGACCCCCATAATTGTGCGTGAGGCAGACGCCCAGAAATGATGCTGTTTCACTTCTGCCTGAACTTTTTCCGGTGAGTTGTGAAAGGGCATGACACATGACAGCATGTCCGATCTGAACCCTGACCCGGTCTGTTACAACTCAACACACTGCAGACCCTGGACTCATATAGCACTCGATTTTGTTACCAGCCTACCAACCTCCAAGAATACAACAGTCATCCTTTCCATCCTCTCCAGGTCAGCACACAACTGTCCACAGCCTCTGAGAACGCTAAGTTACTCATTGATCAAGTTTTCCAGCTTCATGGTATCTGACTGAGGTCCACAAGTCATCTGTTGCATGGAAGACTTTCTGCACTGCCCTGAGGTCCAAAAGCATGCCTCAGGCCATGAAACTGATTCTGTCATCAGTCCTTCAGCAGTGAGAGTTAAGTTACCGCCATCCCTGTGTATCCCCCCATGTTTCATGTCTCCCAGACCAATGAATTATCAGGTTGTCCTAAAAGCTCCCTGTGCTGCAGCCAGAGTTCTGACAGTGACTAGAAAGTTCATGCTAAGTAGTTCAGTGACTAGTTCATTTGAGTTTCCCACTGTTACGTCCAGACAAACTAATAAACTACACACATTCAGGTAAATGAGCACAAACTGCTCTCTGGCCTAAAACATATTAACAAATATGAAAAAGTAGACTGCTTATTAAAACAATAAAGTAACGGTTCTTTCAGGTTTTCCACTGTGTGCTTACATTATAGTTCACGTGCTGTATATCTTACCCTCGCCATAAGTTCATCCCATCGGGTGTTGAAAGCATCCAACTTTTGCTGAATCAGCTCATCCAGAACACCTCCATCCATCAGGGTCTGGGCAAGTTCTCTGATCTGGTTCCTGTTGTCTTCTGGGTGCTGCAAAAGAACCTCGATGCTCTGCATGTACAGACAGAAAGAAATAAGAGAAACTACCAGTCAGAAGATCAGCTGATCGATCCCCAGTTCCTGCATATCGAAGGATCCTTGGGCGAGATAGTAAACACTGGAATGATTAGAGAAAGCGCGTAGGCATCGATAACAGTGCTGTAGGAATGTGTGTGATTGGGTGAAAGCCCTTGGAGTCAGTTTCAGTAGAAATCCACAACACAAGTAGCAATTCATTCACCGTTTTCCACGTTAGGCTGCACAGCACACAAGAGGAGGGCAAGATGTGAGACACAGGAACAGCATACAGCAATATCAGTTACCATGTGAAGACTTCTCCAAGTGTGGATTAAATGTGTAGAGAATGGAGCAAAACTGCATTATTGATGTAACGTGGCAGAGCCACTCCTGGTGCTTTACCAGCTTTACACATGAATTACACTTACATCCAGCACCTTCTGTAGCTCATCAGATCCTCCCGGCAAGTTTTCTGTCTTGTCCAGTTTCTCCTCCAACTGGTCCAGAAAGGCATTCTCCTGCTCGATGTAGGACAGCAATTCACACCAACACGCCCACACCTCCTGCAACACAAAACAGACAAGTGCCCTGAACTCACAATTAGAGGTAAGAAAGACTCTGGAGAATGGCAGAAAAAGAGAGAGCAGCAAGAGAATGCTTCGGTCAAAGCTGAATTATTGCAAACTGCAAGACACAGATGTAATTATTTCTCAGGAGCATAATAGCAAAATCAAGCACTGATTAGTTTGTAATTTACCTTTTAATTAGGTAGCAATCCAGTCAAGCTGTCAAATTGCAGTTTAAATAATATATGAGTATGTCTAGATTCATAATATATTTAGTAAAGACTTTGAAGGAATTAGATGAAATAAAAACAAGTGTAATTATTATTATTTATACAGGTTTTAATACCTACAGATAACCCCAATGTACCTCATTTTGATAAACACAGACACGTAGTACAAATACTCTGTTACTGTACTTAAGTAGAATTTTCACATATCTGTACTTTTTATTTTTCTGTCAACTTACTGTTACTGGCTACATTTTTGCACAAATATCTGTATGTTTCTGTAACTTCCTGTGCATTCAAACATCAAACTGATTTGAGCTTAAAGAAAGGAAACAATGGAACATTAAAGCGATAAAAGACACTTCTTTGGACTTTCTCATTGTTCTGCGCATCTAAAATGCTTTCTAAAACAAAAACTACCGATTGTACTCAATCACGATCAAACAAGGAATTAACAGGCCTGCCCTTTTCATTGTAGAAGCTTTAGCACTGCTTGCATGTATATATTTGAGCCTGTTTTTACAATTTTGACCGTGTGCAACATAAATTCAAACTTGTGCATCCAATTTTTTAAGTAATTAAAGATGCGTACAGTACAATCATTCCACCCTTGAAAAAGAACAATTCAAATAAATAATTAAAAGCTCCCAAATTACCATAACATTCATTCCCACGATGAGTGCGTGTAGACTACAATTGAACATAAGACTTCTTTTTAATGAGGCTTAGAATTTGATGGTAAAATGATAAAATGAAAAAAAAGGAACAGAAAAAAGTCTGAAAATTGGCTTGACTTGGTTCATTTCAGCTATAATATCTATTATACACTCTCTAAAATCATATCTACAGCAAAACACCCCTTTAGAGCTGTGCATGATGTATGCAAGCATCAGCCTTGAAGCCCCTTGTAAGGACATGACTATTTTACATAAAAGTGCATAACATTACATAAAATTTACATAAATGTTTTCTGTGCACACCAAGGTTGAAATTACTGCAGAGATAACAAATAAGAAAAGAAAGAATGCAATGTACCTCTAGAGTTTTACATTTCCCATCAAGGCGGCTGCACAGGCGCTGGTAGTTGGCTGTCAGTACATCCAACTCTGAGTGCAAAGCATCATGGGCTGTGGGCGGGGCTTTGGCAATGAAACTATTCACACTGGCAGTCAGGAGTTTGACCTTTTGCTCCTTAGAATGAACCTCTTCCTGGGCCGTCTGATGAACAAACAGACAAACAAACAGAGAGAAGCTGAGAGAAATGAAGCTTCACACTGCTAACAGAAAAACTGTGCAGTCTTTAATTTTACATCCAACAAAAAAGTACTGAATGAGGGAAAGTATACATTTAGAAAGTGAGGCTGTAGTAGTGAGACCTCCCTAATCCTTAACATAACATGAAATAAAATTGCATACAGTATTGTAGTAAGTTAAGTAACGAAACGAGCTTATTTACTGTCTGCTTGCGGTTTAAATGAAGAGAAATGGTGGCGTAGTGATATGTTCCAAAGTGGTTCCACATTGAGAATGACTTTTATTGTGACGTGTTGATCATCCAACAATAAAGTTTCCACAGTACTTAGTTTGCATATGGTCATTGTATGTGGTTACAAAAGGGGAGGTGCTCAATTAAAGTAGTCAGTACTAGTCACACATGTAGGAAACAATGAGGACTCACTTAGCGGCATTATCAAGGAAACTTTGTTACCTTATGTGGCTCGATTCATAACCCTTGCACACTTTGTATATGTTAGAGAATATGGATAAGTTTAAAACTTATAGGTTCTATGGCTGTTATTTGGAACACATCACCGTGTTCTCATTTCTCTTTATGAGAGGAAGAAGTTTAACTGTTAGAGAGAGAAGCCTAGTTCACAGAGCCAAGAGATTTTGAAAACTGTGTGACTGAAGGAAGTGAAATAATAGTTACTGCAAAGGAAAGCAGAGAGAAAGAAGGTGCACCATTGTTTTTTGTTGAGTAGTTTAAAAATGAAAAACTAAGAGAGCCTTGCACTACAACAGCCAAATGTTGTGTCCTCTTTAATGCAAACAGGGAGTTTTGCCTTGAAGATGAAATAAAGAACAGCCCAATAGAAGGAAGTTACAGACTGTGAGTGATCTGGTATGAGAAACTTACTGAACATCAGTCGACAAATAGGTTCATAAGTAAAATGAAGACTTGCTGACATGCCAGTTGGTTGGCAACTTAATCATGTTCTGTTAGACATCATGCGTCTCTGATGTTGTTTAAAATCCGCTTTTTATGATATACCCAAAAGCTGAAAACCACCAACTGACAGCACAAACTGTGGCTGACACAGTTACTGTCACGGTAAAAAGAAAGTACACGTTCTATCAGCAGGTGTTGAAATGAAAGCTCAGATGAACAGCACAACACATTTCACTGTGTCAAATTATTTGACAAAAAGTTTCTGAAAAACTTACTAAACCTCATGATTTAGTAGCATTTGGACCCAAACACCTTTAGTAGCCATTTCTTGAATTGTTTCTGTCTGATGTTATCAGTCTCTTACACTGCTGTGAAGAAATTTGGACCCACACTTCTATGCAGCGTTGTTTCAGTGCATTGAGATTTGCATACAATTATGCACAGCAACCCTAACGCGTGACTCTGTTTTGGCCATGACTAGCCGTTGGACAGATAGTATAAAAAAGGAGTTCATGGTCGATTCCATGACTCCAAGATGACCAGGTGACTCCCCTATTTGTATTGTGCATTTGAAGAAACCTAAGGACGTTTAAGACTAAATACACAAACAAGCTAGAAGTAAAAGGCTTTGTTGAAGAGGTGAGTTTAAGAAGTTTCTTAGGAGACTCCAGTTACGGGGCCTTGCAAAGCTCAGATGGGAGAGCGTTCCAGAGGGTGGGGGGCTGCCACACTGAAGGTTCTGTCCCCAAAGGTTTGGAGACTGGTACAAGGGACAGAAAGCAGTCCCATGACAGAGGACTGCATGTATGGGTGCAGCAGGCCAGACAGGGGAGCGAGGGATTTGTAAGCAGGAAGAAGGATTTTGTAAATAATGTGTGATTTTACTGGAAGCCAGTGGAGATTTATGAGGGTGGGGGTGTTCCCAGAGCTTAGTCTCTTGGAAGCCTGGTGGGTGAGTTCTAGAGTCTCTGCTACAGAGTCAGCTAATAATGGCTAAATCTGAGACATTAGGTTCATTAGGTGAAAAAAGCCCTGCTTTGGTTACAGACTTGATATGAGCCTGGAATTAAAGTGGGAGTACAAAACAATATCCAGATTAGAAATGTCTGGGAATGGTGAGATGAGAAACCATCTATGTAGATTGCCAACCTCCCAGAGTAGGGCTTTGGGGACAACAACCAAGAATTCAGTTTGTTGGGTTGAGTTGGTTAGATGACATCCATTTTTTATTTCATGCAGACAGCTGGCAAGTGATTGTGGGTAGAGCTGGGTGGAGGGTTTGGTACTGAGAAAAAGTTGTATGTCATCAACATAGGAATGGAACCAGAAACCATGGTGGCGGATGATCTGGCCAAGTGGGGCATTAAGATGAAGAAGTGAAAGGGTCCAAGCACAGTACCTTGAGGCTCACCTTGGTTAAATGGAGCAGAGGTGGAACTGGAGCCTCCATTGGTGACAAACTGTGTTTTGTTGAAGAGGTAGGACTGAAACCAGGAAAGTACAGTACCAGTGAGGGCAAGTTTGAGAAGCTATCTGGTTAGAGGCGAGAGAAGGATGGTGTGATAAATGGTGTCGAAGGCTGAAGAAAGGTCCAGGAAGATGAGGATGCTGATGTGGTCAGAGTCAGGGCAATGAGAAAGTCACTAGTTATTTTGATGGGAGGTAAGGTATTTAGTTTTGCCAAAAATCTGCAATTTGGTATCCCCTGTCCAAAGGACAATGTTTCAGAGGTCTTGTGATGAACCTTCTGAGGCCTGTAAGTCTGAAATATGGATCTGTTCTTGCAGTGTCTCTGACCTTAGGGTGAATGTGCTAGGACATGCACTAGTAAGACTGGGAAGCTTCCTGAATGTTTTCCACTTGTGAATGTTTTTCTCACTGTAGAATCATTGACTTCAAATTAATGGAAATAACCTTATAACCCTTCCCACACTGATGGGCAGCAATACTCTGTTGCGCTAGCACACAGCTGAATGACAAGGTGTCAAACGCCATGTTTTATTGTTCATCTGAGTTTGCATTTACTTGATTTTATGGTCTGCTGAGAACTTTAGAATTGTATGTTCTTTTTACTATGACTGCATATGGAAAAGTCTCAGCCTCAGCTTAATTGATTTGGTTTGGTTGAATTTCTAAGCTTCATCATTTTAAAAAAAAGTCTTAAAAATTATTGAATACCAAAAGGAAAACAACGACAGATGGTTGAAGGATATGAAACAAGACAAATGAGGAACAAAGAGAAAAGGCTTAAAGAATAGAGAGATGGGTGCACAAATAAGGGAATCAATATGCAGTGGTGTGAAAAGTGTTTGCCCCTTCCTGATTTCCTATTTTTTTGTATGTTTGTCACACTGAAATGTTTCAGATTATCAAACAAATTTAAATATTAGACAAAGATAAAACAAGCAAACAAAAAATGGAGTTTCTAAATGAAGGTGTTAATGGTAGAGGGAAAAAATGCAAACTTACGTGGTCCTGTGTGAAAAAGTGATTGCCCTTCCCTGTTATAACATAAATTAACTGTGGTGTATCACATTTTTGGAAAGCTGAGTTCAATTTCCTAGCAAGACCCAGGCATGAATACTGCACACCTGTTCTCAATCAAGAAATCACTTAAATAGAACCTACCTGACAAAGTGGAGTAGACCAAAAGATCCTCAAAAGCCAGACATCATGCCGCGATCAAAGGAAAATCAGGAACAAATGAGAAACAAGGTCATTGAGATCTCTCAGTCCGGAAAAGGTTATAAAGTCACTTCTAAAGCTGTGGGACTCCAGCAAACCTCAGGGAGCGCCATTATTCACAAATGGCAAAAACATGGAACAGCGGAGAATCAAGAGTGGCTGGCTGACCAAAATTCCCCCAAAAGCGCAGTGATGACTTATCCAATAGGTCACAAAAGACCCCAGAACAACATCCAAAGAACTGCAGGCCTCACTTGCCTCAGTTAAGGTCAGTGTTCATGACTCCACCATAAGAAAGAGGCAGGGCAAAAATGGCGACATGTCAAAAACCACTGCTGAGCAAAAGGAACATAAACACTCATCTCAGTCTTGCCAGAAAACATCATGATGATCCCCAAGACTTTTGGGAAAATACTCTGTGGACGGACGAGGCAAAAGTTGAACTTTCTGGAAGGTGTATGTCCAATTACATCTGGAGTAAAAGTAACACAGCATTTCAAAAAACTAAAACCATACCAACAGTAAAATATGGTGGCGGTAGTGTGATGGTCTGGGGCTGGTTTGCTGCCTCAGGACCTGGAAGACTGGCTGTGGTAAATGGAAGCATGCAATCTGCTGTCTACCAAAACATCTTAAAGGAGAATGTATGGCCATCTGTTCGTGACCTCAAGCTAAAGCACACTTGGGTTCTGCAGCAGGACAATGATCCAAAACACACCAGCGAGTCCACCTCCGAATGGCTTAAGAAAAACAAAATGAAGACTTTGGAGTGGCTTAGTCAAAGTCCTAACCTGAATCCGACTGACATGCTGTGGCAACCTTAAAAAGATGCTTCAAGCTCGAAAACCCTCCAATTTGGCTGAATTACAACAATTCTACAAAGATGAGGCGACCAAAATGCTTGATGCTTGATTGTTGCTGCTATGGGTGGCCCAACCAGCAGGTTTGGATATTTTTCCCCTTAATAATTAACACCTTCATTTAGAAACTGCATTTTTGTTTACTTGTGTTATCTTTGTCTAACATTTAATGTAGTTTGATCTGAAACTTTTAAGTGTGACAAACATACAAAAAAGGAAATCATAAAGGGGGCATTTTTTCACACCACTGTGTTTCCTTTTGACAAAGTCACAAAGTGTAAAGAGATGATGTGAACGAGTAAGCCAACATACTGATGAGTGAAGGAGTGTAGCTAGCGAGTTTCCATTCACCTTGTAGCACAAAGCCAGAGCAGAGAAGAGAACGAAAAGCTTGAATCTCAACTTTTTCAGGGGGTGTAGAGAATGGCAGATGGATTGCTAAGGCTTTTGGTTATAGGGAAAGGAAATAGTGTCACATATTTACATCACAAATACATCACATGAACGTTATAAAAAGCTAGCAAAAAATGTTTCAGTGGAGAATCACTGCAACTTTAATAGAAAACTGAGGCATCGGGACTTGAGACAGGATTGAAAAAGAGACACAAAGTTGTGACTGAGGGTATGTGAGTAAGACAAAGTGAAAGAAACATGTTTCTGTTAAGGTCAGAATAAAAATTGGTATCTGAAATTCAGAATCAGTATCTGAAATTAGCCAGTACTGGGCTAGAGTGACAGGAAAAAGTCACAAAGTATTGATATTTAGAATCTCCATATATGATTACCTATATGCCTATACGTGGTCAATACAAACAAGGACAGTAAGAAACAGTTTTAAATAGCTCTATATAGCATTATTATCACTTGTTTTCATCTGACCTTGAAGAATAGGTCAGAGGTCAAAAGTGACAGGATATTTATAATCTTTATATGCTTCTTACTATCCATCCATCCATCCATTTTCTTCCGCTTATCCAGGGCCGGGTCATGGGGGCAGCAGCCCAAGCAGAGAAGCCCAGACCTCCCTCTCCCCAGCCACCTCCTCCAGCTTATCCGGGGGAACACCAAGGCGTTCCCAGGCCAGCCGAGAGATATAATCTCTCCAGCGTGGCCTGGGTCTGCCCATAAAAACTATGAACAGAATCGGTGACAAAGGGCATCCCTGGTGGAGCCCATCACCCACCAGGAACAAGTCCGACTTATTGCCGGCTATGCTGACCAAGCTCTTGCGACAGTCGTATAAGGACTGAATGGTCCGTAGCCAGACACCCCATACTCCCGGAGCACCGCCCACAGGATACTCCGAGGGACACGGTCGAGTTCCTTCTACGAGTCCACAAATCACATGTAGACTGGTTGGGCAAACTCCCATGCACCCTCGAGTATCCTCGAGAGGATAGAGAGCTGCTCCAGTGTTCCACGACCAGGACGAAAACCGCATTGTTCCTCCTGTATCCGAGGTTCTTACTATATGTTGACAATGCACACCAAGCTTGTATGAATCCGTTTCTAAGATATACGGCAATAAATTGACCTTAGAAACCAAACTTTATTGAACGGTTAATGATTTTCCATTCTAAGCTCCTACAAAGTTTTACCAGAATTCAAATCTTTTCGAATTATTGATTTTAAAAGTAGAATAATGACATGCTGCCAAAAACAACCTTGGTGGGGGTAATTATTCTTAAAAGCAGTGTTCTGTTATTGGACTTCTGTGCAAACCACAGTTTGTCCATAATGAATTCCATGTTTGAACATGAGAATGTCCATGAGTGCATGTGGCACCAGGACAGCCTAGACAGCAGGTTGCTGATGGATTTTGCAATTGCATGACCAGATCTGCGGCCGCATGTTCTGGACACTTAGGTGAAGAGAGGGGATAAGCTGTCAACTGATCCCCACCAGGTGGTTGGTGCCTGATGGTTGCGGTGATAACCCTCAAACTAGCTGGTGGACATTGGAGGTGAAAGGAGCCGTCAGACTGAAAAAGGAGTCCAATTGAATCTGGGGACAAGGAGGACAACTCATCCATCACTGGGGCGGGGGAGGGGGGCGGGGGTGAGGTCACTGAGTAGGGATGGGAATTGAGAACCAGTTCCTGTTGCGAAGCGGCTCCCAAGAAGTCCACAACCTACTCAGGTTTCTTCATATCTGGGTTAGTAAGGAACACACTGGGACGATTTCGAGGTACTCAGTACTGGATGAGTCCCTTCGCAGACTTCAGCTCCAGGGCCCTGCATTATCTTCTGGCTAAGACTCATACGATCAGGTAGTAGGAGTTTTTTGTTTGTTTGCTTTTAAATCAGAGCTCTGAAATCAACTTCCCGTGTAAGGATTTTTGTGGGCGTTGCTGGAGATCGACACAGGTCATGGTAGTCAAATAAGTTTGGAAGGAAGACACTGGACTCCATTAAATGTTTTGAAGACGTTTCACCTCTCATCCAACAGGCTTCTTCAGTTCTAAAACCAAACGGTGGAGAGTCCCAGGTAATTCAAACTAGATGACAATGTTTATATTTTGGACCAAGAAGGCAGATTGTTTGAGAGGGAAGTAAATAAGGCCATCTATGTCCACTGTGAATGACAATCATTGAATGTAGGGGTGGATTATAACACCAACTGTCAGCCACCTACAATGCAGTCTTGAAATTCCTTCCCAGGCACTACAACCCCAACTCACATCTTGCCTCACCTGATACCTCTGGTTTAATAACCCACTCCTTTTTTACACCTTGGCTCATGTGATGACACACATGATTCACAGTGTTTCAACAACCTAAGGGAAAACCCTCACTAGGGTTTAAATACCTGGGCCTCTCCACCTTTTGGTTCTAGATTTGGAGCCTCTTAGATGAGAGGTGAAACATTTTCAAGCTGACTAGACCTCATAATTAGTTGTGCCACACTTTGCAGCAAGAAGTGCAATCAAGGTTTTTGCAATAACTGGTAATGAGTCTTTCACATGGATGGAATTCTTTCCATTTTTCTTTGCAGAATTCTCTGTCCTGCTGCATAATTCAAGTGCACTTGAGTTTCAGGAAACAAACTGATGGCCTGTAAAGTTCCAACAGTCACAGCAATACGTTGAGGTCCTGAGCAGCCCTCGATCATCACACTACCAGTATCATGTTTAATGGTTGGCATGATGTTGTTTTTGTTGTTGTTTTTTTTGGCGCCTGCATTGCAGCTGTGGTAAAATGGAGACACTGATCCATAATGACGTCCAATGTTCACACAATCGGGGAAAAGCAGCAGCTGCTTAGTAGTGTGAGCTTTGGAGAGCCTCTTCCCCTACATTTTGTGAGGTGGAGGTCTCTGTTGTCACCACGGGCTAAGGAATTGCCAGCTTTTCCACTTTTTAAGAGAAATTTAAATTACGATTGATGCTGTGTCACAATGGGATGGGTTGCGCCTCCCTGATGCCACCATTCCGACTGGAGTAATGACATAGAGCAAGGATGTCAAACTAATTTTACATTGAGGCCACATACAGCCCATATTTGTACTGTACTGTACTAAGATGGCGCCAGTGTGCTCGGCAGGCCGTCCTACCTCTTCTTACCCTCGTCTCTGTTTTCACACTTTTTATGTAGACATTTGTGTGCTTTTTATTCTTGTCTTGGCTTCATGCTTCTCTGAGAACAATGCTTTAATCACATAAGATCGTCTAACTTTGCTAAATCTCCGGCCACCTCTCTTCCACGAACTGGAGCTACATTGGGACTTAGGAGACGCTACGCTGCTGCGTACCTGCCCGTCTACAAGAACTTTCTGCCTGCCTCCACCTTCCCTATTTAAGAGGCGCTCCAGGAAGCGTGGCAAGCGGAGTGGACTTCGGGTTCGCCTTAAAGCCTTACTTAAGGTACATGCTGCGGCTAACTCCTCTCCCATCCCAGACTTTCTGCAATTTCCATTCACCTCCCACCGCCGGCCATCCTTCAAACTGCTCAGCCATCGCCGGATTTGCCCTGTTGGACTTCAATTGTATCCGACCTTTACGGTGTTGTGCTCGCCACTTCGGACCTGGATTGGGACCTCTGGGACTCGTGCTCAACACAGGCACCTAAGCAAGTTGAGACGCGCCTCTGTCGGGGACGAGGTGACTAAGAGCCGGATGGCATTGTTAAACACAAGATCGCTGGTGAATAAAACCTTCATCCTAAACGATCTTTTTCTCACCCTGCACCTGGATGTTTTATTCCTGACTGAAACTTGGATTCGCCCCGGTGAGTTTTCTCCTTCTCTGAACTTCTTCCCCCTGACTGTGGTTTTTTCAGCTCACCGAGACTTTTGGGGAAGGGCAGAGGCATAGCCGCGTTTTTTAAAAATAAACTTAAACTTCGGCGACTGCCTTCTCCTACTTCCTCTAGCTTTGTGGCTCAATTATTGGAACTGACTGGCCCCTCTATGACTCTCCGCGCTGTGATTTATCGGCCACCCAAATACAATAAGTCTTTTATTCCCGAATTTGCGGATTTTCTAGCTTCTCTGTTTTTAAATTATGACGTGTTCTTATTTCTGGTGATTTTAATATACATATCTGCAGTAAGGAGGACTTCTTAGCCAAGGATTTCCTTGTTTTCACTGACTCTTTTAACCTTATACAATGAGTGAGTGAGTGCACCGACCCATGTAAAAGGCCATATGCTGGATCTGGTCTTCCAATATGGCCTAAATATTAGCATTAAGGACATTGACAACGTTGGTATCTCTGATCATTTCCTGGTAACGTTTAATGCAGACTTAGGTGTAACACATATAAACACTGCTGATCTCTGTCGCCCTTGTATGTGTAATCGACTCTGAGAGTGCGGCTAATTTCACTGCTGTCTTTCTAAACTCTGTCCGCCTTGGTCCTGATGTGATGGACCTCAAGTGTTGTACTCCCCCCTCGGCTGATGAAGTTATGACTGCTATGTTATCCACATGCTCAACCACCTTGGACCTAGTGGCCCCCATAAAGATGAAGCATGTTAGATCCTCCCCTCAATCCTGGTTAAATTACTTTATATGAGGCTTACGTCGTATTTGTCGTCAATCTGAGAGGAGGTGGAAAAAAGACAAGCTTCAGGTATCCCTCGACATTTTATGTAGCAGCCACACTATGTATCAGGACGCTGTTAAGACTTCTAAAGCTGCTTTTTTGTCCAACATCAATGGCGACTAATAGCCATAATCCCCGGGCCCTGTTTAAAATTTTCAATTCTGCCATCAAATCTTGCCCTGATAAACTAGACTTTGCCTCCCCAGCTCTCTGTGAGCAATTTTTAAATTACTTCACGAGGAAAATCTAAAAACCTCACTCCCTCATCTTCCTGGTGGACCTCCATCCAACTTCTGCCAGTGTGAGCCAATTTCACTTTCTACTTTTAAAAGTATAATTGATCAATTGAGAAGTTCGAACTCGGCTCATGATTTCCTCCCATCCCGGATTTTAAAGGATGGGTTTGATGTTCATTTCTTATCATTGATTAATTTATCATTACTCACGGGCCGTGTCCCAGCTGCATTTAAACATGCAGTGGTGCAACCTGTCCTAAAGAAAACCAGCCTCGACCACACTGACCGTGTGAATTATAGGCCAATCTCTAAACTTCATTTAGACTTTATCTGAAATATTAGAGAGAACTGTGCTTTTGCAACTACAGGCCTACTTAAACGCAAATAACAGTGACACATTTCAGTCTGGTTTTAAACCTCACCACAGCACTGAAACGGCAGGTTTTTCAATGATCTTCTTTTAATTACTGACTCAGGTTGCCCTGCCATTTTAATTTTATTGGATCTGTCCGCTGCTTTTGATATGGTAGACCATAAAATTCTTTTAGAGAGACTGGAACATGTTATAGGCATCAAGGATTCTGTCCTTAATTGGTTTAAATCCTACCTCTCGGGTAGGACTTTCTCTGATGGGCTGCTACTCGTCCACCGCTGCCCCTCTTTGTTGTGGAGTACCGCAGGGGTCTGTGCCGGGCCCTCTACTATTTGCCTTGTACATGCTACCCCTGGGTTCTATCTTTGACAAATATCAGATCTCCTACCACTGTTATGCTGACGACATTCAAATCTATTTCCAGTAGTGTGATGACCTGCCAGCTTCATTGAATCGTTTGTCTGACTGCTTGAAAGAGGTTACAGAGTGGCTGTCAGCCAATTCTCTCATTTTAAATGAGAAGAAAACCGAGATTATGGTTTTTGATAGTCACACTCGACGATACCAGCTAGCTGCGCGATTTGGTCCCTTTGCTTACTTTCTTACAGATACTGTAAGTAAGCTAGGTGTTTGCCTGGATAGTTCATTTAAGCTAGATAAACGGGTTTCCTCAGTAGTTAAATCTGGCTTCTTCCAATTGTGCCAAATTTCAAAGGTCAAACACTAATACCGTACAAAGATCTTAAAAAACTGGCACATGCCTTTGCGATTCCAGATTAGATTATTGTAACTCGCTTTACTCTGGACTCCAACTTGCTCACCTCCAACGATTACAGCTCCTTCAGAATGCTGCGGTTCGTCTCCTAACTGGAACTAGAAAGTTTGCCTCTATTACTCCAGTGCTCTCTGACTTACATTGGCTGCCTATTAAATTTCGTATTGATTTTAAAGTTCTGCTGCTTACTTTCAAATGCCTAAACAACCATGCCCCTGACTATCTCACCGACCTCCTCAGTCTCTATACTCCCAGCCGTTCTTTACGATCTTCTGGTCAGTTACTTCTAGCCCAGGCACCATCGGAAGATTAGGGGTGATCGCTTTTGTTTGTTTCTCTATTTTCTCTATTTTACCTTGTATTAATGACTCACTGCTCAGTGTAATCATTTACTGTTATTCCTTATTGTGAAGCACTTTGGTGTACCCCCGGTTTTAAACGTGCTATATTAATAAAATTGTATTGTATTGTATTGTATATTGATCTTAAGTAGGCCGGACTACTGAAAATCCAATTTTTGTCAGTTTAAAGCAGTGGTTCTCAAAGTGTGTGAGAGTTCTGACAGGTGGGGCACAAGTTACCTGGCAGAAAAGCCATGTGGAACTAATGTTTAACACTGAAATTACTTTTGCGTGGGAACAAAGAAATTTGCGGCAGTTACTTTAATAATATGTGCATCCTGTGAAAAGCTGCAGGCGTAAGTCGACAGCCACAGTAAAGACGTGTACTGAAAAGTGCAAACGTGGTCGTGTCTGTTGTGAGGCGTTTACAGTGGTGCTGAAACCCACGACTGCGGCGCGAGAGACCGAACCACATTTTCGAACTTTTCAGTACACGTCTTTATTGCGGCTGTCGACTTACACACGCGGCTGCAGCTCTTCGGCTGGAGCCCACACACATCATCAACAACAACGACAGGACCTAGTTCATTCTGTTTTAAGCCGGCCAGGCGTGATTAGGGATGCCGCTCAGGTGCGTCCGCCTCACCCACAGCCACGCCACAGACCACTCCCCGCCACAGCTCTGCAATCAAAAACAGGCTCACTGCAGCCACTACGAGTGAATAGTATTAAACCCTCACTAAATCATATAGTTTTCATCTCTGTTCACAAGTTTCTGTATTTCTTTTTTTAAGACTTCGTTTTTCCATGTTTGGAAATGTTCAAATTCTGTTTAAATTGTTCCTTTTTTGAAGAAGTGGTGCAGACTAACGAAGCAGTTTAGTGACAAAAATGATAAATAGTTGTTTGTTTAAAACAAAAATTACTTACGGACTCATTGTGAATAAGTTTATTATCTAAAGATTTCTCGGTTTTTCTACATGTTAAATGGGTAAAACTTCGGTGCGTAATGAAGATACATACATCACCGACCATAAAACCAAACACCAATAACATCTATACCTTCTTCAAGGACTCCAACACCTCCCCCTTCACTATATCCGGCCCTATACTAGATGAACTACCCCCATGCTTCTGCTGCATGACCTCAGCAGCAGCGACCCCCATAAAGCTGCAGGCCCCAACAATATTCCAGGACGTAAGAGACTGCACAGCAACGGTTGGAGTGGCTGACATACATCGTGAACACCTCTCACAGGCGACACACAGAAACTCACACATACAGGCTGTGCAAAGATGCCAGAGACAATCCAGCATGTAACTGCAGGGTGCAAGACGCTGTAACCAAGTGGATCACACAGCATACAGAAATATGTATGCCGAATATGGCTACGAAGTCTCAAAGCCAAAATAGGATACGTCCCCCAGGGTGGTTGAGAATGACCGAACTAATATCCTGTGGCTAACCAACTGGACATAGTAGTGGTGGACAAGCAGATGAAGACGGCTGTAGGAATATATATGTAGCTATACCAGCGATAGCAACATGAGGAAGAAAGAACACGAAACACCAAGGGCTGAGAGAGCAGCCAGAAAACTTTCAACAAGAGTTAATGGTCTCTTAGATGCAAAGGGTGGGCTGACGCCATTTTAAACCCGATGGACTAAGAAGGCAATGTCACTCATGGTCATATGCATGTGAAGGCAGATAAGCAAATACAAATACTTTTGGCAATACAGTGTATCACAGTACCATGATGAAATATATTGAGTTACTGAGAGTGACTAGCAGAGGGAGAAGGCTGTAGTGACAGCAACATCAGGAAGGAGGACCATGAGAACCTAAATACAAAGGATTGACAGAGGAGCCAGTGAAGATGTGGAGGGTAAAGGCAAAGTGGTCCCCGTGGCAATCAGAGCACTCGGCGCCCTGCGAAACGGGTGAGTAGCCCTAGCAGGCCCCGGGAACACCATCTGAGATCTCTGTCCAGAAAAGCACAGGACCAGCAAAGATGCTCTATAGAGGACCCAAACTTGACGGATAGAAGACTGCCCACAGTGGGGTATTTTCTAATGTATCTTATTTTATATGTTTCTTTTTCTCATTTACACTAAACTGTAAATATGCTTATTGTTACACAGTAAATACATTCTTTTTTTTCTATGATATATTGGTGACTTTAATTGGGAAATTTAGTTTCACCTCATGTAAATACATGTGCTTGAATGACATCTTCTCCTAGTTACTAAAGCGGTTAGGCATTTCCACGAGCTTTCCCTTAAATCTACATTATGAAGTTATAAGTGTGAGGCATGATTTAGGCTCATGAAACCTTCCACCCTCTTGTCCACCCTTTTTACCCAGTCCGTTATTCATCCGGCCTCTTCAGACTGTGTCACACAATATTTATTATTTGTTTACCTTTGCAAGCAGATCAGGTTTTTGCTTCACACTAACATATACCTTTAGCTCCTCAACAGCCTTGCATAGATCTTCAGGCGTCTTATATGTAAAGTCTCTCTCCAGGTAGTCTTCCTCGGCCTGGTTGATCCACTCCTGCATCTCCTGCATCTCCTTCCTCAGAGCCATGGTCTTGTCAAGGCCTCCTTTTAGAGCTGACTTCTTTGCATAGGCCTAGACAGATAACACATAGCAGCAAAGGTGCTTAATGCTGAACACGACTCCAAGCATGAAAACAGACTGTGGATAAAGGCTACACACCTGTTTGCAAATGTTTTCCCACTGGGCATTGAGTAAGTCCAGTTCTTTCTTGATATGCACAGCAAATGGAGGCTCAGCCTCTTTCTTTAGGTACAGGCCCACCTCGTTGATGCCATTGACACTGGGCTGGATGGTGTGAATGTCATTCACCAAAGCCTGGCCAATCGAGATATAGGTTATACAGGCAGACTATCTGTCTTTGGTTGGCTGTATCCCATATTTGTCTTTCCTTGAGTGATGTGTTCTAAACTCAGATACTGTGAAACCTTCACTATTTATTGTATCAGTTCTCAGGGGAACTTTAAATATATATATATAAGGAAATAAGCTTCTATAAACTCTGGAAGTTTGTTTTTGGTAACAACAGTAATTTGTTGCTTCTGAAAGAGATCTACAGTTATGACAGGATGCAGTTTTTTAATCCTTACTGTGCACTGCTCTAACTGTTTCTCGAGTGCCTCAGAGTCTCCAAGTGCTGGCCATTCCTCATTTAGGAAGACGTCGACATCTTCCATCCACTTCTTTAAAGTCTTTACGTCATTCTGACAGAGAGAGAGGCAGACAGAAAGCAGAAACAGTAGAAACAAATCTACAGCATCTCTGTTTCTTTATATTAAGAACATTACTTCAAGAATTATTTTAACTTTAATGCAAACATTTAAAAAGCTCTCTCCCGTGTACCTCAAACTGCATCAGTTTGGCCATGAGTTCCTGTATTCTTTGGGCGCTGTCTGTCAAAGTGGAGCCCAGTCGTCTCCAACGCCCCATGATGGCATCCATCTCATTGCGATACCTACACGCACAGAAAATAAGGGAGGTTTAGTACTTGTTTTCTATGCGTACGTCTTGAATCGTTCTCAATCAACTTTCTTGTTGATTAAGAGCGCTGGTACTCCTCCTTTTTTCTTTTTTGCCTGTCCTGTCTGGCAGTGAAGCAATCAGAATTGTTGTCTGAAGGCCAAAAAATGTACAACAGAATGGGACAAATGGACCATTATGGCCTTTGCTGTGAGTCCTTAGGTAGAGTAGAAGAGCAGTATAAAAGAACCAGTCCATTTACCATTACTGCTCTGATCTCTGTGGCAGAGGCATACTTTGACCAATCTCCTCTCAGTTCTTCACCTCTTAAAACTAGCAGCTAAACACAAACTATTAATAAACGGGAAATGTTTTAGTTAACAGCAGCTATTTCTTTCAGAAGCAATGAAGCAAATTAGCATAAAGTGCTAAATCTCTAAGAAAAACTAAGCAGTCTAGAGGGCCTGAGCCTCTGCAAAGATGGCTGAAAAGGGACAATCTACGTCCCGCTACATGGGCACTGGGATCTGCAGAACTGACACACCTTAGTTATTTGCATTGCACATATTCAGCTCTTACTTCTGACTGACATCTGGTGGTGCTTTCTGGAAGACCAGCTCCACAGCTGAAGTCAGGTAGTTCACATCCCCCTGGTGTTCAGCCAGAGCCACCTGGAGAGCCTGAGGAGCAGCAGAGCGACAGACAGACAGTATGGTAAGTCCTAGTCTGTCCCATCTATTTACATACATATAAACCAGATGCTGTCAACTAATTTTTGCTCTAAGAAAACATAAACGTTAAGTTAACCAAACAAGGAACATCATTAATATTATATAATGTTCCTGTGCATACGGTCAATTTAAGCACTTTACAATAAATTAGTCACATTAGTCACTCAGTGCTCATGAATCATGTTTGCTAAATCTTTTGGCAGAAACGAAGGAAAACATGTCTCCCAATGTGATGGAGCCAAAATGATTTGTTTCCTTATACAATTCTCAGTGGGAAGGGAAAGAACAATTAATAGAGAGCATAGGCTCACTCCAAACGTGGCTACTGCATTAACATTTAGTAACAGAAAGCTTTTTGTAGATTTACAATTTGTTTTCTGCCATGAAAAATGAATTTCAGCTGAATAAGTGACAAAGTTTCTGGTGCACTTAAGATTGGAGGTGGAAAGTGGAAGACCAAGGTGGCTCAGAGGCTTAGATTAGCTCATTTTGAGAACAGCCCCTGGACAGGTCAGCTCTCAGTTTTAAGCCCAGGATGAGAAGAAAGACAAGAAGCAAAGCAGGAGAGAAGCAGGAAGCCAACGGCAAAGCCCCCATACAGGTCAAACAACCCGTGTTCTAGTGGCTATATCCCAAACTTCATTTTCTTCCATCATATAAAACATACACTATATACAAGTAATTTCTTCTTCTCTTCTTCCCCAATTTCCTGATTGGGGAACATCCATAAATTACCACTACTTACCACCCACTACATCAAAATCCCAAAATCAGTCATGACATTTAATAACACCAAAATCAGTGATGAGGGAATCCTGCAATCCCGACTTTAATCATTTCAACTAGCTGTGCATAATAATGCTCATCTCTCTTCAAGCTGTCATTTAACTCAACACAATAAGGTTGTTTTTAATATTGTCTCAAGTTTTATTTTTCAGTGGGAGAAGAGTTAAATTTCCACATGACAGCAGCACTCATCTGGATGCTGTTATCTGCAGAGAGCAGACATGTACATGTGTGGAATTCCTGTCTTTATATATGAGAAGAAGGACACAGAAGATGAATTTCTCTGTATAATTATCTATCCATTCTTTAGCCTATTCCAGCTCATTCGCATTTGTACCTATGGGCAATTTAGAATCACCAGTGCATGTCTTTGGACTGTGGGATAAAGAACCCATGCAGAAACACGCAAACTCTGCACAAACAAAGCCGGCACAGATGTAGTATATCGAACCCAGGACTTTCTTGCTGTGAGACAACAGAGCTAACCACCTCACCACAGTGCTGCTCTATCTATAATTACCTTTAATTTCAGCCTACAAGGCCTGATCTCTCTGTTATTCTACATTAAAGTTATCAAGCTTACAAAGCGCTGAGTGCATGCACACGTCAGCTGAACATAAGCAACTCAGGCCTGCAGGGAAAGTCAAAGAGGCTCATGAGCATAAATCTATGTAATAAATTTGTAAATTTATGATATGCAGATTCAACATTTAAACTTTACTTGTCACATAATCTATATGAATGCAAATTACATGTTAGTTTATATGTAGCAAAAGTAGGTAATATTTTAGTTAAAGTAAGAAGTAACGAGGACAGCTGTCTTTGTCAATGCTAGTTGACTTTTTAAACACTCGGAGTAATTGAAACGCTGAACATCTGAACATGACTATGGGCATACATCAACAACGTCCTTTTAATCTGCTGCATGCTTATGATCACTATGGCTCCACTGGCAGATCGACAACATCCAAGACGGGCCCTCACTGAGTCTGACCCTCCCTCCTGTCTCATTGCAGGCTTATTTAAAGTCCAAACATCTATCCAATTCACTTCAATTTTATTTATATAGCCCCAAACCAAACGTGCTGTTAGATAATCTCTCAGTGTATTTATGGGTCACATATGTTTGATCTTGATCAGCTTCTTCAATAAGAAAAATTGAAGGGAGACTTAAAGCTACGATTAACATTTTACTTTAGTCCACCAAATAAAAATGGTAAGTGGCCTGTATTTATATAGCGCTTTACTAGACGAACTCCCAACTCTTCAGCCACAATCGCCCCATAGTGTATCATTTCCAAACCTCTGCCATCTTCTCATTTAGCCGGACGTGACCACATCGCATCTGCCTTCAGGGAGATGCTGTAAATAGAATTCCTTTTCTAGCCATCAACATAGAGCTGACATCTAAGTCCTATTAAAGGTCAAATAGATAACATCCATGTAATGTAGCAGTGAATTATGGTCAATTTATAATGTCAGTCAAACAAAACATTGGCCTGCTTCTCACTTCAACAGTAGTTAAAAGCCATCGTTAGAACTGTGCGTATGTGTGTGTGGGAACAAACCTGATTGTCCTTTAGTCGCTGCTCCATGATTGAATATTCTGTAACAGCTGTTGATGGAATGGCCAGCTTGGCTTCACACTGTTGTAACCATGACAACAATGTTGATATTGTTTCCCTATAGCGAGCTGGGGGCAAACTCTCCAAAACTGAAGACAGACAAGAAAAAGATGAAAGAAAAGCGATATCTCAGAGAAGTCTGTGCAGTGGTGTAAAGCAGGCTGCCACTGGATTCTAGAGACATGCTCGCTGGAGTGACCAATCGCACTTCTCTGGCTTGCAATTTGATGGACAAGTATGGGTTTGGCATAAAGCTGCATTGTTTCAGCCAGAGTCAGTACAAAAGTGACTCCTTCAAACTGCCTTCTAGTTTTTCTTTCCTGTCTTTCTATTGACTTATCAGTTCTGTCACTCATTAGCCAGAGTAAAAGACACGGTCAATTAGCCTTAATACATAGTGTTTCATGTAACTTTACCCAGAGAAGGGTAAATGGACTGATTCTTATTCAGCGCTTCTCTAGTCCCCTGGAGCACTCCATATGCCACATTCACTGTATCTATGCTTTGAAGTGCTCGGGGTTAATATCTTGCCCCAGGACAAACTAGGAGGAGCCAGGGATTGACCTTCCAACCTTCCGATCAGTAGATGCCGTGCTGTACCTCCTGAGCTACAGCCACCCTAACGTTACAGTGAGTAGTTAGCATGTGCTCATTTGAGAGGATGTGTAACCATGGTGTTCACTCACACAGATTTGACTTTTCCAAGCTAAAAAACGTCCAGCATGTAGCAGCAGCTTATTTAAACCAAATATTAACCCTCAGAGGCTACTGAGTAGTGTCTGTAACTGGTAAACCTACGCTTTCTAGTACAGGGAAGACAAACGGTTCTGTTTATTTATAGAAAGAAATGTTAGTTTAATTTGAAAAAACAAAAACAAAAAAACGCAGGAATACAGAGGAGGCCCAGTCTTAGTTTTCCACTGGTACTTGAACGCAGCTCATATTTCTGAGGATCTATATGAAGCTGACAGTGTCAATTTAAAAAAACATATTTGTGTAGTAGCATTTAATTTAAACACAAAATAAGTCTGCTTACCTCCTGAGCAGGAGGGAGAGCAGGTGCTGCAGATGTGGTCATCAATGTGTGTGAATGTTAACTAGAAAGCTCTTAGGTGTAGAAAAAAGTGCTTGTATTAATACGTGTATGAATGAGTGAATAAGGCGTTGCACAGAGCACTTTGAGTGATCAAGCTGAGTAGAAAAGCATTAAATCCAAAATAAATAAATAAAATCTGATCCATATATCATTTACTTTGTCTCTGCTAGTTAGTGGAATTAAATAAGAATTCCCTTCCAGATCAGTCAGCTGGAAAAGTCTTCATATATAACAAGCCAGGACAGTGTCATTACTGATAAAAGTGACATGAACATGTTGTTAAAAAGCTTCTAGAATTTAGAATTGTAGTAATGACCATGACGTAACTAACACGCTGACCTGAGAGCACCTACTCAGACACGGGGGACACAAAGTGTAAACCAGGTTAATAATATCTCACCAAGTTGTAGGTGCTTCTCTCTAGCCCTCAGATCCTCCAGGACCTTGTGGTAGTGTTCTTTGAAGGCATTGAGGTCAACATCCAGGAATGCTGCAGGGTCCTCGTCCCCTTCTTTCTCTTCCTTCAGCTCTTTGAGCCTCTTATCCAGGAGGTGCACCTGGGGCTGCAGTGAGGACAGCCGAGCCACCTCTTCCTATTTGGGGGGAGGAAGAGTGTTACAGAGTATTAGTTGTATAGACACGTCCAATAATCAATACAGAGTAAAAAGCTGAGTGTTTTCATTTCCACCCTATTAACCTTATACTCGATTAGTCTTATTTTACACAAGTACTTAAATATAGCCCCCCCCCCCCCCCCCCCTCCCCCCCACCCCAATACTAATGAACAGGAAGCCAAACAGAGAGTTGGACGAGTTCAGCATCATTGAAATATGACTGTGAAACAAAGAGAACAAGCATCACATGAATAATGTGAACAATTTTATGTACCTTTAAACCTGGAACAGTGTGTTTCATCAGCATTGCTGACTGAATGAAAGCTTGGCATATTTTAAAAGAATCAGATTGAAGCTCTCTTCCTCCCCGTACGGTAATTTCTCTGCCTTCATATTTTGTCCAGACATGCTCTTACTTTGAAAGTTCCTACTGCCCCATTTCTCTCTTCCTCTCTTTATGCCGGTGGCGCCTGTCTCTGTTTCTGTCCTGTCTTTCACTTCAGTTGTGCCTCTCTGTCTTTTATTTATTCAGTTTGGTTTTGCTTCTTCTGTTGTGTAGATGTTGACAAAAAACTGCCACACAAAGCCCGTGTTTTGTGTTGCAATCCGAGTTCCTGCTTTTTAAGAAGCTCAGGCCTTTATAAACACATCTGGTTAGGAGCAGGGGGTTTGTCTGGCAAAATACATAAGTAAAGGCAGTTTGTAGCTCTCACTGCATTACTTTTATACAAAAAAACCTTTTAAACGTGACAATTCTGTTAATTCTGATGGAGGTTTATTTACTGTCAAAGACAGGACAACATTTTCAGAACGTGTAATAATGTATCAAAAGCATGAGTACACTTTGTGTTCTGAGTCAACTGAATTATTAAACAGACTTTTTTAATTAATAAGTGCAAATATATTATCCATAAAAAGAACAAAAAAGTACTCACAGCAAAGTGCTATGCAAAACAGGTGCATGAAATACAGAAAGTCAAACAAAGCCGAATGAATGAATATGTCAAAATGGAAAGAAACAGAAACTTCTGAGATTTCTAACACAAAACAAAAACCATTTAAAAACATGAGGTGAAAAACTCTACGATGACACACTGCAGTAAAGTAACCGCATGTGCTGTTTACCAACGTAAACTTTGGATTCAAGTGGCAGATAGTGACCAAAGTCAGGACTCGCTCACCCGACATCGGTCCAGTTGCACTTTGAGTGGTTCTGGTTCAGATGCCAGCGGGGGCTGAACTTTGAGCCAGTTCTCACTGCTGTCCACTGCCTGCTCACACTGCTCATACAAGCTGTAGAAGGCCAGTACCTGCAGGACACACAGAGGACAAAATAAGCAAACACCCACACATTATTATCTTTTTAGTCTGCAGTAGAGAGAATGACCAGACTGGGTTGCGTTTACTCACACCTGTGATTTTTTATATGTGCTCTCCTTATTGTATTGTGAAGAATATGTAACATATGGTTCTATACCAAGTTAAATTGAAAATTTTCCCATACACTGAAGGCCTGGGTATAATGTGCACTCAGATGTGTGTACCTTTGTTTGATAGGACAGCCATGCCAGTCTTTCTCCCAGCAGGGTGCAGAATCCTGCCCAGCGCTGGTTAAGCTGTTCTGCTGCCTGGGCAATGTCTTCGGCACGACTCCCCTCTGGAGTAAGGGGGCAGGGTTAGGTGGTAGTGATGGGAGGATCAGAAAGAGAAAGAGTTGGCTGTCACACACACAGACATAGAGTAAATACCGCATAACAGTTCACATAAGCATGATAACTGCAGACAAGAGTGCAGGTGAGAGGTGAGCCTCTGGCCTGTAACAGTCTGCTGCTAACAGAAACACAGCGCTGTGCTACTAACTGGTATATTTAATGTGAACAGATATTAACGTTGAATGAATGAAATCTGTTCATACAAAGAGTTTCATCTCCAAAAGAGTAAACTGAACCATGTTGGCTATATTATATTTGCACCTGGAAATGACAGCATCAGGCTTGCAACTCTGACATGGAATCATGTCTTCATTATACTCCATGATGTCATACCAGGTAACTGTACTTTCCATAGCAGTTTGCATCTGAATACAGCAGCCTACAGTAAATGTGTTTATTTCATTCCTCTCCTGTTATACCCCAATTACAATTCTAGTTGGTGTTTTGTTCTTTCTATTTTTCGTGAATAACCTGCATTTAGTAGGCGATAACTGTCAGGAACAGATCAATTGAATTCAGTCACTTATGAAGAAGACCAATTTTATTGACTTCATCTTCACTTCATTGGGTGGTTGTGGATCAGGTGGTAGAGCAGATCAGCTACTGATTGGAAGGTTTGTGGTTTGATCCTTGTCAATCCCAGTCTGCATGCAAAATATCCTTGGGGAAGATACTAACACCAAGTTGCTCTCCGACGCGTCTATTGGAGTGTGAATGTTGGTTAGATTGCACTTGAGTTTAGAAGTGCTTGTATGAGTGTGAATGAGGCATGTTGTATACAGTGCTTTGAGTATTTTGGGAGAGTAGAAAAGTGCCATATAAGAATCAGTCCATTTACCATTTCATCATCTGACAGCAAGAAAATTGTTTTTGTCAGACATCTGAATAAATTTGTTTAAATAAAATTAGAGTGCTTATTATGGCAAATGGACTAGTTCTTGTGTAGCATTTTCTACTCTACCTGAGCACTCAGAGATTTTGAATTACTTAATTCAAGGCAACATGTTAACCAGTACAGCTTGCATCCCATTTTATATAAACTTGGCACAAAAAATAAGGAAAGGCATATTGGTTAATTATTTCTTTGTTGTAACGACTCTTCTTTGTAATAAATCTTACAGCATGGAAAGCCTGCTTATTTCTCCTTCGAAACTGTGCCACATTTGTAAGGAAAACGCATTTATGGGTTGGTAGTAGTCTGGAGGCAGTCTCTGACAACTCTGTGGCAGTAAGTGTCATCTTGAGGAGGATGCCAGTGGTTGCAGAATCTGAGGGATGGCATTCCTTTCTTCAACCAGCATTTGTCACAACCACATGGGGTACCAGAAGATCAAAACATGCGTAGATTAAGCTGTGTGCCACTGGCAGAGAAGATTTGGCAAGTTTTTCAAGGGCGTAACCACACACTCAACTCTGCTGCTCAACCCACAAGTGCATTTTCCTTACAATTTAGGCAACATTAAAGAGAAAATACACAGATGTAGCTCTGGTCAGTAAGTTGTATAAAGTTCAGGAATGTTTTGTTTTAAGGTTAGGGAAAAAAACAAAAGAACATTTAGTGTTTCTGTGTCACAAGGACAGAGTGAAGGACAGATGAGAAGTCTCTCTTTCTGTCCGTTTCTCCCTGTGAGTGAGTGTTTCTATGGAGACAAGTAGAGTGGGTGGGACAGGTGGAAGTGTTGCCATGGGAACAGACGAGGGGAGCATGCATGTCTGTGTATGCATGTGAATGAGTATGTAAGCGTGCAAGTTACCCTGCTCGACTAGGGCCTGTGCTGTGCGTGTGGCCTCCTGAAGCTTGCGGTACTTTTCTGGCCGCTCTCTTTCAATCGCCTGTGGCAAACAAACAGAGAGGCAGAGAGGATGGATGATGGACAAATCAATGTCCAATCTACAAAGCAGTATGAACCAGGTGTGCATCTTATTCTGCTGTCACACTTACGAAAACCTGTGCACGACTGGCCAGTTATTTAGAAAAGCATATATATTTTAAAAGTATCTCCCAGACTGCTTTGAAGCTGATCTACTAATGAAAATAAAATTTAAATTAATGCCTATTGTTACTAAATATGAGAAATAAAACATATCAAGAGAAGTACTAGTTTTTATACCACAATATTTTTGGTCTCAATTCATTTATTACAGAACATGTCAGGTAACAGCAACATCATATCTAAAATAAAATCAGTGTGTTGGAGATTTTGGAAAAATAAATTTGAAGACATGAGTTCTGCTGCGGGTCAGAGTCAATATTACGATTACGATGAATAAAGTTTTTGGCTAAACAAAATCTGCGATTAGCGTAACTCAAAATCATAGCATGTAATGTGAAAACACTGTACAGTAGCATTTGTTGCCTTATATTATGACACACACAAGAATGATTCTTCATGAATGAAGTATGTTTTTATTGATTAATTCATTATTATCATAAAAGACAAAACAAACAAAGAAACTACATAAGTTAGGTAACCTAATATTAACTTGGTGGAAGCTACTGTAGCTAAACCCAGTGATGTCATCTGTATTTAAAACACTCAAATACACATTTTTATGAATGTGTTGTGAAACAACATTATGTTACCGTTTCTATCAGCATATAATAATAATAATAATAATAATAATAATTATTATTATTATTATTATTATTATTATTTAATATTAGTAGTCCATTTATTTAATTCTAAAAACCAGCAATAAACAACGTAATCATAAAAAAGAGTAAAACAGTGAAATTTGGATTATTAAACATTAGGACTCTCTCTCAAAGTTCTGCTTCTTCACCCTTTTTCAGCAGAATTTTGAGCTTCTCGGCCTGTTTACAGCAGAATTTTCAGTATCTTCATCTCTTTTTAGAAGAAACTTCAACAAGTTCATCTCTTTCCAGCAGAAAGATCAGCTTTTTCCACCTCTTTTCAGCACAAATCTCAGCCTTGTCTGCGCTTTTCAGCAGAACCTTCAGTTTCTTCACCTCTTTTCAGTACAATTTTCAGTTTCCTCATCTCTTTTCAGTCACCTGAGAACCAGTTTGACTCAGTGAAATGAGCAGCTGCCTTGAGACCAGGTAGCGCAGGTTCAAACCCTTCTACACAGTGTTTTCAGCAGATAGTTCTCCTTCATCTGCTGTTTTCAGATCGCATAACATGGCATTCACACTGCATTTTCACAGGAAATGCAACTTTTTCTAGTTATTCTAGTTACTCCCTTTTTTTGCTGCTTAACTACTCCCTCAGTTTTCATCCAATTTTCACCATTCAAATTTTAACCTGTTCCGCTCTTTCTGTTTATGACTGCTATATCTTTTGGTGGTCATAACCTTTATACCTTGTGAAATACTAAGCTTTTTATGCCATTTTTTTGGCCCATTTTGATGACTAGGACCACACTAGAAAACGTTTCATTTCCTGCGAAAATGCAGTGTGAATGCCTCATATTGGAATCTGCTGAAAACAACTGAAAAAGCAGAATTATCTGCTGAAAAGAGATGTAGAAGCGGAAGTGCTTGCTGAAGATGGCTGTATGTGAAATGGTACACTGAAGAGTGTCAAGAATGCAGAGTGGAGGCAAGCAGGAAGATGTGTGGAAACCGTCACACGTAGGATTCGATCCTTTACCAACGGGTCTCACGGCAGCTGCTTATCCCACTGAGCCAAAGAGGCTGAAATTTGTGCTGAAAAGAGCAGAAGAAGCTGAAAATTGTGCTAAGAAGAGGTCACAAAGCTGAAAATTGTACTGAAAAGAGGTGAATCAGCAGAATTTCTGCTGAAAAGAGGTAAAGAAGCTGGAATTTGTGTGGAAAAGAGCTTAAACAGTTGAAGTGTTAACTGAAGAAAATGTTGCCATAAAATGTTTACATTCACTTAGACTCTTTTTCTCCAATTAATCTTTCTGAGTTAACTTCAATAATTACTTCCTCCAACCCATCAACGTGTCTTTTAGACCCCATTCCTACAAAACTGCTCAAAGAAGTCCTGCCATTAATTAATGCTTCAATCTTAAATCTTATCACCCTGTCTCTAATAATCAGCTATGTAGCACAGGCCCTCAATCTGGCTGTAGTTAAAATTCAGATAAAACTGAGGTTATTGTACTGAAAATCTTAGAAATATGGTATCTAACCACCATATTCTTACTGTGGATGGCCTCCAGGAATCTTGGAGTCATTTCTGACCAGGACATGTCCTTCAATGCACATATTAAACAAATATGTAGGACTGCCTTCTTCCATATGTGCAACATCTCTAAAATTAGAAATATCCTGTCTTATTACTTCCAGGCTGGACTACTTTAAATCATTATTATCAGGATGTCCTAAAAAACCCCTGAAAATCCTTCAGCTAATCCAAAATGCTGCAGTAAGAGTCCTGACAGGGACTAGAAAGAGAGAGCAGATTTCTCCTGTATTGGCTTCCCTCATTGGCTCCCTGTTAAATCCAGAATTCAAAATCCTGCTCAGTCTCCAAGTCCTGCGTTTGGATGCTCATCTCCGCCTGCCCGTACACAGAGCCCTGACAAATCGTACTCGTTATTAATCTCTGTCTCTCTTCCACAGCATGTCTTTATCCTGTCTTCCTTCTCTCACCCCAACCAGTTGCAGCAGATGGCCCCGCCCCTCCCAGAGCCTGGTTGTGCTGGTTGGAGGTTTCTTCCTGTTAAAAGGGAGTTTTTCCTTCCCACTGTCGTCAAAGTGCTTGCTCATAGGAGGTCATATGATTGTTGGGGTTTTCTCTGTATGTATGACTGTAGGGTCTACCTTACAATATAAAGCGCCTTGAGGTGACTGTTGTTGTGATTTGGCGCTGTACAAATAAAATTGAATTGAACTGAATTCTGTTTGTCCATATCACGGTTGGGCTGGAGTCTATCTCAGCTATTATAAGATGAGAGGCAGGGGTACACCGCAGAGCTAACACAAAGCACTAGCTGGTAAACATTGTGCAGCATTTAGTGGCTAAAAGTGAGCTGTAAGTTTTAGCACATCACATATGCTGTATCGATAATAGACAGATCACCACTGAACTTTTAGGCTGTACATACACAGAGAGCCTTTAAACCAACCAAAAAAAATAAAACACAATCACAAAGAATTTCTAAATATGTACACACTATCAGTTTTAGAAAACCCCATTTTTTCCAGTTTTTTATTAAAAATTATGCAGTTTAATATCACATCGCACTCTGAAATGAAAGCATAGTACAAATAAGTAATTGGAGTTAAAAAAACAAGGAATCAGTTTATAAATGTATTCTAAACGTTTGACTCATCAGTAGCCACCTTTGGCAGATATAACAGCTGAACACAGATATGGCATTCTGCTACAGATACGGGAGAATATTTGATTTCTATTGTAGAAAGAAGTCCCCATAAATGTGGACCTTGTAGGTTGCTTTGCTCTTCTGTCCAGTTCATCCCAAACCAGCTCGGCGGGGTTTAAGTCTGGAGACTGTGCTGGACACTCCATGTTTTCAAGCTCACCATCTTGTTCTTTTTCCTGAGGTAGTTCTGGCACAGCTTGGACTGATGTTTTGGGTCATTATCTTGCTGTAGGATGAACCAACTAGCCTCATACCAGAAGATATTGCATGGTGCTGCTGAATGCTGTGGTAGTCGTTTTGGTTCAGGGGGCCTCTCACTCTGTACAAGTCACTGACCCTGGATCCAGCAAAACAGCTCCAGACCATCACATTTCCTCTTCAGGATGTCACACACTGTGGAACCATCCTTTCACCTACTCAACGACGTACAAAGATCCTGCATCCTGAACCGAAGATTTGAAATTTTGATTCATCAGTCCATAAAACCTTCTTCCAGTCTTCATGAGTACAATGGTGGTGTTTCATGGCCCAGACGAGCCTCTTTGTCTTATTCTGGCTTTCTTGCTGCCACTCGTCCTGTCAAACCTGCAGCTTGAAGTTTTCTCTTCACAGCTAAAACTGAGACTTTCTCACTACGACCACTATGAAGCTGCTTGAAGCTGTTGTCCTGTGAGCCGCCGTCACACAGCTGTTAACTCTCAGAAACTTGTCCTCTGATTCAGTCGTGTCTTTGGGTCTGCAGACCTCCTGCTGTCACAGTTTCTGAGCCTTTGATGCTGAAGGAAACTGGACTCACTGACACCTTGACTTTCTTTGCAGTTTCTCTGTAGGACAGGCCGACATTTACAAGTTTTATGATGGTCTGTCTCTCTTCAATTGTTTTTTCTCACCATGTTTGTACCAACACACTACTTTTTGCAGTACAATGTTGTTCAACTGATGCTCACCAGGGTATGGTACCACCGTGTGTTCCAACACTGCTTTTGCAGACAGAGACGGTTGGAAGTAATCCACAAAGTTGGAACAGCTGTAGGAATTAGTAGCACCAGCTTTCAAGGCTTGATTTGCCTCCATTGCTGCAGAACAGCTTTAAATTGTTAACCCATTTTCCCTGAACTATGCAAGAAACATCTCCTGGATGCACTGGCACGCATCTTCAGTTATGTATCCTGGGGTCATCAGGTATTTCGGGTCTCGCAACATAATACACCCTCGCCCAGGCGACCCAGTCAGGGGTGATCGAGCCCTGACTTGCGTACCAGTAGCTACCCATGGATCAGCCCTCTTAATCCACAGCCATCTTGTGGCTTTCTCTGCCGCTTCACTCACAACCTGGATGGTCCTCTTCTTGGCAGCCCCAGCCACACCCAGCCGGCCAAGGACTTTGCAGGGTGATTGTCCTGCAAAGCCCCTACAACCCACTTCTACGGGCTGATAGAATGTCTTCCAGCCCCTTCCCCTGCACTCCTGCACTAGGTCCTGGTACTTGGCACGTTTCCTCTCGTTGGCCTCCTTGATCCGCTCTTCCCAGGGCACTGTGAGTTCATGCATTAGCAGATGTTTTGGGGCCTCAGAAATGTCTGGCCAGAGGGATGTTTTTTACAATGTGCTGTGGGAAGTTTAGCTGTTTACCCAGGTCAGCCTGTAGCTCCCAATCAGAGGCTGTGTTGAGGAGGCCGGTTGTTAAATGTGGGCGCACCTGGGGTTTCTCTCTAGCCTTAATGAAAGAGATTGCCTTCTTTGGAGCGCGATGGTGTTCACTGGTGCTGATTGCTGAGGCAATCTTCTCAGGTACTACTCTGAGCATCTGGTCGTGTCGCCAACGATACCGACCATCGGCCAGGGTCTTTGGGCAGCTGCTGAGGAGGCGTTCTAGGGTGCCTCTTCCAGAGCACAGGGAACAGGCAGGTGTCTCGCTCTTTCCCTACACATGGAGATTTACTGGGCTTGGCAGAATGTTGTATACTGCCTGCATGATGTTTGCCCAGGTGACCTTGCGCTGCAAGGTACTCTCCCACCGTGTCCATGCTCCCTGCCGCCTGAGTCCTGTGGCCCTGCTTATTTGCTCGTCAGCTGCGCGGACCTCTTAATCGAGTAGCTGGTGTCTCTCCTTTCTCTGTGCCCTGCTGACCTGGGCCTTTGGGAAGTACCCCAAGCCTGCTCCCCCTGTTGCTAAGACAGGGGGGGTGTCTTCTGCCTGACCAGTTTCTTTTGCCTTAGGCGTGACTCTGCCACCTCAACTGCCTTCTCGGCCTTCCACTTTCTTCCTGTCCTTACCTTGACACCTGCTGATGTCACCTTGCCGTCTTTGGAATCTCTATACTGTGGGGCGTCTTGCCCCATACAAGGCACTACTGGTGAGGCTGAGGGGAAGACCCAGCCACTTACGAAGAAAGCCACTGATCTTCCTTTCAAGGGATTCCACATTAGTTATTGGAACTGTGCAGACAAGCAGAGGCCACAGGATTCGTGGGAGGATGTGCTGGTAGATCCGGGCTTTAAATCTTCCAGGCAGGCTGGACTTATACACCTTAGTGAGCCACGCTCCCAGCTCCTCATTTGCCTTCTAGATGGCAGCAGAGCACTGCAAAAGGCTTTTTTGAATAATTCTGAAATGTACATTATTTTTCAGTTTTGGGTAACCTTACCTTTATTTTTAATTTCTGGCAGTTCACCAGTTACCTTTGCACAATTTCAAGCTGTTCATTGGACTTGAATGACTTGAATTACAATAAACTGTAAAAATGAGGGTGTTCTAAAACTTTTGACTGGTAGTGTAGTTCTAAGTGATAGATGAAAGAATAAGGATAATTAATGTGCACTGATTTATTGCTCAGGAATTAGTAAAGAACAAAAAATGTGACTATGGACTTAATACATCATGTTTATCAAGTGTTTGCAAGCAGCCCTGCAAAGGTTAAACTGTTGTCAGTGTTGTGTTTATAAAATGTTTTTCTTTACACTTAGTTGCCAAAAATATCAAATTAAAACAATGTAAACAACAAACTTGGATACTTTGTGTAGCTTTCAAATCCAAATGCCTACTGGTAAAATGTAAAGTTTGAACCAGATTAACATACTAACCAAAATTACAAAATATATGTTTGTTTGGGTATGCTGCTGACGTCGACTGAGAAAATTGTCAGGCGGTGGAAGGAATACTTCGAGGACCTCCTTAATCCCACTGACACGTCTTCCGAGGAGGAAGCAGAGTCTGGGGATGAGGGGAATGACCCGCCAATTTCCGGGGGCGAGGTCACTGAGGCAGTTAAACAACTCCTTGGTGGCAGAGCCCCTGGTGTTGATGAGGTCCGCCCCGAGTTCCTGAAGGCTCTGGACGTTGTAGGGCTGTCCTGGTTGACACGCCTCTACAATGTTGCGTGGAGATCAGGGGCAGTACCTGTGGACTGGCAGACCGGGGTGGTGGTCCCCATCTTTAAGAAGGGGGACCGGAGGGTGTGTTCCAACTACAGGGGGATCACACTCCTCAGCCTCCCTGGGAAAGTCTATGCCAGGGTGCTGGAAAGGAGAGTTCGTCCGTTAGTCGAACCGCTGATTCAGGAGGAACAATGCGGTTTTCGTCCTGGTCGCGGAACACTGGACCAGCTCTTTATCCTCCCCAGGATACTTGAGGGTGCATGGGAGTTTGCCCAACCAGTCTACATGTGTTTTGTGGACTTGGAGAAGGCATTCGACCGTGTCCCTCGGGGTGTCCTGTGGGAGGTGTTGCGGGAATATGGGGTGTCTGGCCCATTGCTACGGGCCATTCGATCCCTATACAACCGTTGCAAGAGCTTGGTTCGCATTGCCGGCAATAAGTCGGACTCGTTCCTGGTGGGTGATGGGCTCCGCCAGGGCTGCCCTTTGTCTCCGGTTCTGTTCATAATTTTTATGGACAGGATTTCTAGGCGCAGCCAAGTGGCGGAGGGCTTTCGCTTTGGTGGCCTCAGAATCTCATCTCTGATTTTTGCAGATGATGTGGTTCTGTTGGCTTCATCGGGTGAGGGCCTCCAGCTCGCACTGGAACGGTTCACAGCCGAGTGTGAAGCAGCGGGAATGAGGATCAGCACCTCCAAATCTGAGGCCATGGTTCTCAGCCGGAAAAGGGTGGAGTGCCCTCTCCGGGTCGGGGATGAGTTCCTGCCCCAAGTGGAGGAGTTCAAGTATCTCGGGGTCTTGTTCGCGAGTGATGGGAGAAGGGAGCCGGAGATCGACAGACGGATTGGGGCTGCAGCTGCAGTAATGCGGACGCTGCACCGGTCCGTCGTGGTGAAGAGGGAGCAGAGTGTAAAAGCGAAGCTCTCAATTTACCGGTCGATCTACGTCCCTACCCTCACCTATGGCCACGAGCTGTGGGTAGTGACCGAAAGAACGAGATCGCGGATACAAGCGGCAGAAATGAGCTTCCTCCGAAGGGTGGCTGGCCTCTCCCTTAGAGATAGGGTGAGAAGTTCGGCCATCCGGGAGGGGCTCAGAGTAGAGCAGCTGCTGCTCCACATCGAAAGGAGCCAGCTGAGGTGGTTCGGGCATCTGACAAGGATGCCCCCTGGGCGCCTCCTGGGTGAGGTGTTCCAGGCATGTCCCACCGGGAGGAGGCCCCAGGGCAGACCCAGGACACGCTGGAGAGATTATATCTCTCGGCTGGCCTGGGAACGCCTTGGTGTTCCCCCGGATAAGCTGGAGGAGGTGGCTGGGGAGAGGGAGGTCTGGGCCTCTTTGCTTAGGCTGCTGCCCCCGCGACCCGGCCCCGGATAAAGCGGATGAAGATGGATGGATGGATGGATGTTTGGGTATTTTTTAACTATCAAAGAAAAACAGGCTTTTTACCCTGTTTCCTCTTGTTTTGTTTCATCCTTATACAAAGCACTTAGAATACAAATGTTGTCAGCTGACACATATAAGTAAAGGGTCCAAAATGTCTGCAAAATGTCATCACACTCATTACTGACACTTTGCTGCATCTCATATGAGGTACATTATCATTGCCTTGTAAGCCCAGTTCAAAATGTCCCCTCAGGTATGACTGAAATGCTGAAATAACAAGATCCTATTGCACATTTAGATCATATATAAATGACACAGATCCACATATGCACATAAGACACAGACACACAATTTTTACCTGGACTTTGTCATGTAGCTCCTGAATACTGCTGTCTTTGCGTGTCACAGAGAATTCAGGGCTCTGCAGAATGGCTTCACCACGAGTCATATAGCTGTGGACTTCAGTGAAATCCACATCGAACCTGGCAATAGATGCAGACAAACACAAATGTGTTTTGTATTATAAGGCATCACACTGTGTTGAAGCACATAAGATAATGTGGTGGTGAAGTTCTATTAACACTACATTTACAAGATTGCATACAAGATGTCACATAGCAGCACTGTAGTAATGTATTTCATGTAATCATATAGGACCTAATTTCAGCTTCACACTCAAACAGTTAGTTATTACATATCATAGAGGGAGTTTACTATTATCCTGTAATATTTTAAATTCGGTGGAAATTATGAAATACCATTCAATTATGGAATGTTGGTGTTTGCAGATGTCTTCTGTGGAGAAAAACCTTTGTCAGCAACATAAATTTCATTGTCCTGAAAGGAAATAAGAACTGCCAACACATTGGAATTGATGTGCCGAGTGGAAAAACAATTCAGAACTGTAACATGTAACGTTTCTGGCTGACTGACAGCTGCCAGCTCTAATTACAATCCCACTGCAATGACCATGCAGGCCACACAAATGTCTGTGCTGAAAAGCTGAGAATTAAAGTGTGGACACTTTACATGTCTTGTCTTGAGATGACCAGTCATGATATATGCATAGAATAGAATTAGAATAGAATTCAACTTTATTGTCATTGCACATGCACAGGTACAGGGCAACGAAATGCAGTTTGCATCCATCCAGAAGTGCTTTAGTGATATAGATATATTACAATATATATTAGCAATAATATAGATATGTGAGTATATTACAGAAATGGGTCTATTATGGTATGTTATAATGTACACGGTATGAAGTATGTTGTGAATATGCTATAACTATAAGTATGTACAGGCTATGAGCAGGATATAAATATGAAAAACTATACAGAATATGAAATAAATAACTTTACAGAAATCTGAGATATACAGCTATACAGAAATGTGAACTATGGAAGTTGTAAACAGTTGTAGAATTAAAGATTATCGAATGTACAGAATGATTATTTACACAGAGCTATACAGTAGTGCAGTTAAGATAAGTGAGGGTGTAGATAGTTTCTACAGAGGCTATATAAAGTGCTAGTGGTTGTGAGTGGTGGTTCAGTCCATGTTATTATTGCGTGTTTGAGGGTACAGTTGTCCATTGTGGGTGTGTGTATGTTCAGTCCATGAGTTTAACGTGGGTCAGATGTCAGGAGGCAGAGTTCAGGAGTCTGACAGCTGTGGGGAAGAAGCTGTTCCGGTACCTGGTGGTCTTAGTCCGGAGGCTCCTGTAGCGCCTCCCAGAGGGCAGGAGGGTGAAGAGTCCATGTGATGGGTGACTGGGGTCTTTGATGATTTTCCCAGCCCTTTTCAGACACCGCTTCCTGTAGATGTCTTTTATGGCAGGAAGTGGTGCTCCGGCGATGCGCTGGGCAGTTTTCACGACCCTCTGCAACGCCTTCCGGTCCGAGGCAGAGCAGTTCCCGTACCAGACTGTTATACAGTTGGTCAGGATGCTCTCGATGGTGCAACGATAGAAGTTCACCAGGATGTCTGAGGACAGGTGGTTCTTCCTCAGAGTCCTCAAGAAGAAGAGGCGCTGGTGAGCCTTCTTGACCAGCTTGGAGCAGTTGGTCGTCCAGGTGAGATCCTCGGAGATGTGGACTCCCAGGAACTTGAAGCTGCTCACACGCTCCACAGCCGTCCCCTTAATGTGGATGGGTGGATGTGGGTCAGCATTCCTCCTGTAGTCCACGATGAGCTCCTTGGTCTTCTCGGTGTTAAGCAGCAGGTTGTTTGTGTCGCACCACTCAGCCAGACGATCCACCTCCTCCCTGTAGGCGGCCTCATCGTTGTCACTGATGAGGCCAATCACCGTGGTGTCATCTGCAAACTTAATGATGGTGTTGGAACCATCAGCAGGTCTGCAGTCGTGGGTGAAGAGGGAGTAGAGGAAAGGGCTCATCACACAGCCTTGTGGTACACCGGTGTTCATTGTGATGGTAGATGAGCAGTGGTTATCCAGCCGGACATGTTGGGGGCGGTTGGTCAGGAAGTCCAGTAACCATTTGCAGATGAGGGAACTGATGCCCAGGTCTGTCAGTTTCTTGATGAGTTGTGAGGGGTGGATTGTATTGAATGCTGAACTGAAGTCTATAAACAGCATTCTGGCGTAGGTGTTGTTGTTGTCCAGGTGTGAGAGGACAGAGTGCAGTGCGATGGAGACTGCATCCTCTGTGCTCCTGTTCTGGCGGTATGCGAATTGGTGGGGGTCCAGGGTGGGGGGGAGACAGGATTTGAAGTGTGCTAGGACCAGCTGCTCTAAGCACTTAGTGATGATGGGGGTGAGTGCTACTGGGCGGTAATCATTGAGGCAAGATGGGTTGGAGTTTTTGGGTATCGGGACGATGGAGGTGGATTTGAAGCAGGCCGGTACCACAGCGTGGGCCAAGGACAGATTGAATATGTCTGTGAGCACTCCTGCAAGCTCCCCAGAACACGCTCTGAGAACACGCCCGGGGATGCCATCGGGGCCTGCAGCCTTGTGGACATTGATCCTGCTCAGCACCGCTCCTACATCGGTGGGGGAGAGAGTCATAGGTTGGTGGTCTGGCGTCATGTCTGCTTTGGTTGTGGTTGTGGGGTTCCCTCGCTCAAAACGAGCATAAAAGTTGTTGAGCTCGTTGAGGAAGGAGACATCAGAGGATGCGGGGGAGGGTTTGGTGGTCCTGTAGTCTGTAATGGTCTGGAGTCCTTGCCACATGCGTCGGGGGTTGGAGTTGGAGAAGTGTTCTTCTACCTTCTTTTTGTAATGGTGTTTGGCTTTTTTGATGCCCTTCATAGTCGCACCTGCACACAAACCCCCTGTGATCAAAGGGGGTATGTGTTCTTCATAACTTCTTCACCTTGCTAAGAACACCTCTGCCAGGTCGGGCTAGGTAGCAACTGCTAGTTAGCTCTGTTTGCTAGCTTAAAGTTGGTGTTAGCCACCACTGCTCAGCTGGTGCGTCGGCTGCCCACGGAGCACTATATTCGAGTCTTCTTGTGCAGTGTTTTTGCTTTGCATTTTGATATGAATATCAAACCAAAGCAAGCAAAGCAGAACTCTTCTGTTTTGCCCTGTCCTCAGGGGTTTGGTTTCTCTTTGTACAACAAGGACCAGCACGCTACGTGCCCCGCCTGCCTGGGATCCAAAGTAATGTTTACCTGACTGTGCTCACGCATTGTAGCTGAGAATTACTCAGTGCTGTAGAAAACCCTTAAATTTTATTTTAACTTACATTTAACAAAATGCCTCAAAAATGACCAAAAAGGTTCACTGTTAAACTACCACTACAAAACGTCTAAGCTTGCTTTTCTACTTACTACAAGGTCGAGGAGAATTTTCAGAAACTTCTACTTGACTATTGGGAAAAGTTCAGTTTAAAGCTGCTTACTATTATAACCACCAAACCTAGATACTATGAGTATTCACAATATTTCATCACCTACCTGCTGAGATAAGAGAGTAAAAAGGGATGCATGTATCTGAACATTTAATAAAAGTTAGAAGGCATCTTGAAATGAATAATGCTCCAACGCTCACGTTTTCAAGTGTAGGAACATAAACACACCTTTTCCTGAGCTCAGAATCCACAACTACTTGTCTCTTCTTCTGTGGAGGTGGTGATTCTCGGGTCTGGCGGACAGCTGACATCTTCTCTCTTGTTGTCACTTTGGTTACAGTCGCAGTTACTGAGTGGGTTAGCTCAGAATGCTGGGCTGCACTGACAGCTGCCGAGAGCTGAATGTTAAAGGGAGAGCATAATACACTCAGGCAGACGGTTTAACATCAGGAGCTGAATTATACAGATGACAAATCCTCATTCTTGACAGGTGATAACTGATGGTTGGACATCATCTATCATACAAGGTCATGAGTACAGTGTTTTGCGGTATAAGTGTGGGTTCCAACAAGAGCTCTAGACTGAGTGTGTGTGTATGTAGGTGAGTGCACACTCAGACAGCTGTGGAGGCAGTTAAGCAGCAATTTAGACTATGACTTTAGAGTAGACTGTAATGACAACGTGAGAAGAAGCATATGTAGAGTGTATGTATGTGTATGTAGAGGTCAATCTGCTGGTTATCTCTTTCAATGGAAAAATAAATAAAATAAGAAGGAGAGGGAGAAATATCGATATCTGTGCAACCAGCTTGAGCACTAATTAATGTGTGCATTTAAAAGTACGTGTACATACAAGCAAACATTGTGTATTAAGTGGTTTTCAGTTGGCATTTTCTTAATCTTAACAAATCTCGTGCAGATGAGAAAACCAAAGTTCTATGATTATGAGGCCACATGAATTTATTTTAAACAGTGAAATCTGTTTAAATGTGCATAAAATGCACCAAAAGTGAAACGATCTTTTCATTTCAGACATGCATGCAAACAGGCAACAGAGCTTTGCCAGTTTGCATGCATCCTTTACATTACTGCCATCTTTTGATCACAGTTGGTTGTTGTTACTGAAAGCTCTGCTTGTTTTGTACTCACAGTAAACTGCAGCTTCATTGTAGATAAAGCCTGTCTTTCACAGTAAATTGATGGGAAACCAGCATGTGATACAAGCTGCCGCTGGCACTGCTTTTACTGCTGCTTACAATCTTCGCTTTGCGTGGAAACACAGCTACCATCAGCAAGTAAACTAGATTCAGCGATCCTCGCAACAGATGAGTTTCTCTTTTAGAGAGAAGAGTCTTTCTCATGGCAACAATTAAACATGTTATACTTGTTCACTCCTGTTCTCATTGGACTGTCTTGAACTTTAATCAAGACAGATACAGTGTAGCCACAGCGGCTGTGGCTACACTGTATCTGCCATCACCAGTGTGTGAATGTGTGTGTGAATGGGTGGATGACTGAACGTGTAAAGCACTTTGGGGTCCTTAGGGACTATGCAAAGCGCTATACAAATACAGGACATTTACCATTTAATATCTAACTTGCTAACTGAAGCCTTTTGAGTTTGTTGCAGTTTCTCTGACCATTGCACTGTCTGACCTTGGGGAGAATTTGCTGAGACGGCTGATGTCATTCCTTCTCAGCATAGTGTTAACACATACCTGAGTGCAGTCGGTTTTTCACACTCTGTTTTTGCATATTGGCATAGCTTTTGTTAAATAAATACTGACTCAATGTAAAAGAAAAATTGCCATGATGTTCACATGACTCTACATACAGTAAAAGACAACTCAGCACTCACTGTACCTGGGTGATACGCATCTCTAGGATCTGGACTAGTTGCTCCCAGCGCTGGGCAAAGCTATCCAGTCTGGCCTCTAGTTTGCTGGCCACCTCTCTGTTCTTCACACTGGACAGCAGATCCTGGCTCATTGAGCATAATTTGTCCATGGTGGGGCGCTTAACATCAAGGTCTGCTTTCAAAGTCTTACGGAACAGACACATACACACAACAAAAGTTGCAGAGATCTAAGCCTACCTGGCATGTCACTCATGTAACTGGTGCAGAGTTTTTTAAGTAGGAACATTTTCTGTTCTTTACAAAAAGGTACAGCAGCTCCGGTATAGGCATACTCACAGTAAGATGGTGCAAACAGGCCACCATCTCTGTCTGGTCCTTCAGGTTGGTTGTCTTAATGGACCCAACCATGTCCTCCTTCTGAGTTAACCAGGAGTCAAATAAACACTGTAAGAAAACAAGAAGACAGAAAAGAGTTTGACAAGAAAGGAGTAGAGAAAATGTGTAGAAATGGAAAGATAAATGAAATTCAATTTAATTCAATTTTATTTCTATAGTACCAAACCACCTCAAAGGTGACTGTATATGAATAGTGTAAGGTAAACCCTACAACAATACAGAGAAAACCAACAATCAGATGATCTCCTATGAGCAAGCGCTTTGTGAGAAAGGGAGGGAAATATTCCCTTTTAACAGGAAGAAACCTCTCACAGAACCAAGATCAGGAGGGGTAAATAAAGGGACATATAGGAAACACTAAATAAAAGAAGAAGAAACCAGTGGAAAGTAAGGAGACTGACAGAAAACAAAATAACAAGTTAAAGATGGAAAACTGAATAAGAAAATAGGAGGGAAAAGGAAGGAGGGAAGTTAGATGCCAAAAAAGGATGAAATGGGCCGACAGGTGAGAAAAATTGAAAAGAAGATAACACTGGTAGGAGAGAAAGATGAAAAAGGAAAACAAAAGAGATGGTCAAGCAAAGGTCACAACAACAACAACAACAACAACAACAACAACAACAACAACAACAACAACAGGCAGCACAATGAGGAGGCAGGTGCTCTACATTCAATGTTATTTATACAGCATCAAATCACAACAACAGTCACATCAAGGTGCTTCATATTGTAAGGTAGACCCCACAATAATGCATACACACAAAGTAGCTCACAGGCCTCCATTGCGCTCGAGGCTTGTGTGCTAATTTTTTTTTTACCATGTCGTGGAAAGAAATGACCAGTAGAACAAAGCACATATTGTCCTCTAGTATCATGAGGAAGAATCAATGTTCAGGACGATCCAGGGTTAGAAGATAAAGAAATATTGCCAATATTTAGAGCACATGTTACCCTTTCTCTGAAAAAGCACATCAGCCACCTGCAGAAGTGGAAGAAGGCTATGAAGTGAAGAAAAGTGATGAAGAATCTGAACTATGTTCAAGCAGGTTCTCAGGCATCCAGGACATGGTAGTCTGAGGAGCTTGGAAAGAAAGTGACTGGGCTTCTTGAAGTTTCTTGAATTTTCAGAATGTGAAACTGAAATAGAAGATGTGTCAGAGGACTACACATCATCCATTTCAATTATGATGAAGATCAAGCAGGAAAGAGGAATCAGCTGAGACAGAGGAATATTTGCAGTAACGTGAGGAAACACTGATCTGGTCTTCTAACCTTCCCAGTGACAGACGATGCATGACTCTCTCATGTGCCTCAGAGAAAGATGATCTACCACAGTCCAAGCACATGTGCCAGGTCCCATACTCCTTCAGTGGCTTTTCTACTCGAGCACTGAAAGCATTATACACAGTGTATTCTGCTTGTATTCTGCTTTTTAACGTTCACATGCCAATGGATGCATCAGAGACCAAGTTGGGGTTCAGTAACTTGCCCAAGGACACCTTGGTAAGAACTCCAGACTAGAGCACACAGAGATTGAACCAACAACCATCCAATTAGCAGATGACCTGCTCTACAGCCAACTCAATGATGAACAAGGAGGGACAACAAGAGAGGAAGAAAAATGGACCGAATGCAGCTGTAGGCATATGTGGGTGTGTTGATTCTTACTGCCGTGCATCCAGTAGAGTCGCTACGGCCAGTTTATGACATCCTGAGTCTGGTAGAGAAGTTTTCATGCTGACACAAGATTAATCATAGAAGCACAAAAAGGACATAATTTCTTGATAAAGACACAATAGATGATCGTCGTTCATGACACAAACGTGCTCCCATTTGAGGTGTATGATGTGTGTTGGTGTTGACTTGACTTGAAACACAAGTGGGTGTTTCTCCTGCTGTGATGTAAGATCCTGGTACTGATGTGACTGTATGAGCACCAAGTCCCCTTCAGAGGACTCTGTCCAACAGAACATCCAAGTAAACCAGGGAACTATGAGATACAAACATGGGCAGCATGTGATGCAGGTCCAGCTGTACATGGAACATGCTCATGTACGATGGCAAACCGTCTGTCCTGCAGTCACGACACGCGAGTTGTCCCTAACATTGCAGGTTTCCAAAAGAAAACAATCACCTGTAACAGCTTGTTTACTGTATATGCCCCTTGGCCTGCAACTGCAGAAAGAATGCTGTCCATGATGGGACCAGTGCAGAGGAATAAACCTGAGCTTCCTCCTGCACTTGGGTCAAATATGGACACGCCTTTGTCCTCATGAAAGTTTGCCTTCACTCAGACTCATGCCCTCCTACCATGCCAAAATATAGAAAACTGTCAGGCAATGAGTTGGAATAAAGTTGAATAAAACCTTGAAACACAGAGATGGATGATATTTTATACTTGTTGCTTTATAAACAGTCAAAGCAAACGGGGTCATTTTTGAGCCCAGAGGACAACAGATGTGATTATTTGATGCCAGTAAAAAACTTGAAGTAGTTTAAAAACAGCTTCCTAAATTAACTTTGACATAAACCCGTCTGTGATCATCTGTTAAAGCAGCCGACTCTGGTTGTGAAACGATCCTCACGATAACTGATGATTTCATTTATTTTTTTACCCAAAAACAAAGAATCATTTTGTATAAATAAGGTTTTATCAGATATAAATTTGAAATGAAATAAAGAAATAGTGTCAAAATGTTTGAATTAAGTTTTAATTAAAAGTGGGGGAAAATCTACTTCATATTAATTAAGTATCAATCAAAGCAGATGGGGACATTTTGACCCCTGAAGACAACAGCTGTGATTATGTGCTGCCATTTAAAATTTATAAATGATTAAAAAAAACATTCTCACTAAAGTTCAACATACAGCACTCTGTGGTTATTCAGACAGTCAAAATAATCTAAACATTTAAATATTTTATTGTCTCGTTTTATTTTCGCTCAAAAACAGACGATACTTTATGTAAACAAGGTCTGGTGCCCCTAAATTGTAAAATGAAGGGTCAATTTGCGGTAATGTGTTAGTCTTAAGTAAAACTCAGGTGTATTGATTGATAATTTATACTTATATACACTTATATACATTTTTGTCCCCTGAGGGTTAATCCTTCCATCTTGACAAGTTTCCCAGTTCCAGACATCAGACCCATCCCCACAACATAATACTCCTAACCACCAAGTTCCATTATTAGATGTTCTTTGGTTTGTAAGCCTCAGCCTTCTTTCACCAAACATAAAGCCAAAGAACCACAGCTGCGTATGATCTGACCAAACAGCTTCCAGTATGGATGATTTTGCTCCAGGTTGTCCTTAGCAGACTTTAGTGTGGCTTAAAGGTGTGAAGTGGATTTTTTCAAAAGGAATTCACCACTTGGCTAAGTCCTTCACTACTGTCTTGACAGTTGTGCTGAGGTCTTTAGATACATCTCTCATCTTTTTCTTTCCAGAGCCTTTAAAATACTTATTTTCTGTACCGTTCCTGTGTACTACACGTACATGCATCCATGATAAGTCGTGGTCATCTTCCTGATGTGCTCGTGGATCTCTGTTGTTTCCTGGATTGCATTTCTAAAACTCACTATTCCTTGGCCTCCTTCCTTCCTTCTGCTTAGCATACAGTCTCAGGGTGTTGAATTTAGGTTGAAACCCTCCATGCATGGTAAGGAGCTTTCTTATCTTGATGTCAGCGGCTTCTATCTCCTCTTCTGGCAAGTTTATTATCCTAGCACTGTACCTGACGACTGGCAGGGCATAGATGCTGATTAGGCCTATGCAGAACATACAGGGACAGTCCATCTCCTTGGTAATAGGATCATGTAGTTTTAGAGTCTCTACTTTATAATATAAAGCACCTTCAGGTTGGTCAATCTCATCTTACAGTCTTGAGCAGTGTTGGTCAAGTTACTTGTAAAAGTAACCAGTAACTAATTACTGATTACGTCCCCAAAAAAGTAATCCCGTTACTTTACTGATTACTTATTTTCAAAAATAATTAATTACTTAGTTACTTAGTTGCTTCAGTTTCACGATTTACAACCTGAAGAGGTGATAAAGTGATAGATCTTTCAGCCCAATTCTACTTTTTCTGCATAATCCATCATACAAAATGTAATCAGATGGAAAAGTCTCTTTTTAAAACTTGTTTTATTAGTTTTAATCTTTTAACTTTATGCATCAAGCAAACATTTAATTATATGCAACATTCTCTGACTTGAATAAATTAGTTTAACATTTAAACCTATTTTCTGCACATTCCAGCACATAAAATAAAATATTTTTTGTGTTTACACTCAGTCTTTCAAGTACATGCAAGTAAAACACAGCAGAAAATAAATCAGGAGTGGGGCAGGCGGAGGTTTGTCCTGGTGCAGGTGTGCCGCAGCGGTCAGTGGAAGGAGTTTCTCTGTGAGTTTCCCATTACCTCGTAGCTACTCGGTGCTTGCTCGGAAGTTTAGGGGTTTTTTCGTTGTAAAAAGAAGTTTTCTTCCCACGCACAGCGGACGCTAAACTCAAAGTAAGGTCAGTACTTCCACGCTGTAGAGTACACCCAGCACAGACACACGCACACACAGGCAGGTATAGCCAACTTCCTCGTTTATTGATATATTTGTATTTTGACAGCTGACTCAGTCGCACCGTCTGACAGCTCGAGCCCAGCTGATCTCCCTTGGCCGCTCCTCCTCGTCTCACTATAAACACAGCGGAGGAGACCATCATTAGTCCATAAACAATATCAGCTGTTCTTACCAGCCTCGCGGCGCCGCCCCGTTGAGCCTTCCGCTCCACTCCTCCCCTGCAGCTGCGCCCGGGGCCACGCCTCCGCCACACACCCCCACCGCCCGTTCGAGGCCGGGGAGCCGTCCGGCCGAGCCAACTCCCCCCCCCGCGAGCGAGAGAGGAAATCGGCCACTGCCATCTGCGCCCCCGGCCTATGGATCACCTTGAACTTAAAGGGCTGCAACGCCAGATACCACCGGGTGATCCGGGCGTTGGCATCCTTCATGCGGTGGAGCCACTGCAGCGGGGCGTGGTCCGAACAGAGGGTGAATGAGCGTCCCAGGAGGTAATAGCGCAGGGAGCCGACCGCCCACCGGATGGCCAGGCACTCCTTCTCCACGGTGCTGTACCGGCGCTCGCGCTCTGCCAGCTTCCGGCTGATGTATAGGACAGGGCGGTCGGCCCCCCTTACCTGCTGGGACAAAACGGCTCCCAGCCCTCTGTCCGAGGCGTCAGTCTGCAGAACAAAAGGGAGGGAAAAGTTAGGAGTGTGAAGCAGCGGCTCCCCACAGAGAGCCTTTTTCGCCTGCACAAACGCCGCCTGGCACGGCCCCGTCCACTGGACCAGATCCGGGGCACCCTTTCGAGTGAGATCGGTCAGGGGGCTGGTTAGCTGCGCAAACCCCGGCACAAAGCGACGATAGTAACCCGCCAACCCCAAGAACCGTCTCACCTCCTTTTTCGTCCTGGGGCGCGGGCAGGATGCGATAGCCGCCGTCTTCTCCACCTGTGGACGCACCTGCCCGCCCCCCAGGTGGTACCCCAGATACTGCACCTCCCTCCGTCCAACCGCGCACTTCTTCGGATTGGCCGTGAGCCCCGCCCCCCTCAGGGACTCCAGGACCGCGGCCACCCGCAGCACATGCTCCGCCCAGGTGTCGCTGTGGATGATCACGTCATCCAGGTAGGCGGCAGCATACGCTGCGTGCGGACGCAGTACCCGGTCCATGAGACGCTGGAAAGTGGCCGGGGCCCCGAACAGGCCGAACGGAAGTGTCACGAACTGGTACAAACCGTACGGAGTGGAGAAGGCCGTTTTCTCCCTGGCCTCGGCAGACAAGGGAATCTGCCAATAGCCCTTGGTTAAGTCCAGTGTCGTGAAAAAGCGGGCCGTGCCTAACCGGTCCAGGAGCTCGTCGACCCGAGGCATGGGGTAGGCATCAAAGCGTGACACTTCGTTCACCCTGCGATAGTCGACACAGAACCGGATAGACCCATCCTTCTTCGCCACCAGAACGATGGGGCTACACCAGGCGCTGTGCGACTCTTCTATTACTCCCATCCTCAGCATTTCCGCCAATTCCCTCTGCACGATTTTTCGCTTGTGCTCCGGGAGCCTGTAGGGCCGTGAACGCACCGTCACGCCAGGCTGCGTCACGAAATGGTGCTCGATGAGGGACGTCCGGCCGGGCAGGGGGGAGAACACGTCCGCAAAACGCTGTTGCAACGCGACAACATCCGCTCTCTGGGCCTGTGTGAGATGGTCATCACAAGGGAGGGAGGCGGGAACGATAGAATTTGGCACCTCCGGCCCCAACTCATCTCTCTCCTTCACCAAGCTCACCAGAGAAGCGGTTTCAACCTCTCGCCACAGTTTGAGGAGATTGAGGTGATAAATCTGCGTGGCTCCTCCCCTGTCCGACCGAGCGACCTCATAGTCCACGTCCCCGACTCGCCGTGTGACCACAAAGGGTCCTTGCCACTTGGCGAGCAACTTCGAGCTGGAGGTAGGGAGTAACACAAGCACTTTATCTCCCGGTGAAAATTGCCTGAGCCTAGCCCCTCTGTCATACAGGCGTTGCTGACGCTGCTGAGCCTGGAGCAAATTCTCCCGTGACAACCTCCCCAAAGTGTGGAGTTTTGCTCTCAGGTCCAACACGTACTGAATCTCATTTTTGGCGGGGCTCGGACCGTCCTCCCAGCTTTCTTTAATCAGGTCGAGCACCCCACGTGGCCTCCTGCCGAACAGCAGTTCAAAGGGAGAAAATCCCGTGGAGGCCTGGGGCACCTCCCGCACTGCGAATAACAGAGGGTCTAGCCAGTGATCCCAATTGCGTTCATCCTCGTTAATGAACTTCCGAATCATGGACTTTAAAGTCTTATTCAGCCGCTCCACCAGCCCATCAGTCTGCGGGTGGTAGACGCTGGTCCGAATAGATTTAATGCCCAGTAATTCGTACAGTTCCCGCAGTGTACGAGACATAAACGACGTGCCCTGGTCAGTCAGTATCTCTTTCGGGATTCCGACTCGGGAGATGACCTGAAACAGTGCCTGCGCCACACTCTTTGCAGAGATGGTGCGCAGCGGAACTGCTTCCGGGTACCGCGTTGCGTAATCCACCAGGACTAACACAAAGCGGTAGCCGCGTGCACTCCGGTGAAACGGCCCGATGAGGTCCATGCCGATGCGCTCAAACGGGACCTCAATGAGGGGGAGAGGGCGCAGCGGCGCCTTCGGTATGGCCGGCTGGTTAACCAGTTGGCAGTCCGGGCAGGACGCGCACCAGCGGCGCACATCCGCTCGGATGCCCGGCCAATAAAATCGGGCCGTTATTCGCTCCAGAGTTTTCTCATAGCCCATATGCCCTGCCATGGGGTTATAGTGGGCCGCCTGGAAAAGCGTTTCCCGGCGGCCCTGCGGCACCAACAACTGGGTGTGTGTTTCCTCTGTCTGAGTGTCACGACTCACTCGATATAATCGGTCGTTTAATACGACGAAACGCGGGTAGGTCTGCGCGGCCTCAGGGCGCACCACGTGACCATCAATAGCCATCACTTGGTCAAAGGCTGAGCGTAGGGTGCCATCACGAGACTGCTCCAGTGGGAAATCGCCCATGGGGGACACTTCCGGGGCCGGCGGGACGTCCCGTGAGGGACCCGCCAGCTCCTCCCCCCCGGAGTCGGTGTCGGACGACCCCGCGTCACCGCTGAATGCCGCGCACACGCTACACCCCGCTTCCGGTCGTGATCGCACCCCCGCGTACTGCCCCAGTAGCTGATGAAACCCCGGCCAATTGGTACCCAGAATCAGGGGGTGCGACAGGCGCGGGCTAACCGCCGCCGTTACTCTATGCGTTTTGCCCTTATACTTTAATAACAGCGGCACAATGGGATACCTGTGAACGTCACCATGCACACACCTCACCTCCACCCATTCTGCCTCCAGCAATGCCCCGGGGCGAACCAAGCTTTGGTGTACGAGGGTCTGCGTGCAGCCCGTGTCCACCAACGCCTGGCGTATACCCCCTCGAGTCCTTACCGGAATACTGTATGTCCCTCCTGGACCGGGGGAGGGTGCTGGGGCGCCAGCAACACGAAACACCTGCCCCACTTCCATAAGCGGACAATCCCTCCTCAGGTGCCCCGGCTGCCCGCACTTCCAGCACTCCGGCCCCGGCGTCTGTGCTGCTCTCCGTGGCTCGGGGGCGGCTCCACTTGGCTCGGCTGCCCTGGACGGCACCAACGCCGCGAAAGGGTTAGTGGGGCTCAGCGCCGGCAGCCGCTCTGCCTGCCCTGGTGCCGGCACACGGCGTCTCGGGGCCGGCACTGGGGCCTGTTTGTTCGGCCTCCGTCCGGCGTCCCCGGGTTCCCCTGCTCCAGCGGCAAGGTGGTCTTCCGCTAGCGTCACCGCTACCTCCAGGCTTGCGGGCCGGTGGCACCGGACCCATCTCGCCGTCTCCGCTGGCAATCCCTCCGTGAACTGTTCCAGCACCACCTTGTCCACCAGCTTCGTCTCGCCCTCCGATGTTCCCGGTTGCAGCCAGCGAACCGCCGCGTCGCGCAGCTGCCGGGCCCAGGCGAATGGTCGGTCTGTTGTGGCCAGCCGACAGGCCCGGAACCGCCGGCGATGGTCTTCGGCGGTGAGCCCCAGCCTGTCCACCACCGCCCGGCTCACGTCCGGGAAGCTGCTCCTCGACGCCGGAGGCAGACTCAGGGCCGCTGTTTGTGCCTCCCCAGACAGCAGGGGGAGCAGCCGCGGAGCCCACTCCTCCCGCGGCCATTGGCAAGCCTCCGCCGTGGCCCGGAAGGTCTCCAAAAAAACTTGTGGGTCGTCCCCGTCCCCCATCCGGGGCACCGACACCGACAGCGGCAAGGGCTTCGGCGCGGCAGCGGCCCCGACCAGCCGTTCCAGAACTTGCGTCTGTCGGTCCGTCTGCTCCCGCAGCGCGGCCAGGTGGGCACGCTGGTCGGCCGCCTGATCCCGGCTCATCGTCGCCATCTCCGCCAGCATCTGCGCCAAGAATTGCAGAGGCTGGGCGGGTGGCGTGGCCTGTGGGTCGGACATGTCCCCACCGGCACTCTTCCTGGGTTTCGGCACCACTTGTAGAGTACACCCAGCACAGACACACGCACACACAGGCAGGTATAGCCAACTTCCTCGTTTATTGATATATTTGTATTTTGACAGCTGACTCAGTCGCACCGTCTGACAGCTCGAGCCCAGCTGATCTCCCTTGGCCGCTCCTCCTCGTCTCACTATAAACACAGCGGAGGAGACCATCATTAGTCCATAAACAATATCAGCTGTTCTTACCAGCCTCGCGGCGCCGCCCCGTTGAGCCTTCCGCTCCACTCCTCCCCTGCAGCTGCGCCCGGGGCCACGCCTCCGCCACACACGCTTTAAACGCTGCACGCTCATACTCTCTCCGCACTCGATATATGATCCATTGTTGATCTGCACACAGCTGTTGTCACTAACGGCGCACTCGCTTACGTCACTGTCGTGAGACATTCTCGCAAAAAATCACGGTTTTAGTAACGCAGTAATGCAGCGTTCCTACGGGAAAGTAACAGTAATCTAATTACCGTTTTTGCAATAGTAATCCCTTACTTTACTCGTTACTTGAAAAAAGTAATCGGATTACAGTAACGCGTTACTGCCCATCTCTGGTCTTGAGTGACTGTATCTAACAGTAGCTGGTATTTCTGACAATTCCTTTGTGTGACCCACTCATGTGTTGAGCCATATGTAACCAGTATGTAACAAAATATATAAACAATGGGCAAATCAGAAGATTTCAGGAACGACAGGAGCCCAGAGGATGGGTAACCACAATGAAAACACAACTGCAAATGATGAAGCAATAGTTCAACTGTATTTGAAATTTGTGCACTGTATTGCCTTTACAATAACAACCAAAATTGTGTGTGCGCGCACAGATACCCAAAATAAAAAAGAAAAGAATGTTAGACCTGGGTCTTTTAAAGTGTCAATAGGATCCAGATCAGGCCTGTTTGGTGATCTGGTGAGTTATTGGTGTGAGTTCAGTCCACGATCGATGTATGGTTTGCACTGTTTTGTCCTACCACAGTTCAGGCAACCAGACTTCAAGATTCAATTCCAAATGGGCTGTGGCTCGCCATCCATTGCAATGGAAAATTATTCCTCTTCTGCGGATTTCCACAAAGTCTGTAATCCAATGTTCTCCGAGGAGTCTTGGCTCCTTTCTCCAACTCAAAAAACCTGACCTAAGAGTGAGGTCAGAATTACTTCAAATGAACACGGTTCACACTTAACTAACACTTCTGTTTAAAGTATAAATCATGAACAAAATGTGTTTCAATTTCTAATGTTGTACAACTAATCAAATTCTAAACGTTTTCATTACATGGCAATGTAGCTATCACCAATCATTAAAGCAATTCACACTGCTCATTAAAAGCAGCAAACTCAATATACTCTGCTCACGGTCAAGTAACAACAGTGATGAATAAAAGTAACACAATAAAACATTTCAATACAACAGATAGACATACTGTTTTTTCCTTAACCTAACAACAGCTAATAAGTTCTCAACTAACGCTTAACAACGGGAGTGAGCGTTTAGCACACTCGCTAGCTACTTGCATAGTACCGTCACCATTAGCGTTTGTTTTTTTGAAGCGAACAACATTAACATTTCAGGATGCCGATCAGCGGCTATAACAGTTTCGTTACTCACCAGTGCAAAGCACTTCGTATTCATAAAACTAGCTTCGGCTATCCAAATCTGGCGGCTAATCAAGCAGACACCAACAGCTTCGCTGTTTCAACAGCTACCACGTTTTCCCCACAGGTACTGCTATGGCGCGTGTGGTCTAAGCAGCCTTAGCAGCGCAACCAAACATGAAAAACAAGGCGGGACAAACAATCCCATTGGTTGGACTGCATTTGTATCCAGGTCAAAAAATAACCTTTGAGAAACAAAATAAATAAATAAATAACACAAATAATGCAATTCCATACAAAATAATTTGGATTTTTTCTTTAGAGTCTCTCTCCAATCATGAGTGCTTTTAACTGAACAAAATAAAACACCTTTAATAATAATTACAATAAACAGTCTCTAATTCCATCTGTTTGCCACTGGGCTACACATATGTCTGTCCATCTTAGCCATGATGCCTGACAGGAGCTTCCACGTGGCGCTGAGGCAGGTTATTGGTTGGGACCAGCCTCTTCTGGGAATCTGGGGATCAGTCTAATCTTTGGTTAGCCATTCCATGTGCAGGTCATTCATTAGCAGCTAGAGTGCTGTCAGCTTGTTTAGCTAGTAACTGTGAATCATGTCAGAGCCTGGTGTTGTCCAACTCTTCATGCGTGAGACTCTTTCTTGGATTTATTCCACTGTGATGGTTACTAGGCGAGGTTAGGGGAGGTAGCCAATGAGCATTTTCTTATGTGCTGCATCCTTCTCTGTCTTCACCCTTGGTGGGCTGGTCATTTATTGTTTGCCTGCTACTGAGAGTACACCTCAGATTGTTCAGTGGAGAACAGCCGATTTATTCTCCTGGCTTCTATGTCTCTGCAGTTTTAGAGATACTCTGAACCAGTCAAGCCATCACAGTTTGGTCGTTTAAATCCGTACACTTACACACTTTTTCAAAATTCTTTCCGAAGAGATAATCATGGTTCATCACTTATTCATAATATTATGCCTGATCTGTGCATTTGTGTTAATGAGCAAGTTGAACATATATAGATAAAATGTAGACAATAAGTGTATACGAGAAGCATTTATCCAATCTGTTCTAGACAGGTGAAGAACCCTCACATGCATAGACACATTCGGGTTTCTCAATACATCAGCAATCTTATCTGTGATCCTACCTTAGACAGTCATACCTGTTCATTGGTGAAGTGCTGCCATTTCAGCAGAGTCTCCTGCAGCACAATCCAGCGTTCTTCTGTCCATCTACAAATCGCTGCCCAGCGGTCACCAAGCACCTGCACAAACGAAATAAACACAGACACCCATATAGATCCCACTCAGTCCCCTAGAGCGTGATATGTGTATCCTCAAGCTTTTGAGTCCTTAGAGTTGGAGAAACTATTCCTGAGGTTTACCCTCTTCTGGACAGAGACCTCTGATGTTACACCTGGAATCTGCAGTTTTCTGCTCTTTGTCAAACACCATTATGTGAGGTTGGTTTGCCAGCGCTTCATTTTCAGGTCATCATGCCTTTTATACAATGCAGCCTACTATGTTATCGATCACCTCTCAAATTTGTGTTTTGTGAAGGACGTTTTTAATGCATCCTTTTATGTAAGTGTCCTAATTTTCTTTGGTTCACAGCAGCCTTTACCTCTGATTCAAGCTGTAGTTTGCACTGTTGTGCTTATCTCATCCATAAATAAAATATGTTACAATGGGCTCCAGATTTGATTTTCTCTTTATCTGTAATCCTTCTTGCTTTTACCAGCTCTCGTGGATGTGCCCACAGTCAGTCTGTTTCTACCGTCAGATTTTTGTCCAAACCATAGAAAACTGACTCTAGTTATTGCCAGCGGATTAATTTTCCGTTCTCTTGTTTCTTTTTCAAGTGATGAAAAATAAGTTTCATGGTCTCTCCAAATTATAGATGGCATAACATTTTAACACATTACCCTTGAAGGGCTTGACTCAATTTTGGGGCTAACCTTAGGCTAACCAGTCAAACTGCAGTTTGTAGCACTTGTGTTTCCCTCAATTTTTCTGGAGCATTAGGAATTCTACTTTAATTATTGCAGATTTTGTGAGTTAACAGTGGGAACAAACAAGTACACATCAAAGGCTAAGAGAAGGATGGATAATTAATCACAAAGACAAAGAACTGGAGTTTGTGTGATGATGACAAGTAAATTAATTTAGCAAAAAGTTAAGATAAACACACATACAGCAACAATGTCTTACTGCAGCTAATTACTGCACAACTGCAAAGACAAAACAAGCTCAATGTATTTTCCATTAGAAACAAAAAGCCCACGTTTTGCTGGAGACAAAAAGAGAACTCAAAAAACATTTAGACAGAAAATTAGCCCGTCAATAAAATCTCTTGCTAATCTGTGTGATCAGCAAAAATATGTGCTGTGTGTGTGTGTGTGTGTGTGTGTGTGTGTGTGTGTGTGTGTGTGTGTGTGTGTGTGTGTGTACTTGCCTGAAGTTTGTTCTCCAAGGCAGCAGTGGTGCTGTCTCCACTGTTCTCATCTACCACCACCACCATGTGGGTCAGAGAGTTCACCCTCACCTGCTCAAGTTCCAGGTCCTCCTGCAGGAGCTTTAGCACACATTGGCACCCATCAGTATAAGGAATTCCCAAAATGCTGATGGTTTAATCACAGATTAAATTCAAGATTAACCTGCAAAAGAATAATGTGAAGAGAAAACTACGGACTGGAGAGAAATCATGAAGATACCACATGCTGCCAAACATGTTGGAGCAATTTTAGGGGATGGGCCTGTAAGTCTGTGAGTGGAAATGTTCAGAGATGATGTGAGAGCTGATAGTAGTGGAATGGATTCTGAAGTGTGCACAGCTACACTTGCAGCTCAAATTCAGTCAAATGCTAGCAAAACCGATCATGTGCAGGATGGCTGTAATTGCCAGGCAATGTACATTTTTTAGAAACTGTCTTGAATTAAAGCAGGAAGTCTTTCAGAAAGTTCAATCACACAACGACTGAATAATTGTTTGATATGTAGTACACCACCTTGTGTGTGGTGGAGCACACACTTGAGTTGCTTACTTGAAACCACCACCCCAGTTTATCAATCTTGACTTTCACAAAGTGTTGCAGAGATGTTGCTCAACCAAGACAGCCCCATAACATCCAGACCCTGAACTTTTACATTTCAGGGTCTGTATGCTTGAAAATGACGCGCCAAAAAGGAATGATTACAAACTCTGTGTAAACCACCTTGGTATCAAAATAAACATCACAACAAAGTAAACATCACAGCAGATACCATTGTGTCAAAGTAACATATAACCCCTAACCTCTATATAGCATATAGCAAAATGCGAAGTGTAATTTTGTCACGCTCTAAACAAAATTTACTGGACCAGCAAACGAAGGCCAAACTTGCAGTTTTGAAATCTGTAGATCTGTGCTTTCAGCAGAGACGCTGTCTGTGCACATGCTGTTGGGTGAACGGGGGAATCCGTACTTCGTGTTTACACCTTTTTGCAGGATCTTTTTTACCTGCTGTTTAGATGTTTGATGTTTTAGCTGTGTTTGGTGGTCATGGATATGGATTTGTGAGCGTTTTGCTGACTTTTCTGTGGTAGCACAAACCAGCACAGCTCCTCCTCTTCCCCCAGTACAGGGGGCATTGTGGTTGAACAGGTTAAGGAACTCAGGGTGAATCTCCTCCTCCCAAGGAGAAGTACTATCAAGTAGTTTTTTTAAACTGTCTCAGTGGCCTTTGACCTTATAATGGGTGAGTTGTCTCCCTCATCTCCACATTCTGCTTCCTATATGGAAGGTGTGACCCTGGGATTGAGGAGATCTTCAAATGTTCCAACAGCCACCTCACTATGTCCCCAGTAGAGGTCATCACACTCCAGTCCATGTGTGCAGAGCACTACCTCCCTCTTCTGACGTCAGCTGACGTCTTGGATCACGACTACGTTGACCTCTTCCTCTTACTTCAGGCACTACTTCACCAAATGCCCGTCCCCTGGTCTGACTTTAGGGTGGAGTCCCTATAACCTAGTCTGGGTGAAGGTAACATGATTCCTCTATTTTTCTATCTTCGTGGTAGTTTATTGAAACCACTCGGTCTAGGACAGAGGTGGGCAATCTCAGTCCAGGAGGGCCGGTGTCCCTGCAGGTTTTAGATGTGTCCTCGAACCAACACAGCTGATTTAAATGGCTAAATTAGCTCCTCAACATGTCCTGAAGTTCTCCAGAGGCCTGGTAACAAACTAATCATGTGATTCAGATGTGTTGACCCAAGGTGAGATCTAAAACCTGCAGGACACCGGCCTCGTGGACTGAGATTGCCCACCCCTGGTCTAGGAGCTATGCTTTGGTGGTAAGATTCAGTGGGCTCAAGATCACTGCAGGGTTTTTGCTTTTTCTGGTCACCTCTTGGCTTCAGTGATCTCCAGCTTCCACCAGGCCATTTTGCAGCCAGGTGTGAAGCGGCAGGGATAAAAGTTAGTACCTCCAAGTATGAGGCCATGATTCTCCATGAAGGTTCTGCTATGGATTTACTGCTGTCCTCATAAGCTACAAGGAGTGGAAATGAGAGGCTTCAACATAAATTAAGTAAAGGAAATGTATGAAAAAACACACTCTTACTGCTGTATGATTCACACAGAAGATTATTCCTCATAGACTTCAAAAGAGTGATTAATGTGTACACACAGGTCATTCCAGCTCTGGAATAACTTTATTATAGAGATTTTATATTTCTTTACCTTATGAATGACTAAAATTAGGCCATGTGTTTCAAAAATCTAACTTTTAGTAGATATGGCAACAACTCTTTTTGTGAGTTTTATGGTTCCAGTGCTGGTAATGCAGTAAGGCAGTGGGGTAATTAAATTTAGCAAGATGAATGCAAATGTTTTCAATGTTCATGTTCAGGCAACAAAAACAACAACGGAGCTGGGTAGGAACAGATTGATGGGTAAACAGATGGACAGATGTTCACACACCATGAGGAAAGATGCAACAAAGAAGCGAGGGAGATGCAGATAATATGTACATAGGAGGAGATTCGAGCAGAGTGGACACACCTGCCACAGCACAGCTGAACAGAATCTGACAGACAAGACACAGGAAGCACAACTGAACATGACCCACATGAGACAGAGGACTATCAAAATAAAACAGTATGTAATGCACACGCTGAGAGCCAGATAAGACACGTGAACTTGACAGAGGGAGCGGACATAAACAGACATGGAGACACGACTGACTGAGGAGACAAAAGGATGAAACAGATAAATACTGGGAGCAGGACTAAAGATGTATTCACTAGACCAGACAGGGAAAACAAATAATCACAGAGACAGGACACAGAGAGACGAGACAGACACAGGGCATGACCAGGGAGACAAAAAGCCAATGTGCATGAGTCTATATCCCTGATACATTCAGGGAGGTTTCCCTAAACATGCCGACACACTTTAAAGACGATTGTGTAATCAGCAAGTTTGATTTTGATTATCTTTTTTTATTCTTTTTGAAATCAAAAGCTTAATGGCAAGACTGTAAGGAATGTTTTAATCACTTTAACTGCGAATGACAACTTGTTGTGCAACATTATAAGGAAAAAGGGAACAACATGGCTGGATTAGTAAAGCAATCTTTCAAAAACAAGGATCAGCCTAGTACACGCCCACCTTGTGTTCTTCTACTCGGCGCTTGATGTCCTCCAGGTCAGGTCCCAGTGCCTGAGCCCCCATCTTCTTAATACGTGCTTCTGTCACATCCAACCAGTCTGTGAGTTGCTGCAGCTGCTCATGCTGCAGGTCCATCAGAACTTCATGGAGTCTGGGAGTGAGATGCAATTCAGTAATGTCTTATTTTGAAACCACAGCAGGTATTTACATAGCTATTTTCTAGTCTTACTTGTTGCCAAGTGTTCATCTATCTCACTTCCACACAGCCACTTTGAAATCATCAGTTAAGCTAACATACATGTCTTTGGACTAAGGAGGTGTGGCGTGGTGGCAGTGTTAACCTGACAGTGCTAAACTAACACTGGTGGATCATGCTACCATCCACAGAGACCGAAGGGTTTAAACCTCAGGCACTAGCGATTAGAGCTGATTTACTTGACTGACACTTAGTATCTTGTCTTAGTGGTGTGGTGTTAGTGGGATGACATTAGTTGTTAGATGTGTTATTAAAACATTTTTTAAATGTGAAGAGTGGTAAAGCAGTCTTTTTGAGAACTGTATTAGGTCAAATTACATACACTTATCATGGGCATGAGTGTCATGGAAATGTATGTTTGGAGGTGTAAAGGTGAGGCTTTCCACTAGGGTTGGTTTGCTGCAAGAGTTTAGTGGAACATTGCAGAGAGTGGATGGAACAAGGACTTTCTCCAACTTCACCCAAAATCAAATGGACTTCTTTCTTCTATCAAAGAGCTTTCTATCTAACATTCACACTTCAATGGATGTATTTGAGAGCAACTTGTGCTTAGTATCTTGCTTAAGGATATTTGGCAAGCAGACTGGGAGAGCCAGGAATTGAACCACCAACCTTCCAATTAGTAGGTGACCTGCTCTACTTCAAGAGCTTCCAACAGGACGATGATGCCAAATACACATCAGAATTGGTTTTGAAAAGGAAAATTAAGCTTCTGAAATGTTCTTCTCAAAGCCCTGACCTCAACCCTACTGAAAAAATTGTGGAGTATGCTTAAAAGCCTGATCCCGGCCAAGAAACTAACCAGTTTAAATTAAATCTATTTTTAAGAAGTGTCCACAAATATACAGACACAATTATGCCAGAAGCCTCTCGATGACAATCATTAAGTGCACCTTGCTAAGGCATGTTTGGCCAAATATTAGTGGCAGTCTATGCATATATTTGAACCTGCATACTAATTTTAACCCTGTGTGGATTACAGAAAATAAAGATAAATAAAGAAAACTTGTGCACCCAAATATGTACACATTACAATGATTCCACCCTGGAAAACACAGCTGAACAAAATCAAAGAAATTACATTGGGGATTGACATTCGTGTCCATGATGAGTGTAAAGTTCTGATCACAGCTGTATATCACGCCTGATAATACTGGTGGTGCTGAAAAGGGTTTTACAGTCTTCGAGCCGCTTTCAGCAAAGATGCAAGATTTTGAGAAGTGAATAGAATTTCATAAAGTCACAATCAATGTTAATCTGTATTGGTGATTATCAAAGCTCTCACTGATGCGATCTCTGATAATCACCAATGCAAACAAGAAACCTTTTTAGACCCATTAAAAATAGTCTCAGTGGAGACTACTCATCATGTTGCTTTAACTAACTTTAACTGATGGAAAATGACTTAAAGATGTATCTTCTAAGAAAATACTTTCAAAATATCACATGACCAGGCTTCTGTCAAAACAAGATCAATAAGATAGATGTGAGTTTTAATATTGTTAATTGTACTGATGCTTGTTTAATGTATGTACCTGCTCTGTCGCTCCATGCTAGCGACTCTTAGGTGCTCCCACCGGGAGTTGAGAAGGTTCATTTGCTCTCTGACTTCAGAATCCTCCTCTTCACTCAGGTTTCCTTCCCCCAGCAGGGCAGCACCGGCCCGGAGGACTCGTCCTACACTGCTCTGGTGTGTTGTCAGCTCCACCATATACCCCTGTTATTAAAGAAACAGATGGAAGAATTGCACATGCATATTCACAGTAATTCAACTATTTTTTAATCCTACAAAGGTGAGGGGGTACCTCATATTACTATGGCACCTACTGCTTCATCTATTTTTATTGAACACTTAACTGCAATGTGATCCTTCCAGGATATCAGAAGGCAGAATGGTCAGAGTAAGTGAGTGCATCAAAGTCCTAGAAGCTCCCATTCAGTACAGTTAATGCATCGCTTACAGTTAAAGCTAAAAACAGCTGCCCATTGCAAACAGCTACTGCAGGAGACCAGCTGTTTCCATACCAGATATAAAATGCTTACAAACAACAGATTTAAAAACTTTTCCATGCATAAAGTTTTATTACAGTAAGATATCCATATCTCACAGATTTAACTGACGTAACTGCAACTGTTTATTCTGACTGTGGCTTAAACCCTTTTCATATTTCTGCTCTTTGATCACATTTCACAGGCAAAATGTGACGTTGATACTGTAGATTTTTAACGTCCCCCTTCACATCTTATTTTGTGAAACTGTAAAATTATTTTTTTAGCTATTGGATATTCTATGGATTGATGACATCGGAAAATATAGAGGATCAGTGATAATCAATACATTTTCAGCTGCTGTGACACAAATATGAGAGTCCTTTAAAAGAAAAAAGTTTTCTAATCCTGTGCACATGGAATAATAGCTCAGTGTTATTTGGGCATTTCACCTTTAATTATACAGTTCCAAAGATCCAGCTGTACGCAAATGTGTGAAAACATAAAATCCCTTTAGAAACGTAAGACAGTGCAAACATTTTATTACCAGCTGTACTTTAGTTTGTCTAGTGTCCTACACTATATAAACTATTCAAATGCCCATATGACATGTTTTCTATTTCACCATTCACTAACAGCACAGAGAAGGTGTTGTTTAAATATGCCAAAGTTTTCTTTAAACAAACAGTATTATTAAAGCTCTTCATGACCGTGTCCTATTTTTTGGTCACCCTAAACTATTCTGACAAAAGAATTTAAAATTCTATTAACTCTAAAAAATTCACTGGTCAGCTGTGGGAATCCTGAAAATAAGTGTTGAATCTTAAAAAATAATACAATACCTTTATTTAATTTAAAAACCACAATCCAGTAGGATTTCACTAGTCCTACCTCGTGTGTGTGAAACTGCTCCTTAACCTCCTCCACATGGTTGGAGATAGGAGCCTGGCCCTGGAGACCATCTTCAGCGGACAGAAGCCATGTCAAGACCTTAAAAGTTACATTTAATTAACATAACAATAGCATACTTTCTTTTTTTTTCTAAAATAAAGTTTTTTTCTTCTTCTTTATCTTTCATTTTCTCCCTCTAGGGGTTGCTATATCAGATCATCTTCTTCCATCACACCAACCCTCTGCATTTACTCTTTCACTACATGCATGAACTTTCTCTCGGGTCTTCCTCTTTTCCTCCTGCCCGAAAACCTCATTTTTAAACATCATTTGTCCGATTGATCTATCTGCACTATTGGGTTGAAATCAGAACTCTGTACATACAAGTTCTTCTACACTCACTGGCACATGTCTTTATGGACCTTGCTTTGTGCACTGGTGAGCAGTCATGTTGGAACAGGAAATCCTTGCCACAAAGTTGAGAGCATGAAACTGTCCACAGTGTCTTTCACTGAAAATAGGGCGCCGAGTCCATAATCTCCCACCAAACTTGGCACGATGCAGTTAGACAAGAACCGTTCTCCTGGCATCCACCAAACCTCATCTGTCTCATGTGTTGGATTGCAATACAGAGAAGTAGGATTTGTCACTCCAGAAAACACGTTTCCACTGTCCACCGTGCTTTATACTACTCCATCTGACACTTTGCATTGGGCTTGGTGATATAATGCTTGAATACAGCTCCGTAAAGATCTCTACGCACTATTCTTTAGCTAATCTGAAAGCCACATGAAGTATGGAGATCTGTAGCAATCAACTCTGCAGAAAGTTGGCGACCTCTCTGGACTATGTACCTCAGCATCCACTGGAAAATTTAGTAGAGAACAGGTGGCATCCTATCATGGTACCGCAATGAAAGTCACTGATTTCCTGAAAGCAACTCATTCTTCCACAAATGTTTGTAGGAACAGTCTGCGTTTAAAATGCACTGCCCGGCGACAGTGTGCCATCGAAGAAACCACACGTTTCTTATACACTGAGAGATGTCGCATGCAGGAAGGTGGTGACTCACACACAGACACACCCACGCACACACAATATTTGCTTCTGTACATTAAATGTTTTATAAAGTAGATATTAGTCCTTTATCATCACCACATTGTCTTACCTCCTCCAGTGCAGCCTGGTAGCTTTCCAGGCTGGTGGTTCCTGCAGGCAGAGGACTGAGACGCTGCTGCAGCTCCTCTTGGCTGGGATCCAGCAACTAAACAAGGCAGCAACAGGTTAGAGATAACAGGCAGAGACAGAGTCCGATGGTGGAGATGACGTGAGGAGAAACAGAAGAATGGAGGGCACCAGGGTTAAGAAGTCGAGGTGAAAAGAGGACAGACAGAGATGATAAAACAAGCAGAATGTCAAAAATCAGAGGGGTGAGCAGGGAGGGATCGGGACGAGTAGAAAATATTAAAGGCAACATGTGAAAGAAATGTGGGAAACAGAGGCGATAAAGAGAGATAAGGAGAAGCCTCTGAGTGTCAGATATTAATGATGATGATGATGACAAGCAGTTTTAAACTTTCTCCAAACTTAACTCGTCCTCTCTCTCCCCTTATCTCTCTCTGTGCGCTCACTTCTGATCTAGACACCAATAATTCTCTCTTTTTATCTCATCTCAGTGCTGTTTCTCTCACTTCATTCTTCTATCTGGTAATAAGGTCATAAGATGATTCAATAACTGCCAACCACAGTCAATGCTGCCGTCTCTTAATGTCTATTTTGTTCAGATCTGTGTGACGGTAGACGCATAAATGTTTAGCCTATCTAACATAAACAAATAAAAGGAGTGTAGGGTAAAAGTGTAAGGGTGTAAGGGTGTAAGGGTGTAAGGGTACGCTACGGAAGAGGAATTCTGGGCCCACTTTCTTTTTCTAGTGGGCCTAATCCTCTTCTGTAGTAAACCCTACACAATCTCGTTTCTGACTTTTTTATTTTCTATTATTAACTAATTGATAAATTTCTTATATTGGTTGATCCTACCTATGATAGTTATACACTGTTTGCCCAAGTTTTCTTTCTTTTCTGTTTTTAATTATCGTTGCTTTAGCTGTTTTTACTTTTTTGTGTTCTGTAACATACTTTGGAACTATGTTTAGAAACTGCTTCATATTTTAAGTTTTACATTTATTATTAGTCCATCCCCAAAAACAACAAAAGGGGGTGAAAAAAGATCAAATACTCACAGTTGGGTTAAAGATTGAACTGTCAAAATCAGTATGAAATGTTTTGTAGCTTTGTTTTTCTTTTTCTCAAGATGCAAAAACGTCAGTAGAAAAATTGCGTTTTCTATTGTCTATAAAATTATAGTTGTTGATAGCTTGAACAGCCTCTTGATGTCACCTCACAATAAATATGCTTGTAGGTTCACCTACTAGATGTAAAGCTCATGTGACAATTGATTTATTTTCACACAAGATGAAAACAATAAGAAGAGGAAGCTTTAGACGTCTATTTCTGAGTTCAGTCGTGGGTTTGATTCGGTTTAGCTGACTCTGTCTAATGTTCAAAAAAGCTGCATCAGCAAAGTCTCTGAATTGTTGTAACAACCAAAGATAAAGACGAAACTCTATACAACAACGAACCAGCCTTTTTTATTTTTATACTTGTACGCCAAAAAACATGATTTCATTCTACTTGTGCACTTATGGGCCTTTAGTTCTTACACTACAGCAAGAGGAGCAGCATGTGCTCATTTAATCAAATAGCTCCCCTTGACTTTCCAAATATTATTGAATAGAACAGTTTAAGTAGGTATGTCAGCATGACACATCTACTTATCTGCAAGTTAAGCAGATGTGTCAAGAATACTGAATATCTGCAAGTATTGTTGAGCCATTGAATTAAACGATTTATGAGAAAATTGCTACATATAGCTTAACTCCATCCACATGGGTTTGACTTGACACTCAGATGATTTTTTAAACCAAGTACAAGCTTGTTCTAATAAAAGCTTCAAGAGTGCTGAAAGATCAAATAAGTAATTTATCCTTGTGTTTAGTCTGTGCTCTGTCGTGAAAACAACTATCCATCGTCCTGACCAACGCCAGATCCCTCACAAACAAAACGGAGGAGCTTCAATCAGAGATTTACTACAACCGTCCGGGAGTGTTGTCTACTGATTGTAACCGAATCCTGGCTCCATCCAAAAATCCCAGATGCTTCAGAGGAGGTACCAAACTGGTCCTACAGGTCCTACCTCACAACCTAACATTAGCCACAGTTACCATTACCATTTACAGTTACAGTTACCATTGTTTACACCCCCCACCCGCCCCACCCTATGCTAACGTTATCTTAGCACTCAAGTGCCTTCAACTTATTATCAGTAAACAGCAGAGAGAGCGCCCAGAGGTCATCTATACTGTTGCTGGGGACTTTAATAAGGCATGTTTGAAACTGAGGTGTCTTACCGGGGGGATAGGACACTGGTCCATGTGTACAGTAACATCGAGCAGGCCTACAAAGCAACACACCTCCCCCACCCAGGACAATCTGACCACCTCTCTCTGCTTCTCGTCCACCCCCTGTCCCTGAGGCTGAGGCACAGTTCTCTGTACAGCACTGCCTGAGCCAACCTGGGCATCAAACAAGCTAAGGAGGCCTACAGCAGGTGGGTAGAGGGCCTCCTCACCTACAACAACCCCCATCAGGTGTCCAAAAAGGCCAATTCTCCAACCCCCAACAGCAGCATCAAAGTAGCAGAGCTCAACACTTTGTTTGCTCGGTTTGAGACCACCCCTGCCTTATACGATGGAGACGAGAGACAGACCGACTTCAGGAGGCACAGACAGGTCCGTTCCCCTCTGATTATAAATGCAGAGCGGGTGGAATCTGTCTCCACCTTCAGTTTCTGGGCACCAAACACCTCTGCTGATCTCACCTGGACCCACAACACCAACACCCAGGTAAAGAACGCCCAGCAGCGACTGCACGTCCTCCATGTCCTGAGGAAAAATAACCTGGACTAGAATGGGCCATCACAGGTGACCCCTTGCACCCCACCACCCGTTTGACCCACTGCCCTGTGGTCAGCGCCTCAGGTGAATCAGGTCCCACACCTCCAGACTCTCAACCAGCTTCTTCTTCTCGCCCTTCTCCCTGTTAACAAACGATCCACCACACCAGACCCCTGCTCACCCACCTCACCACTCTAAGCCATGGTCTGAGTAACCCCCATCACTCTGGCCGCCCACACAGGGACTCCATTCAAATCTAATCCTTTTACTTTGCACTACTTCTAAGAACCTTACAACTTGTTCTCTATTGTGCGCCTTTCTCTTGTTTTGTATATATTCCTCTTGACTGCCAACATTTTCAAAGTTAAGTAAAGTCAACCGCTTTCATCTACAGCACGCTGACAAAGAACTGCGAGCTGTATCACTACTGATTTAAAGTGAAGACACAAACACACAGTTAGCATAGCTTATGACTTGATTTATAAATGATTGAAATTAACACTGATTATAAAAGTCAATGCATTTCAAATCGTGATTTGCATTGAAAACGTGATGATGTAAACACACCGCAAAACTGTACACTTCAAGTTTTTCTTCGGGTTAAAATTTCAAAACTAAAATTCACATGTTTAATGCATTTTTAAAACATCACAAAAACAAAGAGCATTTTTAAGAAAGGGACACGTTCTGGGGAGCAGACAGAACAAAAACCACACATGCAGAGACAGATGGGGAACTGGCATCAAGTGTTAGTGTGAGACACGGACCTGATCAGTAAAACGCCTCCTCTTTTGCTCGGGCGACTGGACATATGCAGCCTGGGTGTAGGCATAGCTTTTATAGCGAGGCTGAGGGGAGGGGCTCTGCACTCGCCCCTGAGCCACATTCACTGTAATCTGAGAGAGGACAGACAGAAAGGAAAAGACAGAGGCAAGAGAGGAAGAGAGGAAGAGGCAAAAGAATGCAAAAAGGAAAGCGAAAGATCCAAAAGCTAAATTAAATAATTGCTTTACCAAGTTAGTGAAAATGTGCAGCCCTGAAAGAAGTATTCACATTCAGCCACTATTGAATGTTATTAGCACATTAAACAGCTATTAACAGTTGTTATTACTACTGTAATTGTGCTTCAGACTGGGCAAAATCCCACAGGCGAGCTCTGTAAAGCAACCAAGGTATAAGGTAACTCTTGCTTGTCATTTGAATAAATGCATGTCGATTCTGTAATGTTTAAGCACCATGGGAAAACCGCTGTTACTAACTCCTGCCATACATAAAACTGAATTTAATTAATCAGGCTATTATCACTCTACAGCATGTAATAGACCTGGAGGTTCACTACAGATTACTGTGTTAGTGTCATGTTCTTCTTTCCCCGGGTGTAAAAACAAAGATCTCGTCACACAAGCCACGAGCTTTCCCTGAAACTAACCACGCCCAAACTTAACCAAACAGCAGTTTTTAAAAAACATCAATAAATAACCGTCAACAATCTTCATGGTGTCCAGCAATGACTTGTGCCACCTTGCGCCTCGTATAGCTTTGCTTTGCACACTAGCATATGGGAGTAATAATAACTCATTCAGCGCTGAATTCAAAATCTCACAGAAAAATCAAGGCACAACTTTAAAAAAAAAAAACAGTCCAGTGTAGCCTGCCTGGGACGGGATTACCGGAGTGGATCGGGCTGTGGCCAGAGGCAGAGTTCCAGGTTCTACCAATCCCTGGTTCCTGAATCTGGCTTGTGGTACGTGGAACTCCTGGTGGGGAAGGAGTCAGAGCTGGTGTGTGAGGTTGGGAGATATGGACTAAATATAATCAGGCTCACCTCAACATGAAGCTCAGGCTCTGGAAACAATTTCCTGTGAAGAGGGCTTGGACTCTCTTCCACTCTGGACTTGCTATAGGTGAGAGATGGCCATAACGAACACCATGTTCAAGAAGTAGGGTCTTTATCACTGCACATGGCAGTAGGAGACCCTAGGTCACAATCCATGATTGATTTTGTAATCATGTCATCAGATCTGCAGCCAAACGTCTTGGAGGAGCTGATCTGTCAACCGATCACCATCTGCTGGTTAGTTGGATCAGGTGGCAGGGGAAGATGCTGGACAGACCTGGCATACCCAAACATATAGTGAGGTTACGCTGGGAATATCTACCAGAGCCCCAGCCCGTGAGAACTTCATTTCCCACCTCGGCAGAGCTTTGATTGAATTCCAAGGATTTTGGTGAGACCCTGGAACAAGACTTTGAGTTGACCTCAAAGCAAGCTCAGACAACTGAAGAGGGGGAAGACGGTGCTCTGCTGTTTTCAGTGTAGCACGGCCTGTGGATGGAGTCAAGTGGCAGAAGGAATAACTTGAGTGTCTCCCCAATCCTGTAATGGGAGCAGAGGCTGAAGATGGGAGATTTCCTTCCAACCTACGCCAAAGTGCTTGCTTATAGGGGGTCATGTGATTGTTGGGGTTTTCTCTGTTGTTCTTGTATTATTGTAGAGTCTTTATCGTACAATATAAAGCGCCTTCAGGCAACTATTGTTGTGATTTGGCACTATATAAATAAAACTGAACTAAACGGCCTGTATTTATATAGCGCTTTTCTAGTCCCTAAGGACCCCAAAGTGCTTTACACAACCAGTCATCCAATCATCCACACACTGGTGATGGCAGCTACATTGTAGCCACAGCCACCCTGGGGCGCACTGACAGAGGCGAGGCTGCCGGACACTGGCGCCACCAGGCCCTCTGACCACCACCAGTAGGCAACGGGTGAAGTGTCTTGCCCAAGGACAGAACGACCAAGACTGTCCAAGCCGGGGCTCGAACCGGCAACCTTCCGATTACAAGGCGACCACCCAACTCTTGAGCCACAATCGCCCTAAACTGAATTGAATTGAATTTGACTCGGGTGCTTTCTGGATGCATCCTAAGTTAGGTGTTTCAGGCATGGTTTATTGGGAGGACACGTTGGAGAGATTATATGTAATCCTATCCATATGTAACCCTAACCCAGCTAAGCAGTAGAAAATGGATGAATAATATAATGACTAATAATAATACGATGGTGCTTTTTCTTTAAGAGCTATTGCTAACTTTGTAAAACAAACTATTTTAAGTGATTTTATTTTTTAAGGCACTTTGTCAGTAATCACATTGCCAGAGAACAAATAACTGTTTTTTGTAATCGGCTGTTTCAGACAGTACAGCTAAACAGAGGCGTGGCCTAAGCAAAGGGCTGGTTTATGGTAATCAAAACTGCTTATAGTTCCCCTCAACATGTTTGCTGTCCAGGGACATGGTTGTCATGCTCTTGATCAATTTTCACACAAATGTGGGAAACAAAAAATAGTCATACAACCTATAAAAATAGAGTAATGTAACTAGAGCTTTTCTCACCTTAGTACAGCTGGCCAATCATAATGTGAAGTGCCAACATTAGATCATGATTTCTAGAAAGATGCTGAAATATTCCCGTGTCTTATGTTAGTAACCTGGATGGGGAGATTTTAACAGAATTTATGTAATTTGCATAGAAGGCAGATAAGGATCATGAAGTGCAGATATTATTCACACACAGTGGAGGGGATTATTATTTGACTTATCTGCTCCACTGCAGATTGTGTTAGTTCCATTTTAATAGAGAGAGAGAATTAAATGAAAGTTATACACTGATTTGCACGTCACTGAGTGACAGTAGTATTTGTATAAGGATTTGATCCTTCAACAAGATGTGATTTAGTACTCAATGGAGAAACCCTGGTCACCAGGCTTGCACACATCTAAAGAAGGATTTCTTTAAATTCTTTAGGTCTTTTTTTGGCTGCTGCTTGACAACTCAAAGCTTCAGCTTCCTCCAGAGATTTCCTATGAGGTCTAAAGACTGGCTTAGACTACTTAATTGATGTGCTTCTTCTTTAGCCACACCTTTGTTGCCTTGGTAGTGTGTTTTGGGTCACTGTGATGCTGGTTCTTGTCGCCAATTTCACACTGCATGGCTCAGGCCATTGGCCCCTTAATGCAGTGAAGTCGCCCTTAGCAGAGAAACAGCTCCAAACAGTCACACATCAGGTCATACAGCATGTCTCTTCCATCAAACACAACAGGTCAGGTTGATGCCAAAGAGCTTGATTTTGGACTATAGCACTTTCTGCCACGCTTTCTCTGAATCGATTAAATGCACACTGGCAAACATAAGAGGGGCCTGTACATGTTCCTTGTTGAGCAGTGGGACCCGTGTTCCCAGCTGCCTTTAGATCATTAACAAACTCCTCCCATAATGGGCTGATCCATCACCTTTCTCATGCTCATCCTCACCCCATGAGGCATCATGGAGCTCCAATCACTCATACATACTTTACATAGAAATTATGACTATTTTCCTCCTCACAATGTCTATATTTTGTTGCACGATTGGGTTCAGCAATCATCAAGGAAAGAAAGAAAATCTTGTTTTAATCATTTTGCTGTTTCAGATAAAAGAATACGGACAAATCTCAATTAACGGACACAGGCATTAGATAAATAGTATAACAGTATAATAATTATAAGTTGAATTTTTTAAATCACAAATATGTATTTCAAACAATATTTGACCATTTGAAAATTTTTCATTATCTGTTTCTAGTTTTTGCTTTTTCATCTTCATCATCTGCCTCCTCCAGCACTACTCTCACCTTCTCATCTCCAGCTCATCCTCTTCCTCCTCAACTTAAGCCTTCCTCCTGAACTGCAGTTAGGGTTAGGGAACACTCATAATTTGAAACAGTGTCAGTGCTTATTTTGAATAAACAGTGAGATATTAATATGACCAGCAGTTATTCCGGGAAGATCACTCCATTATTGTAGGGTCTACCTTACAATATAAAGCGCCTTGAAGCCACTGTTGATAAATAAAACTGAATTGAACTGAACTGAATTGCAATATGCATGCAATAGGATTCCACTGATCTCAGCTTAATGTAGCCTGAAACATCAGAGCCAGCTGATCTTGTTTCTGACTGATATTTATTTTTCTTTCTTCAAAGATTCTGTCTTAATTCAGAGTTTCCTTTTCATTCAGGTAACAACTGAAAGAATGAAATATATTTTGGGTGATGCTGTGACCGCATCCTCCAGCATGGACAGCAGTTCCCAGGAATTACACAGAACAAGCAGGAGGAAATTAGTGAGCAAAAGAACATCTGCTTGCCATGCTGCCTCTGAGACTGCAATCTAGATATCCATCTATCCATTTTATTCCAGTTGTCCTATTCAGTAGGATGGGGGTGCTAGAGCTCATTCCTGCTTCACAGGACGAGAGGCAGGATACATCCTGGACAGGTTGCTAATCTGTCATAGGGCACACAGGGAGACGAGCAACCATTTACTCTCACATTCACACCTATGGTCAACTTAAGGTGAACAAACATAAGGTGAATATGGAAACGCCACACAGAATGGCCTCAGAGTGGATTTGAAGCCAGGACCTTCTTCTTGTGAAAAGACAGTGCTAGCCATTGTACCACCACGCCTCCAATATACATACGCAACAATGAAATGAACTGACCTCCCAGCCCATTGTTCATTCAGTGGGCTGGTTTCACTCATTGTGCAAATGTACTGTTTATAAGGCCGGTGAAACCTGCAGTCAGCTGAGACTGAAGACGTCACCTGCATGAGTGACGAAACGTTTCTCCCACTGAAAACGTCCAGATGAACAGAATCAACCTTTCGGGATCAAATAATCTATATTTAATCTAGAAGTAATTAAAAAGGAAAAGAAAAACTGTAATTGTTTGATGATTGGTGAGGTATATATACATTTATGATGTTTTTAAGAGAGATCTGCTGAGAGACCTCAGTGCTCATAAAAATGTAAGAGCACATTTATATATTTTGAGCATACATGATGTGTACTTATAATGTAAACCGTAAATTTCACACTTCATGAATCTACAAGAACACTAATTAATGCACAACAAATTATGCATGCATTTTCCATTTTTATTAATTACATATTTAATCAATTATCTAATTGTTTAATAATACACTTAAGTAATGAGTTATTTCAAAATGATAAATAATGAAGTAGCATAATTTTTAATGAATTATCTTTCTATTTTCTAGTATTTAAGTAATATTTATTACTATTATTTATTAAGTTTATAAACTTAAAGTTTATTTAAGTTTTGCAAGTTTGGTTATTCACCCTCAATGTTTCACACCGCGTTATTTCCTGTTTACTTTTGTGTGTGTCATTGCTGCAACAGGAGTAGCAGTGCTAACAGGTTCAACATAGATCTGACTTTCAGAGTTATCCAAACTTCTTTGTTTAATTCTGCACTTATTACATTGCATTCTCATACAGTGCTGATTAAAAGCTATTCAGACAACACTGAAGGATCTCAGTTTCTTCATCTCCTTCAGTTCCAGTATACACAAATGGTTCTGTTGTGAATTTTACAAGCCCACTTTGAGAAGGTGGGATGGCCATGTTAATATTTAGAAGTATATTTTGTACCTGGGTTTAAGAATTCTGTTTCAGAGCTGATAATATAGGCTACTATGCAAATATAACCACACTCATTCAGCTGTATAATGTGCAGTACTGCAGAGTATGGATAATGTGGCAACAACATAGCAACGAACAGCACAGGTGAAGAAGTAGCTTTGAACACCAAGTAAGCATATACAGCTGAGTATCTGCACAACTTCCAGAAATCATAAAACCTCAACACCATCACAGCATTAAGCCGGGAACAGCTGCCATTATATATTCATTGCCACTCTTGGAATTAAATTCCTTACATCTAAAGTCCGCAACCCGTCTGTGTAGTGCTTAAGAGGCACATAGACAAAGAAGTCATCACACATGCATGCTGCAGCAGATTCACTCTCTTGCGAGTAATTATTCTCGAAGATTAAGGATATTTAAAAGACGGCGACTGGACTGTTTTTTTGAAGATGTTTCATTTCTTATGCATCTGTTGCTAACATGTCGGTGCCAGATACCACAGCACACCATTTGGGATCTAGTGGAGTCCATGCCTCTATGGGCAAAGGTTGGGTTGGCAGCACAAAAGAGACCATTACAATATTAGACAGGTGGTCATCCTGTTATTTCTAATAGGTATATAGCTTTTACAATTCAAACAAATCAAAACACAAATTACCGATATAGTGAAAATCCCAACTATGACTTGACCTTGAGGTTATCGAACATTTTAGTAGCTGCACCAATGTTATCAATTTGAAAATCCTCGGTGACTTCCTTCTTGAGTTATAACATTCACAAGACTTTCAGAAGATTTCAGCGTTGAGGGGTAAAAAGGTAGCATACCTAGCACCCAGCAGCTACAGGACAGTGTGTCATATAGTTATGATTTGCACAAAATATTAGCAACAACCTTAACTGTTTTATCAGACGCTAGTTTAGATCAGACAAATGTCATGTTGCTCATTGTCACGTTTTGTACAAAGCATATCCCATCCTCCTCTCCTGTACATTCACATACTGCCTATTCTAAGTAGGGTTGGGCATATGTAAACATTTTCCAGTCGGCAATCGTCGGTCCAACAATCGTCGATAGGCGATATATTCGCGCATGCGCAGACTTTTTGATGGGCGGGGCAACGTAATCATACACGGACTGATTTGCGCGTTTACAAAACAGAAGAAGTCCAAACATGGACGAACTAGTTTCCAAAAACAAAAAACAAAACGCTGTCAGCATTAACGCGGCTTAAGCGCGGTCATCACAATACCAACAGTATGTTACATGCAGCACACATCAGGGGAAGACTCTAGATAAATGCTATGGCTCTGTACCAGATGCATTTATAGCCCTCCCCCCTCTCAGACCGTCACACCGTCCTGCTGGCCCCTGCTTACACCCCAGTCATCAAGAGGATTAAAAAGGTCACCAAAAACATCAAGCAGTGGACAGAGGAAAGTATCCTCACCCTACAAGGATGTTTCGAAGCCAGTGACTGGGACAGCCTTCTTTCTACCTCTGATGACATCGGCGAACAAGTCAACACGGTGACATCATACATCTCCTTCTGTGTTGACAACATTATCCCCTCAAAAACAGTCTCCATCTACCCCAACAACAAACCCTGCATCACCAAGGAACTCAAGGAAATCCTTAATAAAAAAAAGAGGATTTTCTTCTGGATAAAAAGGAGGTCAACAGGGAGGTCAAGAGCGCCATAAAAACTGCTAAACTGGAGTATACCACAGGGGACCTCCACTCAGCCTGGCAGGGCCTCAAAACCATGGCCTCTGTGAATACTGTGGTCACCACCCCCAGAACCATCCAGGTGGAGGGGAGCAACCCCTCCTCCCTCCCTGATGACCTCGCTTTCTACACCAGGTTTGAGACGGACAACATCATCCAGCTTGAGGAGTCCAGATCCTCACTCAAACCTGGCAGCTCTGCACTCACCTTCAGGACTGAGGATGTGGTGAGAGCCCTCAGGAGGACCAGGGAGAGGAGCTCACCCGGCCATGACAACATCAGCAGTCGAGTTGTAAGGCACTGTGCAGGGCAACTAGGAAGTGTGTTCTGGACTCTATTTCAACACTTAATTGACAGTCACACCGTCCCCCAGCTGTGGAAACACTCCACAGTCATCCTCATCCCCAAAAGAAACAACCCAAAGTCTCTGAATGATCTTCGTCCTGTGGCCCTCACCTCCCTGGTGATGAAGGCCATGGAGAAGATCATAAAACAGCACATCGTAAGAGCAACTGACCCCCTGATGGACCCTCCAGTTTGCTTACCGTGCACGCAGAGGCGTCGATGATGCAAAACTCTTCATCTTGGACTCCATCCACAAACATCTGGAGCTCCCTGACTCTGCCAGACTTCTGTTTGCTGATTTCTCATCAGCGTTCAACACTCTGCAGCCTCGTATCCTGGCCACCAAACTTTCCATCCGATTTAAAGTTAAAGATACATAAAGTCTTTCTGATTCTGATTACAATTTTTAACGCTTTCAACCCATCTGGAGCGCAGAAGGAACAAAATTTGGACGATCTGACGAAATGCGTTGGCAGAGACATTTCAGGGATTTTGACTCAGTCTGCGCTCTAGATGGGTTAGTTGTTAGTCATGATGACGGCGCGTTAACGCTGACAGCACTAAAAAAATATAAAGTCGGGAATTTGGGATTTCTTTGGCTTCAAACCAGATGAAAGAGGTAAACCTAAGGATGTAACCAAAGCGGTGTGCCACTTGTGCAGACGTATAGTGCGAGCAAAGTACTCAAACACGCCTGACTTGCAAGAGCATGTACGTGTCAACCATCCGGCTGAGTATGCTAGGCTATCAGCAGCTCCTGCAGCTCCATCAACAAGCATTTGGGCGCACTCTGAGGAGGGGGCATTTGCTCGCAGATGAAAGAGGGTGCTGTTAAAACAGCACTACTATTGTTTTTTTTCTGTTGACCGCTTCTATTAGCTCCATCATTATTAGCAAACTTACTCATGGCCAAATAAATAAATAAATCGCCCTCGTAAAAACTATCGACGACGCTGAGCTAATCCATATATTCGTCAAAAGTCAGGTAATTCTAGCCAGTAGAATGAAGCTTTGTGCACAGAGGTACCAGCATCATGCACTCACAGAGCAGACACTCTCGTTTGCTTGATGGCCTTTTTGGGCATAGCTGCTGAGTTCCACATGCGTGGTTTCAGAGCATTCTCTTTCCCAACGCGTAACATGCCAACGATTTGCCACGTCCCGAGGCGTCTCATAGTAACACAAAAGGTAACCTTCTGCGTCCCTATGATACGTTCCGGACTTTGGATGATGCTCCCTGTGTTTTCCAACTCTAACCCTAACCTTAACCACAACCTTAACTGTATCAGATAGTGCTTTCCCAAGCAAACCATGATGAGAAAGTAAACTAAGTTTACAACAGTTCTCGTGTTTCCAAAGGCGTAACATACTGACGATTTGTCACATAGTGTCGGTATGTTACGTTTTGGGATGAGAACGTGTCTGTGGTTTAGTTAGTCTCACAAGTGTTGGTGTTTAACCTGCTCAGAGAAGCGCTGCTTGGTCTGGATCTGATAGTGTTCCTCTGTTGTCACACGGGTGATATTGGCTGTGGCTGCCTGAGGTAACGTCTCCACCTCTTGGATGGCTTCCATAGAAACACTTTGCGGAAGTACCCGGAAGAGTGACGTCACATACATGATGATACTCTTCTTGTCAGGGTGAGCCACTGCCACATCTGAAAAGAGTGAGAAGAGTGAAGTTTATCCTAAATATCACGAGCCACTTGTGATAAATGTCACCTAATATGACAATAGAGCAAACGTTTCTGGAAAAAAAAGTTCTTCAAGACCGAAAGTTGTCTGACGAGGGTGATATGTCCAAACTATAGATATAAAATAAACTATATTCACGTGTGTTAAAATACGACTGTATTAGATAATTATTTTGGCACAGAAGGAATCTTCACTGGAAGATGAGCCTGGTATGAAAACTACAGATCAAAAGAAAGACCCTTCAGTGAGTTCACCAACTACCTGTCCACTGTTCTGACACTCCTGTCACCATAATGTTTTCATTAGCGATAAACATTGGTGTCCATTGTGTCTGTGTGGCATTCAAACCCTCACACATGCTGTGATTCAGAAATAGCCGTCCCATGAAGCAGCTTTAAGGTGAACTGTAAGCTTACATTTGAGTCACTGGAAATAGAGAACTGTTAAAAGAAATGCTTGTCAAAAAATTGTAAACTGCCAACAAAATACTTTTGTTCAATTCAGATTAAAGCTAAGAACCAGCTGTTTAAATCATATTCAGTATGTAGTATAACAGCAAGTTAAATAAGCAATAGGTGACTTCACTCAGAAAGTCTTCATTCAAAAACGTCACTTTTTGGCATCTAAGGAGCTTGGAAAGAAAAGCGTCTGGACTTCTTTAAGTTTCCTTGAAGACGTTTCACCTCTCATCTGAGAAGCTTCTTGGTGGAGAATCCCACTTTTAAGCCCCATGGGAGTGTCCCCCAAAGGGGACCATGGACCCCCTATTGATCCTCTACCTAATCACACAAGCCAGGGTGTGAAACTGGGTGTGGGTCACAATCAGCCAGGGCTTCGGGTGAGCTCATTGTGAAACCTGGCCCCACCCTATCACGTGATTTACTGAGGTCAAATGGCCCAGGATGTGAGTGGGCGTTAAGGCGTCTGGGAAGGATCTCAAAACTGGATTATAGATGGCAGACAGTTGGTGTGGTAAGCTCCGCCCTCTGTTCAAAGATGGTCATTCACAGTGGACATAGATGCTTCTTTCACTCCTCTTTCAAACCAGATGCTTTTCTTTCCAGGCTCTTAAGACTACGATGACCTGGATGACTGAGGTCATAAGTGATGTTTAGCTCAAAGGCGTCGACATGCCACAAAGCTAAATCCAGTAACCCAGGCTATGTCCACACTAATTTTCTTTAATTTTAACATTCTTTCCTCTCCCGTCCACACTGAGACGGCGTTTTTGCTCATGGAAAACGCAGCGTTTTCATAATGCTCTCGAAAACTCATACATTTCACAACGGTGCTCACAGTGTGGGCAGCAAAAACACAGACTTCGGCCATTTTCAAATCTATCTGGGCTAGTGTGGATGTAGCCCCAGGTTCAACTACTACCCAGGGGCCATTGCTACATCTTTTCATTCTCTCTTCTTGCTTTCGTGTCTCATTTTCACTGCACTAGCTAATAAAGATGTCCCCCACCCCCCAAAAATGAACAACAAAAAACAAACAAATAAACAAAATAAATAATTAAAAGAGAGCAATTGCTGTGGGGCAAATGAGTGAATCCCATATAAGATACAAAGATGGCACAGTAGTAGGAGAGGAGCAAGAAAAAAGAAAGACGGATGACGATGGAGTGCTAATGAACTGATTGCTGTGGTGATGTTAATAGAATGATGTGTGGAGTGCAGTTAGCTCACAGCTAAGAATAATGAACAGGACCAAGAGGAAATAGTCTGTGCGGCAAGCTTGCCAGGAATGATGTGTGTCATTGCAATTTGTGAGAGAAATAAAGTTAGAGTATGAGTCACACATTTGGCTGTGGAATACTGATTTATCACAGAGAAATCTTATGGTGTTATTGTTTCTCTGAGAAGAATAAACAGTTCCATAAATAATGCCACCATCTGCAAGTGTGTGTATACATCCCTCAGTGGTTTAGACTCTGTAAGTCCAATCTGTGATCTCCACTTTAATCATTTTACCACGGCTCTGCTACATATGTATGCATTTTTATGAGGTATTGTGGGAGTTTGTGTCAGTGTATACTGTACTTTTCAGGTGTGTATAAGCGTAATGTATGTGTGTCTCTATGCCTTGAGGTAATTAAATCTGTCTCAGTAACCTCGCATTATGAAACTGTCATTAGTGTGTATTTAAACAATTCTTCAATTTATTCCTGAAAAAATATTTGATGAAATATTTTCAGAGACTAATATTTATTCCTAACAAATCCTTTCATTTAGTTCGGGACTTTGCTGAGTCCTGAATGAAATGTTCAGAAAAAATCTGAAAACAGTTTGTGGGAACTACATCTAACCAGTATTCCACAGTTTGCTAGTGTTTTTTGGAAAATATGGCTTCCAAGAGATAAAGTTTCCGACCTGAGCTGCATTGCTGCAGCTGGATGTGCTTTAATGGCCAGCTGAAGAAGAGAACAAAGACAACAGTGCAAAACAAATGAAAAGAAAGAGGAATTAGAGAGAAACACCGGTGAGAGAAATACACAAAAGACAAGACAAACAGTGGGAGGAGAAAAAGGAAAAAAGTACTAATGAAATCAAGAACAGGGTTATATGCAGGATAAACGCCCTATGAAGGTCTTCATCATATAAATACAGCTCTCAAAATTATCAGCAACGTATAAACTACAGTGATTAAAGTTGAATTCTTTTAGTGCCTTTTTAAAATCACAACAGTGTGCTTTATATGCACAACAAGGAAGTTCAAGGGCTTTTGAAATTCCTTTGAGTAAATATTAAACCAAAGAAAACATTTTCTATGATACTGACAAGAAACCTTTTCAGTGCCAATAAAAGCTAGTCACATCACATACTCTGCAGTAGTGTTCATAATGTGCCTCTTGATCACCACTGAGTGAGCTGACTGTTGACACCTCAGAAGCTGGTAGCATACTCCTAAAAAACAGAAACTGTACATTAAATGGACTGTCTAAGGACTGGAAGTCCACTCACTTTTCTTTTGCCTTGTTCAAGAGTTATCGCATCTACAAGATTTTCACAAATTTGACCTCTGAACTCTGACCTTGAGGCCAAGGTCACTGTGCTTCAAACTCATCCAAGAGTCTTCATAGATGCACATATGGTATAAATATGAAAATACTGACCTCCTTCTTGAGTTATCACATTCACGCGATTTTCATGAAAACTTGATCTCTGAGCTTGAGGTTGTGGTCACTGAGATTCAAACTCAGATTTTTAGTAGATACACCTATGGTATCAATTTGAAGCTCCTACAACCAACGTTCCCTCTAAGCTGCGCGTGAGCAGTTGCGCACTGCTGGCACGTCTCTGCGCACAGAAAATCTGCGTTGCACACAAAACAAATCTAACCTGAATTGAAATTAAAATTAAAACTTTAACAATTCTGTTTTGCAGTGTGAGTCAGTGACTGGCTGCTCCCGTATGGGATCAGAACGATGTCACCTTATCCCACAGTCCAGCCAATGATGCGATTCACATTCATATATACGCAGCCAATCAGCGTCGCTGACAGGCTGTGACAGCGTCCTTATGTGCGACACCGGTGTTTTAGCAAAGCGGTTGATGTGGAGTGAAGCCACGTTAATGACAACGTGTACAACCATTGGAGACGTGAGCAGGACAGACAAACAACTGACGGACAAAGTGTGGACTTTATAGCAGTTTTTAAATTGTGTTGATCGGCCACGTAAAACCAGAGTTATGATAAAATATCTGCAATGTTTGGTTTTCTTCCTGAATACTGTCGTTGTTTATATTTACTGCAGGAAGAAACGTTAAAAACTGCGTTTTATAAGGAAAACGCTCGAAAGCCTGTGAGCAAAAACAAAACTCCCAGCCTTTCCTATTGGTGGAAAAATGTACCATGTGGACCAATCAAAAAACGATATGGCAACATGGCCTTTAGTTGTTTAGGGAGGGGGAAGTTTTAGGAGTGACGGCGTGTTTGAGATGTGAGAGATTTGAGACGTTTAGCACAAATCTTGTGTAGTTAGTGTGTAGTCAGTGTGTAGTTAGTGTGTAGTCAGTGTGTAGTTAGCGTGTAGTTAGCGTGTAGTCAGTGTGTAGTCAGTGTGTAGTCAGTGTGTAGTCAGTGTGTAGTTAGTGTGTAGTCAGTGTGTAGTTAGTGTGTAGTTAGTGTGTAGTCAGTGTGTAGTCAGTGTGTAGTCAGTGTGTAGTTAGTGTGTAGTCAGTGTGTAGTGAGTGTGTAGTTAGTGTGTAGTTAGTGTGTAGTCAGTGTGTAGTGAGTGTGTAGTTAGTGTGTAGTGAGTGTGTAGTGTGTAGTTAGTGTGTAGTTAGTGTGTAGTGAGTGTGTAGTCAGTGTGTAGTCAGTGTGTAGTCAGTGTGTAGTGAGTGTGTAGTCAGTGTGTAGTCAGTGTGTAGTCAGTGTGTAGTGAGTGTGTAGTCAGTGTGTAGTCAGTGTGTAGTCAGTGTGTAGTCAGTGTGTAGTTAGTGTGTAGTCAGTGTGTAGTCAGTGTGTAGTGAGTGTGTAGTCAGTGTGTAGTGAGTGTGTAGTGAGTGTTTAGTTAGTGTGTAGTCAGTGTGTAGTCAGTGTGTAGTGAGTGTGTAGTCAGTGTGTAGTTAGTGTGTAGTCAGTGTGTAGTCAGTGTGTAGTGTGTAGTGAGTGTGTAGTTAGTGTGTAGTGAGTGTGTAGTCAGTGTGTAGTCAGTGTGTAGTTAGTGTGTAGTGAGTGTGTAGTTAGTGTGTAGTGAGTGTGTAGTCAGTGTGTAGTCAGTGTGTAGTGAGTGTGTAGTTAGTGTGTAGTGAGTGTGTAGTTAGTGTGTAGTGAGTGTGTAGTCAGTGTGTAGTCAGTGTGTAGTGAGTGTGTAGTGAGTGTGTAGTCAGTGTGTAGTGAGTGTGTAGTTAGTGTGTAGTCAGTGTGTAGTCAGTGTGTAGTCAGTGTGTAGTCAGTGTGTAGTTAGTGTGTAGTCAGTGTGTAGTCAGTGTGTAGTCAGTGTGTAGTTAGTGTGTAGTTAGCGTGTAGTTAGCGTGTAGTTAGTGTGTAGTTAGTGTGTAGTGAGTGTGTAGTCAGTGTGTAGTGAGTGTGTAGTCAGTGTGTAGTCAGTGTGTAGTCAGTGTGTAGTTAGCGTGTAGTGAGTGTGTAGTTAGTGTGTAGTCAGTGTGTAGTTAGTGTGTAGTGAGTGTGTAGTCAGTGTGTAGTTAGTGTGTAGTGAGTGTGTAGTTAGTGTGTAGTCAGTGTGTAGTCAGTGTGTAGTCAGTGTGTAGTTAGCGTGTAGTCAGCGTGTAGTTAGCGTGTAGTCAGTGTGTAGTCAGTGTGTAGTCAGTGTGTAGTCAGTGTGTAGTCAGTGTGTAGTCAGCGTGTAGTTAGCGTGTAGTCAGTGTGTAGTTAGTGTGTAGTTAGTGTGTAGTTAGTGTGTAGTTAGTGTGTAGTCAGTGTGTAGTTAGTGTGTAGTCAGTGTGTAGTCAGTGTGTAGTTAGCGTGTAGTCAGTGTGTAGTCAGTGTGTAGTCAGTGTGTAGTTAGTGTGTAGTTAGTGTGTAGTCAGTGTGTAGTTAGTGTGTAGTGAGTGTGTAGTCAGTGTGTAGTTAGTGTGTAGTCAGTGTGTAGTCAGTGTGTAGTCAGTGTGTAGTCAGTGTGTAGTTAGCGTGTAGTCAGCGTGTAGTCAGTGTGTAGTCAGTGTGTAGTCAGTGTGTAGTCAGTGTGTAGTTAGCGTGTAGTCAGCGTGTAGTCAGCGTGTAGTTAGCGTGTAGTCAGTGTGTAGTCAGTGTGTAGTCAGTGTGTAGTCAGTGTGTAGTCAGTGTGTAGTTAGTGTGTAGTCAGTGTGTAGTCAGTGTGTAGTTAGTGTGTAGTCAGTGTGTAGTCAGTGTGTAGTCAGTGTGTAGTCAGTGTGTAGTCAGTGTGTAGTCAGTGTGTAGTCAGTGTGTAGTCAGTGTGTAGTCAGTGTGTAGTTAGCGTGTAGTCAGCGTGTAGTCAGCGTGTAGTTAGCGTGTAGTCAGTGTGTAGTTAGTGTGTAGTTAGTGTGTAGTTAGTGTGTAGTCAGTGTGTAGTTAGTGTGTAGTCAGTGTGTAGTCAGTGTGTAGTTAGCGTGTAGTCAGTGTGTAGTCAGTGTGTAGTCAGTGTGTAGTCAGTGTGTAGTGTAGTCAGTAGTGTTGTTGTGTGTCAGAACAATGAGGCGCCTGCTGAGTGTTACAGGTGTTACAGCAGTGACACATCTGCTGCTGTCAGGCCTGCAGGTATCAGGCTGTTGTTCTCCTTCATCTCATAGTGGACACAAATTATTTTTGGAGCGACACAAATAATTTGTGTGGCATCAGATTTGATGCAGAACAGCTGATTGTTCTGTAAATAGTTTGAAATGTTTGTTTAAAAAACACCTTGGCTGCATTTTTAGGTAAACAGCTGCAAAAAACTTTGTTGTTTGCATAACTCAGTTACTTTTTTGAAGAAGTAACTATATAATTAATTACCCAACATTGGTCATTATTTACTGTATTTGCAGACAGAGTTACAGACTCTCTCCCAGACCACAGACTCATCATACAAGTCAGAGCTTTATAAATATATAAAAAAAAGAAAGTTGTGTTTTCAAAATTGGAGTTGAAGTTATTTTTACTTCCAGTAGTGTTAACATGCTGCAGGTCAGGAACAAGATATTTTAAATATTCATTGTAAGTGGGCTAAAGCAGTTAATTAAAAGTAGTCTAACATGCTAGTCTAACACTCACTACACACTAACTACACACTGACTAAATGCTGTAATTTGATTATTTTAATAAGCTCAGGGGTTTTGTGTGCTCGCTCAGACACATGAAAAATTAGAGGGAACATTGCTTACACGCCTCATTCTTGAGTTATCACAAACTTGGGTGTCCACTCCGCCCACCTGCCGGAGAGGGAGATGTTAAAACCACAACGACCTTTTACAGCTGAGGGGTAAAAAGCTGTTGATTATATTTACTAAGTCTATTCATCCATCCATCCATCCCCACGTTTACCCTGGGGCCTCCTCCAGATAAAACATGTCAGGAAAACCTCACCCAGGAGGCATTCTTGTCAGATGCCTGAATCACTATGAGAAAGCTCATTTCCAAAGCTTGTATCCACAATCTCATTCTTTCAGTGATTATCAAAGTTTGTGATCATAGGTGAGAGTAGGGGTAAATGGGCAGCTTTGCTTTTATGCTCACCTATTACTCACTGGACCAGTGCAGCAACTGCTTCACTGCAGCTACATCCCCAATTCGTCTGTCAGTCTACCTTATCCTTCTTCCCTCACTCATAAACAAGATACTTCAGCTCCTCAATTTGGGGCTTGGACCCGGAGTGGGCACCTTTTCTGCCTGAGGACCACGGCTTCAGACACGTCGCTGCACACCCAGCTATATACCACATTATCCAAAAAAACAAAAAAACAAAACAGAGATGAGATTCTGAGGCCACCAAATGTGGGAGCCTTCTGCCACTTGGTTTTGTCTCGAAATTCTATCGATAAAAATTATGAACAAAATGTTTAAAAGGTACTCTGTATCGTGCATTTGCTATTGGTGAGCTATTAGTTTGCAGTTGACTAGTCTCAAGTTGGCTTCCATTCAATCTATTTGTGATTTCATGGTAACTGTGATAAACTGGTAATAAATACAAATCCATCTTTTGTAAATGTGTTGCTATCTACATACACAACTTATATTTAGAGAAGTTCTATCCTATCTTTACTCTAGTATGATTGAGCCATTGAGTATGATTGGGTATTTCATACTAACAATCACCAATAACACAAATGTCTCAAATGTTAATTTTACCCTGTTAGGGATTATAATCTACAGACCGTCAATCATCATCTTCTACCTGCTCCCTTTAGGAGTCGCCACACCAGATCATCTGCCGCCATTTCACCCTCTTCTGTCACAGCAACACTCTGCATGTCCTCCTCTGCTACATACATGAGCCTCCTTTGAGATCCTTTTTTCCTCCTGTCTGTACCCCCATTACTAGAGGTAGGAATCAAGAAAATTGTTCTCTATAAGAACCAGTTCCAGTGATCCAGTTCTTGGAATTCTTAGTCTGCTTATCTATCGATCCCGCTTATTGGTTCCAGTTACACTGGAAATAGCTGCATTTTGCTGTTAGCACTTTGGCTCTTTGTAAGCATCTGCACAGACAATATCCTATAATGCTAAGCTAGCCAAGAACCCAGAATGAAAGCTGAGGGAATGCTAACCCCCGCAGGCAGACGCTGAACTTCAACAGGTAACAAACTGATGACGACAAAGTAGAACAGAATCGCTCTGAAGTTTCTTTGTGCTATTTTTTGTGTGATTACCTAAATACTAAGAGAAAGTTAACACGTGTCCTCATTAGAATATGGATTTGTGTTGGTGTGTGGGGCCTCAGGTTTACGTTATTAAACAGTAATTATGACACAGTGTGTTTCAGATATTTTACAGAGTAACATGAAAGTAATGTAACAAGTAATATAATGAATTACTTTCTCCTTGGAGTAATTATGTAGTGTACTGCATTACTTTGAGGAAAAGAGTGTTCTTTGTAATATGTGTAATAATTACTTTTTGTGAGTAACGACCACAACGCTGATCACAAAGAAGGGAGATACCTCTAATATGCAAAAACACTTGACTCACAGCATGCAGTTGGTTTACATGAATTTCTTTGCAGTGGCATCATTTTTAAAGTGGAGCCAATGCAAACACAACAAGAATCAATAAGGAATCTAACTGATTAGTGATTTTTATAATGGAATGGAAATCACTAATCAGTGATTTCCATTCCATGGACTGCTAAATTCTTATCAATTCTTATCAATTCCCATGCCTTCTCAATACTGTTCCTGCCCTCATACATGTCCTCTGCCACCCCTGCTGTCCCTATGCAGTACCACGGAGCCTCTCTTGACACCTTGTCATGTGATTTCTCTAGAGGCACAAAGACAGTGAAACTCCTTGTGATCTTCTCTATAGTTTATTCTCTTATCTGGAACACTTTAAGATATCTCGATTGATTACTTTCTGCCTCAGAAGAGACAATGACAGCGACTGTTTTAATAAGCAAACTCACTAATGATCACATTTTTGGAATAATCTTTGACCCAGGCTTTATTCTCTCTAACTTTACCAGACCAGACCATTCCAGCTTTATTTGTAAAGCACTTTAAAAACAACATCAATGGACCTAACTGATGAATAATAAATATGTACAAACAGATAGGAATCAAAAAGCCACAGAACAAGAACAAGTGCCATACTATAAAACAAAATAAAATAAAAAATCAATTAAATTAAATAAACATCCCACATGATGTCAAAGGCCGAGGAAAAGAGATTTAAGAAGAGATTTAAAAACAGACAGAGAAGAGGCTTGTCTGAGGTGTAAAGGCAAATCATTCATATTTTAGGAGCTGTAACAGTGAAGACACGTCTCCTCTTAGCTTATGCTTAGTTTGAGGAGCAGCTGATCAACTGACCTGAGATAAAAGGACGGTTGTAGCATCTCAGAGCGATAGGGTGGGGCGAGATGATTAAGGGCATTAAAAGCAAATAAAATAATTTAAAACTTAATTCATGGGCAGCCAGTGGAGTGAGGCTAAAATGGGAGAAACATACTCAAATTTCTGCATGTGAAAAGATCTGAGGCTCTGTCCTGTACCAACTGTAGTGATTGAGGAGCCAATAACCTCTACATAAAGTGTATTACAGTAATCCAGCAGAGAGTAACAAAGGTGTGGATTACTGTCTCAAAGTGCTGCTGAGAAAGCTTTATGCTGGCCAAGTGCCTCAACTGGAAAAGGCTCAATTTTGCCACTGCCCTGATTTGACTGTCAAATTTCAGCGTCCACCTCAACCCAGAGGTTTGTAATAGTCGGCTTGATGTACTGAACAAAGGAACACAGCTCGACAAAAAGGGTCCGAGTCGTACGCCCAAACACCATCACTTCTGTTTTTTCCTCATTAAAATTGAAAACATTAAGAGCCATTATGTCTCCAAGACACCTGAGCAGCAGTCTAGAAGAAAACGCTTCATTACTTTTAGGAGGGACAAAAATCTTGGTATCGTCCACGTAACAGTGTAATGAAATACAATACGTTCTTACTGTGGAACCAAGTTGGAGCTGGTAGAAGAAAAGAGGAGGGAGCCTAAAACTGAGCCCTGTGGAACTCCACACGAGAAAGGAGCAGAGGCTTCAAAGGCTAGCACAGAAGGTTTGATCCAGTAAAACTTCATGATCGATTGTGTCAAACCCATCGTTTAAATCGCAAAGTATAAAAACAACACAGTCACCAGAGTCGATAGCTAAAAACATGTGGTTAAAAACTCTTAAATGAGATGTTTCAGTGGTGTGTAAGATTCTGAAACCAGACTTGAAACCTCTAGAGTGGTATTCTCTTCCAAAAAGGCCATTCGCTGATTGAAAATGATCTCCAGAAATTTAGAAAGAAAAGGAAGCTTAGCTTAGATAGGCCTGTAGCTAGTGAGAACTGTGATCCAGAGATGTTTTTAAGCAGAGGTTGAATGACTGCATGTGAACAGAAGGCCCTACAGTATGGAGAATCTCTTTAGACAGTCAAGGAGGGACAGTATCATTTGGTGACTTCTTCAGACTGAAGAGTGATAAAATGTTTCTCCCACTGAAAATGCTATGTCTAGATCAACAAAATCAACATTTTGGGGTTTTCTCACCTGGACGATTGAGCATGTATCCAGAAAGTTTAAACTGGTTTCAAGACGGTGTAAATTGGGCAATGATGGATGCCACAGATGATAACACATTTTGTGATGAAAGTATTTGTTAGGAGGCATTCCTCGTATTATTGTGCAAAACCTGTCAACAAAGTTTCCCTTGACAGTAAGGTAATAGGTGAGCATGTAGTTACCCTCAGGGTCCAGTAGCCTCTCTATCCCCAGGTGTTGCTCTGCCTTACTGAAGGCATGTTCCAGTCGGTCGACTGCCGAGGTCTTCTTCTCCACAGAGCTCCAATCAAAAAGTTCAGGCCTGGCAAGATGAAAGAAAATTGGTAGGTATCATACACACCTTTTATCAATAAAAACCCTTGCATTCCTCAGTATTTTGTAGTGCTTTAAGGAAATTAGTAACGTGTTAATAGGAAACAAATATCCTACAGCTTATGCAGCTGGGTTTATTTTTGAGTCCTGGAAGTTTATTTGCTGTGGAGTAATATTTTAATGAGATTCACACTCTCATTCACCACATTTTCCCCCACAGCGAACAATAAAAACAGACTTTTATAATGCAAAATAGCATGTTAGAAAATTCTGAGTGAAAACTCCTCCACTGTGCCATTATGTTCATGGTGATGCTTTTTGTTTCCCACTCTGTGTTCTTGTAAGATTTACTTATTTAATTTAAACTCAATCATTCATTCATGTTAGAACTATCACATTCTTTCCTGTAAAAGCTTAGTCCTACTCATGTACACTAATATCAATAGTGTATATGAGTAATGATGAAAAGAAAATGTGAACCAAATGCACTGCAGGGTCCTTTCTGTAATTTAATGATAATTTATGCTGACTACCTTGATTAAACTTAATCAGCTTCTCATCTGCATCATATTAATAGCAATAACTTTATCAGATACACGTCTCCCTGTTATTAATCTACACCAGGATACATCTATCAGCTAGTTTTCTGATTGGGCAGCAATGCACACTCTGTTGCAGTGATTGCCGAAGTGTAGGCTGTGAAGGTGGTGGTGGTGGTGGTGGTGGTGGTGGTGGTGTCTTTACTGCAGGTGGGCTGCAGTAAACAGAAATTTAGTTAGAATAGAATAAAAAATAACAATTTGAGGTGGTAAGTTGGTTATAGTACTCGTTATTCTTACTCTATGAACAATTTCAATCTGGTTTCCGCCCCAATCATAGCACAGAAACTGCTCTGCTAAGGATTACCAATGACCTTCTGATGGCAGCTGATTCTGGTCTTCTATCCATCCTCATCCTTCGGGATCTTAGTGCGGCGTTTGACACCATGTCTCACAATATCCTGAGGGTGAAGTGCTCTATTGGAGTGATACTGTACTATGAGGTCTTTAAGATAAGATCGGGTTATTCAAGACCTCGTATATTTTTTTCTACATACCTGCTTTCTATCTAACATTCACACACATTCATAATTTGATGGATGAATTGAAGAATAACTTGGGGTTAGTATCTGGCCCAAGGATGCTTTGCATGCAGACTAGACAACTACCAACTTTCCAATTAGTAGCTGACCCGCTCTACGTTCTGAGCTACAGCCACCCCGTAGTACAAGGCTGAGGGTACCGCTGAGTGCCGCTAGTTTATTCTTGAGCTTATGAATGAGTTCCTAGCAACTCATTTCTTACTCCACTAATCATGGAAAAAGATATTAGACTAACCAACTAGTCTGATGATTTTCAGATAGTTTACTGTGTTTTTCTTCTGAAAAATGTTGCTTCCTAAAGTTAAAAATGAGGCAAAAGAAATGCTAACTTAAAAAAAAACTACAAACAATGTCTTAATGCATGGATGATTCCCAGGTATGGATAAATGTTCAGTTCCTCTGGAGATGATGGTCCATGACGCAAATGTTTTATCAGTCATTTAAGTGATTTCAGTATTCAGTCTCATGGGTGAGTGATGGAAAGTTTCTCCAACAGAACACACTTGCCCAGTTGAACTGAATCCACTTTTTAAAGAAACAGTTGTTAGATGCTGACATGCTTACTAAAACTGAGCCCTTTCACTGATTACAGATGAGCCTCCCAAACTCTTGTCTGTTATTTACATTTTTAATTTCTCCTATTTGAACTTAGCTGGATCTTGTAAGTATAAAAACTAACAATCAACTTTGATCAAAAATAAAATTTAAAAACCCATTCTTAGTCCTCACTCTTACATCAGGACTAAGACTTTATTTTACAGCATAACAACTTTGAGCAGAAGGTGCAGAAGAGCCAAAATGTAATATCACAATATAATGACACATGCTATTGTTTCAGGAAACTGTACAGTTGGATGTATTACTTCAGTAAAATAGCACAGGAATGTAAAGTAGAAAGGGACAGATTTCTGGCTGATCCTAATGAGTGGGCGTTGCAGCACGAAGGATGTAACGTCGATGTAAAGCGCTGAGGTTTGTCTCTTTGTCATGATTAAGCCATTATCAGCTTCCTGGTTAGGCCAGTCCTGTGCTTTGTCAGCCTTATCCCACTTGACATCAAATCATGTACTTGTGAAAACAGAAAACGCTGGGAAAGAGACGCTGAAGTGTGAAGGGGAACAGAGAGAAGAGTCGGGTTAGAGCTCGGATGGTTTACATGTGAAATGCAGAAAAGAAAAAAGACGAAAGGGGGAAATTCAAACTACGAAACAGTGAGGTTCACTTTATTATTAGAGCAGCCTCAAGGTCATTATGAAAATGAATAAACAACATTGCTGAAATACTGTAAATAAAGTAAAATAAAATCAGTTGTTTACTACATATAGATGCTGATGCAACTGCTAGGTTACTTCAAAATATACTGCATTAAATTATAATGCACGCGGAACTTTATGATACGCCAAAACTCTGTTTGAGGACATGTTCTTCAATGGGATCGCCCTGAATTTGAATTGAATACACCTGGTTTAGATTCTAAGTAATGTTATTTTTCTTTCTCTCAATGAAAAAACTATCACATTTATAGGTTCATTTTAAGTTTGGCATCAAACTCAGAGGCAGATAGTTGGGTAAGAAATGCAAATCACTAGAGGGCAGGGATAGCTCAGTAGGTAGAGTGGTGGCCCCATGATCGGAAGGTCGGGGGTTCGACTCCACTGAACGGTTACCCTGAGGTACCCCGGAGCAAGGTACCATCCCTGGGCGCTGCATTGGTGGCTGCCCACTGCTTCACTGGGTGAATGGGTTAAATGCAGAGGAGCAATTTCCCTATAGGGCCTAACACATACACATTACACATTACATTAGAGACCAGAGTTTAGATTCAGGAATGTGGGTCCAGGAAGGACTTGCTCCGCCCATTTAATTCTGGAAAAAGAATAACTGCTTCAGCAGTGGCAGCATTGGGATGTTAGTCTTTTTACTTGGCTGGCTGCATCTTTTCATATACAATCATTTTTGAACCTTTTTCTCAGGACAGCATTAGCATCTTCCATGTCTAAAATACACTATATCTCTTTAGTGCAATGACTATATTTGCTCTACTATTCCTTTGAAAGTCTGTCTATCCACTTCTCCTGTGTTAAATCTTCATCTGAACACACACACACACACACACACACACACACACACACACACACACACACACACACACACACACACACACACATACCTGTGGCTATGGATGAGGGCATTGAAAGCCAGTCCATCATTCCAGCTACTGGAGAAGTTAACCACATTGACCTGAGGACAGAGATAATGGATATTCAAGAACCAACCTGAGAAAGCAGTTTGACATTTAAGAGTGGGAATACTGTCATCCAAATACTGTTTACATTTCCAGAGATAGATTAAAGACATCTTTTCGCTCTCAATTTCAGTGAATGGATCAAAAATTTAATACATGAAATGATTGTCTACGGGGGCAAAAAGGGTTTAAAACTGAATATATAGCTAAAAAAAAACATACTAAGAAGTCATCTTAGTGACAGTGGCTATTCCTGTCAAGCACTTCGTATAACGAGGCACGCATGCTCACATGTTTGCAGTGATTATGTTCTGTTGTGATTGGTCTTAGTTAAGCTTCAGGCCTTACACAAAACAAAACAAGTCAAGTGACAGAAACATAAATTAGAGAATTATTAACCACATGGTATAAAACTGTAAATATACGAAAATATTCTACGGTGCAAATATGTCCTACTGATACTGTTAAGAGTATTTTTATATGTCAAGTCTCTTTTTAAGTTTCACACAGTCATAAAAGCAATATGATGACATATATCCCAAATCTGAATCAAGCAAACACTTGATCTGTATAACATTTTTAATGAATACCAATTACAATTATTGTTTTGATCAAACTTGCCAAATTCTGTTGCCAAATATTTAACCAAACGAAAATGTAACATTGTGATATTATAGGGTTAGGGCTAGAGGTTAGGGTTATACTGATTATGATTTTGCCCTCAAAGAATTTATTGATTATTCCTTGGCTCAGAGCCTCCAACAACCCTTAGAACATGTCGAATAGCCTGTCTGGCAGCTTCGCATTGACAATTATGCTCTGAATGCACTGTTGTGCCTAACATACTTGCTTTTCCAAGACCACCTTTATAAATTCTCTATATTATTTCTGTTGTTATTCTTTTTAATCTGTTTATTTACTAATTTGTCTTATTATTATTTCTATTATTACTCACACTACACGTGCAATTTAAGAATGTCAAAGCTGACATACATGGAAAGAGAAAAAAGGGACAGAAAGAAAAAACAAAGGGGGAAAAAGGAGGAAATGTTATAGGACAGAGCAGGATTGGAAAGCGCAATCGGCTGGCAACTGCTACAACTGTAAGGAAAACCATCAATAACATAAACAAAAAATAAATAAATTTCGTTGTGTTCTGTGTGAGTGTCTGTGTATCTGTCTTTGTCCACAGACGGACTTCATAATGAGGGTGAGTTGACACAATAACGGTCCTCCGGGGGCCAGAGGCAGACCCAGGAGACCCGGGCCATCCCCAGCCCCCCAGAGTACTAAAGACCTTTCTTTCATACTCTATGAAAATAAATAAATTTGAAAGTGGAGACTGCCATTACTTACACGTACTTGAGCACTCAGTTACAGGGTGGTAACTGTAGTAACTATGGGAGACAGCTATTCGAACATGATCCAGTGTGTCAGCCTGAGGTTAAGACTGAGTAAAGGAACATACCTGAGGATACTGGCGTGTATTCTGACGAACCCAACTCAGCAGAATCTTCTCACTGTTAGTCTGCTGTAGGCCCTCCATCACATCCTTCATCACATCCTTAACCTGCACACAGGAATACAAAACAAGGCTGGTACAAAAACTTAGTTAAGATGCATAAACCTTTAGCACCCTACCCTATAACCCTCACCACTACCTTTCCTGGATATTTTGGACATTGGTGGGGTTTTTCCTAAGTCACTAGGCTAACAACAATGTGACTGGACTAACATTATTCAGTTAATAGGCTTGAGGGTCCTGCGCAGTATCTTAGCTGTTCCTGTGACTGCACTCCACTGAGCAGAGATCTCCGATGTTGTTCCCGGGATCTGCTGGAGCCACTCGCCTAGCTTGGGAGTGACCGCACCTAGTGCTCCGATTACCACGGGGACCACCGTTACCTTCACCCTCCACATCCTCTCGAGCTCTTCTCTGAGCCCTTGGTATTTCTCCAGCTTCTCGTGTTCCTTCTTCCTGATATTGCTGTCATTCGGAACCGCTACATCGATCACTACGGCCGTCTTCTTCTGTTTATCTACCACCACTATGTCCGGTTGGTTAGCCACCACCATTTTGTCCGTCTGTATCTGGAAGTCCCACAGGATCTTAGCTCGGTCATTCTCCACCACCCTTGGGGGCATCTCCCATTTTGACCTCGGGACTTCCAGGTTATACTCGGCACAGATGTTCCTGTACACTATGCCGGCCACTTGGTTATGGCGTTCCATGTATGCCTTGCCTGCTAGCATCTTGCACCCTGCTGTTATGTGCTGGATTGTCTCTGGGGCATCTTTACACAGCCTGCACCTGGGGTCTTGCCTGGTGTGATAGACCCCAGCCTCCATGGATCTTGTGCTCAGAGCTTGTTCTTGTGCTGCCATGATTAGTGCCTCTGTGCTGTCTTTCAGTCCAGCTTTGTCCAGCCACTGGTAGGATTTCTGGATATCAGCCACCTCCTCTATCTGCCGGTGGTACATACCGTGCAGGGGCCTGTCCTTCCATGATGGTTCCTTCTCTTACACCTCTTTCTTGGGTTTCTGCTGCCTAAGGTATTCACTCGGTCAGTTGGGGCCATCCTCCTGATGTATTCATGGATGTTCGCTGCCTCATCCTGGACTGTGGTGCTGACGCTCACCAGTCCCCGGCCCCCTCCTTCCGCTTAGCGTACAGCCTCAGGGTGCTGACTTGTGGTGAAACCCCCCATGCATGCTCAGGAGCTTCCTTGTCTCAATGACAGTGGCTTCTATCTCCTCCTTTGGCCAGCTTATCATTCCAGCAGGGTACCTGATCACAGGCAGGGCGTACGTGTTGATAGCCAGGATCTTGTTCTTACTGTTCAGCTGACTCCTCAGGACTTGCCTGACCCTCTGCAGGTACTTGGTGGTTGCAACTTTCAATGGTTCCCATTTGCCTGTGGCATCCCCAGGTCGGTCCACTAGTAGCTGGTGTGTTGAGACTCGACTAGTACTATGGTGTTATTACAATTCACAGTAAATACTAATAACTTTGTTCTTGTCAAGGGAACCCTCTAGCAGAGCTTTAAAGCTGAATTTGCCACTCAAAAGACCCTTTATCCATTTTTGTTTACCATCCACAGCATTACTGATGCCTTGCTGTCAGACACCCTGAACTATGGGTGTCTGACAGCAAGTGTGTATGCATTACTTGCACATCAAAAACAACTAGAGGTGTTACAAGGAATTTGTGTTAATTGTGTTAACTTTGAAGGCAGTAAGTTACACAGAAAAATATTACTGACAATCAGATCCAGAAAGACACACCAGAAAAAGATTCACATAAATAAAACATGTATTTTCGCTTCGAAAAGGCCTGTCTGAATACCTTGCCTTTCCACAGAAAATGTATATATACATACATACAACTGAGAGTTCAGGGAGCCTGCACAGCTCTGTTTTGTTGCATCAAATTCTTTTCCTCAGAGCAGTTCAGTATGAAAACTCATCATCAAGGTCAAGGTGAAAAGAAAAAAAAGAACACTTAGACCAATAAGAAGCAACCTCAGACAACAAAAGGCAACAAAAAGTAAAGTTAAACTAAATGGAGGCAGCTTTAAAGTATCAATGTAATAGTGTCTTCAAATGTTGACAAATCCAGGGGAGGATGTACACGTACGAGCATACACTAACACATACCTGCCAGTGGAGAATGATGCTCCAGATGAGCCCAAGAATGAGTTTGTGATTCCCATCGACGATGTCCGCTGCCCCAATATTCACTAATTCCACCTGGAGATGGGATGCGGGAAGCACACAAATCACAAATGATTTCCACAATTTTAGGAAGGTCGTCTTACCTACTCTCACCTCCATTGTGGTGGTGACTCTTTAAAATGAAGCCATGTTTTCTTGTGAACTTGAACTTGCACGTAACAAAATCAGTCCTAGTATTTAAATGTGGGCATTAATTACACATAGTAGTGTGGTTATGATCAGACATCACAGATGGCACAGACACTATTACAACAGGGAGGGATGACTCTTGGTTATCTGATTACAGATGGATACGAGTAAACTACTAGTTGCCATGCAAAACTAATAAAAAGGATCTGTTGTGTGTCAGTTTTGTGTGATCCAGCCATTATTACGCTGGAATTTTTTCCTTTCTTTTTCCTTTTATGTTTTGTTTCTTCATAGTGATTTTCAACAACAAAAAGATGAGAGCTGGAGTAAATCTGTGGATCTGCAAAATTGTTGTGTGTCCATCCATCCTCTTCTGCTTATCCTAATCGGAGTGGCTAGAGCCTAAGGCAAGAGGCGGTCTACACCCTGTACAGGTCAGCAGCCTGTCGCATGGCTAACACAGAGAGACAGACAACCATTGCCACTCACATTCACACCTATGGGCAACAGGCACCAACTGACCTAAACGCACTAAATGCATGTCTTTGGAGGAAGCCGGAGTACCCGCACAGAATGCATGCAAACACCGCACAGGAAGGCCACGGCCAGATGGTGGGGGTGAACTCAGGAACTTCTTGCTGCAAGGCCACAGTGGCAACCACAATGCCAACCACCACACTGCCGTGCTGTTTCCTATATGTTAATCACTATTAAAAGTGCTGACTTTCATCTTTATTTGTATCATCCTTTAATAAAATAGAAAAATTATTATATATTATCACATATTCTTTCTATACATTAATAAGGTAACTGAAGATGGGGAAATAACTATTTTTTAAAAATGTCCAGAAAAAACACATTACCTATGTTATTGAGTGAAGCAAAATAGTACTTGGTGGAGAAACATTTGTTGGCAAGCACAGCAGTAAGATGTTCCTCGTAGGTCACTTGGCCCACTCCTCTTTACAAAAACGCTCTAAATCCTTTAGGTTTATTGGCTGCCACTTGACAACTCGGAGCTCCAACTCCTATAACAGATTGCAGATTGGATTAAGGTGTAAAGACGGGCTAGGCCGCTCCATGACCTTAATCTGCTGCTTTTTTTTTAAACCGTTGTCCTGTACCCTTAGCAGATGACTCCACCTGCATGTTTGATTGTAAGGATGCTGGTATTTGTGTCATACCCAGCATTTCTCCTCCTCCAAACATGGCAGTTGATGCCAAAATTTTGGTTTTATTTGACCACGGCGCTCTCTCCCATGCCTTCTCTGAATCATTTACACTGGCTAACATAAGATGGATCTGTATATGTGTCATCTTGAGTGGGGAGACCTTACAGGTGATAGATTTCAATCCGTTAACAGTCACACAGTCATAATACAATATTTAAAAAGAGCTCACTCTTAAACAGTAGCAGTATTAATCCATATAACACTCAGCAGTTTCATTGATTTCACTCTGCTGATTGTAAAGTTAGATTTATTTAATGTAATTGATGCAAGAAAACCAATATAATTATGTACATTTACATCTTTATAGCAGTGCATACTCACATTGTTCTTCTGTAAGATCTGCAGAGCTCGGTTGACATTGTTTAGCGAGTGAACGCGCGTGAATCCCCTTTCCAACTTCACCTATGTGTATGTGCGTGCGCACACACACACACACACACACACACACACACACACACACACACACACACACACACACACACACACACACACACACACACACACACACACACACACACAGAATGATTGTTGGCATTTCTAAAACGGGTGATGAAAATTTCAAATGGTTACACCTTCTGAGAAGCTGCAAGAATCACTGATGAGCAGAGTGGGAAAAATACGTTTTCAGTGTTAGGAGTAATAAATGGTCCTTTTTCAGTAGATATTAAAATCAAAACTACAGTCGGGATTAGGCGCTCTCCTGCACCGTCTACAGTGGGATCAGTGGCTCGGCAACAAGTGATTGTGCCAAACAGAAATAATGGGCAGAGTGCTCTCCAACGTCATCTACACGTGGATTTTACCTATTATTTGGTTATGTTTAGATACTAATTTGATTGCGCTGGTTTTGATATTTGTTGGGTTATCATCCAGTCTCCCTTCTTCTTCTAATATATATTCTTCCTCGATGTGAATCACATTTTAAAAAGCTAGATGTTTTCAGGATTCCAAGGTGACAACTTCTAGGTGATTTGAGATTTCATATTCATTTCATATTATGTGTCTTGCTTTCTCTTTATACTGAGATAGATGATTATACGGTTTCAATGATTGAAGTTAAGCTAAACACTATCTAGCTGTCTATGGTTTTATTCTCACTGAATGAATAGCACCTGCTATCATATGGCAAGAAGAACACAGTGTTTAGCTAACAGTGAACAGTAAGTGACTCTAGCCACAACAAGGTTAGAATTTAATATGTTATTTATATCTTATATTTAATATGTTATTCTGTTTTGGTCTTTTGTTTTTTTTAAACAACTATTTATTTATTACTTTTTAAAAATTCTGTTTCTTTTCGTCCGGGGCCGTGTGTACATCATTTCGTTCCACTTCATGTAAACATGCGATGCGAATGACAATAAAGCTCCTTGAATCCTGATATGGTGCTGTGTGGTTTGAATGACCTGTTCCCAATAAGTCATAATCCTGAACATGATCACCACATTGAAATTTTAACTGGCCCACTGACTCATTTATAAAGCTTTAATGGTGTCCATAGTTGTGTATACTGTCAGGTTTTAAAAACTGAACTTAAAATGGACATATTATGTCGTTTCTTAGTTTAGTTATATGTGCAGTGTTACAGTGATGGATGTTTATACAGTGGATGCTTACATAACTGACATTTCCAATAAAAGCCCAGGCATCAAACTGCTACAATGCTTCACTTCTGACTGTATTTTTCTACTCTTGCATTTGTGTCCCAGTTCTATCCTTGACATGTACTAATACAGCTATTCAAAAAACAGCACTGTACAATGTAGAGTGTTGAAAAGAGCCAGTACATCGTCACAATGCAAGCACACTATATGTGTATATGTTCATACCAGCTCATGTCCTGTTAGTCCCTCCAGCAGCTCTAGCAGGCGTCGCCCATCACACAGGTCTGAGAACAGGTCCTCCACAGGTGGCTTCCCTGTCTAAAGCACAAATACATCAAATGAAAATAAGAATGTGGATTTGTGGCAGAGTGTGGTCTCCAGCTCCCCTGCAGAGGAGGGCTGATGTGTGGTGTGCTGTGGGTTTGGGGGCAGTGCCACGGTGGCTGGCAGGGCAGGTGGGATGTATTGACTAATTATGCCTTTCATGTTTTTTCATGTTTTTAGGAGTGTGCTGGGACTGGAGAGAGGACATCTGAAAAGCTACAAGCGTGAATTAGAGCTGGAAACAAAAATAAAACATTCACCTGCCCTTCAACGATGTGTGGTCTAGGCGTGTCACAGCAAGAATAACAACTTACATTTTCAAACTATGTACATTCCCAGTAGTATTTTCCTACTTTATACATTATTTCAAAAAAGAATCATAACATTGATAACTTCTAAAGATTATATTTCTGAGAAAAAAGTCAGAATTCTGAATGAATGAATGAGCCTTTATTTGTCCGTTGCAGTTGCCTGAGATTACAGATTTCTGAGATTAATATCAGAAAAAAGTCAGAATTCTGACTTTTTTCTGAGAATTCTGGAAAAGAAAAAAAAGACGAGCCCCCCCCCCCCCAAAGTGGCCCTAATCCTTTGCGTATTTGTCTGATGAGGAGCATGTGTTCTAAAAAAATCATGCACCACTAAATGCAATAGTGTGCAAACAGTGTGCAAACCATTAAATTATTCCCTGGAGGACCAGGAGTGACAAAATAGCATATTTAATTATTTCATTTTGTCACTTTTGGCCCTCCATAGACCTACTTGCTCAGAGGGCATAAGTATATAACCACTTCATTTGTGTTTATTCTACATACTAGCTGCTACTAGGCAAGTAATGATTTACTCTTTTCATGTTTGGTCAAAAGGAGGACCTGAAAATGGTGGACACTAATGCTAACAAAACTCTGCTCTTTAGAAGTAAATGCTAATGGACAATTGTCATGATGTTGACCTAATAAGAGATCAGAGATGGGCACAAACTAATTATTATTAGAAATTGATACTAAAAATTACTCATCTGCGTATTTACTAGATTTTAGACACCGACGTTTTTACATGCTTGTACATGTCTATAACCGATGATGTAACAGTTGTTTCACAATAGCTCACACACTTTGAGACCAACTTTCTAGTCTGCTTAGTTATTTGTCACCGTTACTACACTAACCGTATGGCTCCCTCCTCAGACTGTCCCTCGAGTGTCACTCTGCTTGCTCATCAGCTGATGAGCAAGCAGAGTGACACATTCATCACACTTCCCTGGGTGTGTTTCCCAGTGTTCTCTGTTTTTTGGACTTTTTAGTCTTTATTGTATCGTGTTTTGAGAAATGGATTCTTGATTTGTGTCTGGATTTATATGTGATTATAATTTAGTTCTTTGTCTTGTCTGTGTCTCATGTGTTTGTATTTTCTTCCAGCATCTAGTTTGTGTGTCTTGAATCTGGGTTGCATGTTTCCTGTCTTATTTTGAGAGTCCTTGTCTCGTGTGCATTGCATTCAGTTTTGCTTCCCCTAGTCTCATTATGTCTAATTTGCTATAGCTGTGTTCCCATGTGTCTCTACTTCTTCTTCACCTTTCACCAAACTCTAACAACTTTATGACCAAACACCTTCCTGCTTACCCACCCTTTACTGCCTTCCAAGCTACAGTCCTTGTGCTCCTTTACTCCCTTCTGTTTCACCTGCTCAGCCTGCACTCTGCTGCACCTCAATTCACCGACCCTTCTTTCACCGCCAAAGACCTAGTTTTAAATAGTAAAACAAATGTAAACATAGGAAAGAATTCCCTCTCCCCGCACATTATTTTTGGACATGTAAAATTTAACATCTGACATCAGGAAGTTTCTCTTGTTCACTGGATGGTACTACCACAGATACTAGGAACAAATGTGGGAAACACATTAGAAAAGGTATTCACTCCTTATAACTTTGTGTTGTATGTAACTATGATCCACAACATTAGATTCAAAACACTTTACTAATTCTAGAGAGGAAATCTGTTTTTTTTTTTTTTTTTTTTTACAGGTGTTGTTTTAATACTGAAAGCTAGAAAATATAAAGTCTTTAGCCCTGCCCATTGATCAATAATGTAATTTTACTGGAACATACAATTGCACCAGGTAGAATAAAAGAATATAGGCAGAAAGACAAATTTGGATGGAGAAGAGGGTTTGAACCAGGTTTTGGGTCAAGCGTAGTACCCTAACCTCTGGTCCTTACTGGAATAAATGGACTGTTTTATAAACTTTTCACAATTGTGCAGAACAAATGGGGATCCATTGTTTTTTTTACAACTATTATATACGGGGTGGGCCATTTATATGGATACACCGTAATAACATGGGAATGGTTGGTGATATTAAAGTCCTGTTTGTGGCACATTAGTATATGTGAGGGGGCAAACTCCTCAAGATGGGTGGTGACCATGGTGGCCATTTAGAAGTCGGCCATCTTGGATACAACTTTTGTTTTTCCAATAGGAAGAGGGCCATGTGACACATCAAACTTATTGGTAATGTCACAAGAAACACAATGGTGTGCTTGGTTTCAACGTAACTTTATTCTTTCATGAGTTATTTACAAGTTTCTCTTTGTTCACAGCCATTGACATGTCGAAGAGGTTAACACGTGAGGAGCGGATCGAAATTGTGTTGATATCTGGTGAACGCAGTAACCGGGTCATTGCAGCAGATTTCAATGCAAGACACCCTACGAGACCACCCACCTCCCATGCTACAGTCAGCAAACTGCTTGCTAAGTTTCATGAAACTGGTTCAGTGTTGGATTTGCCAAAATGTGGACGCAAGAAAACTGTCACTAATGAAGAAACATCAGTGGCTGTCCTAGCTTCATTCAGCAAGAGCCCACAGCGTAGCACTCGCCGCATGTCACTGGAGAGTGGCATTAGTCCAACATCCCTTCGGCGGATATTAGCTACTCACAAATGGCACCCTTACGAACTCCAGCTGCTGCAGCATCTCAGCGAGGATGACCCAGATCGGCGCACAGAATTTGCAGAATGGGCAAAACAAAAATCAGTTCCCGCAGAAGATTTTGTTCAGTGATGAGGCAAACTTTTATGTGATGGTGAAGTTAACAAACAAAACCACCGCTATTGGTCTGACACTAACCCACATTGGATGGATCCCTCCAAGACTGTTGGACCAACAAAAGTGATGGTTGGGTGTGGTATATGGGGCACAACGATAGTGGGTCCATTCTTCATCAATGGAAACCTCAAGGCCTCTGGATATTTGAAATTGCTACATGATGATGTGTTTCCCTCTTTATGCACTGAAGCTGGCACGTTCCCTGAGTTTTTCCAGCAAGATGGTGCACCACCACATTATGGGTGCAGGTCCGAGCATTCCTAGATGAAAAGTTTCCTGGAAAGTGGATTGGTCGTCGTGGGCCAGTTGAATGGTCTCCCGATCTGACCCCCTTAGACTTTTATCTTTGGGGTCATCTGAAGGCAACTGTCTCTGGTGTGAAGATACGAGATGTGCAGCACCTGGAACTACGGATACTGGATGCCTGTGCTGGCATTTCTCCTGTGGTGTTGCTATCAGTGTGTGAAGAGTGGGAGAAGAAGGTTGCATTGACAATCCAACACAATGGGCAGCACATTGCACACATTTTATAAGTGGTCAGAAACTTGTAAATAACTAATGAAAGAATAAAGTTACGTTGAAACCAAGCACACCATTGTTTTTCTTGTGACATTACCAATAAGTTTGATGTGTCACATGGCCCTCTTCCTATTGGAAAAACAAAAGTTGTATCCAAGATGGCCGACTTCTAAATGGCCACCATGGTCACCACCCATCTTGAGGAGTTTGCCCCTCACATATACTAATGTGCCACAAACAGGACTTTAATATCACCAACCATTCCTATGTTATTACGGTGCATCCATATAAATGGCCCACCCTGTAGATTAAGTGTCATAGATAAAAAATTATAACTTCATATATGCTTAATTCAAATTAAATTTTAACCCAGTATTTCCATTCAAAGGTGAGATAAGTCAAGCTGTCCTTAGTGTGGAGGGCACAGAATGAGAGAATCATCTTTCTGTGTCTGCAAAGTCTGATTTTGAAGCGACTACATCCACACACAAGAGGAACGAGTCAGCAATGTTTAGCATTCTGCTCACATTCCTGTAGAGGTCATTGCTATCAGTGTTTACTGAAGATGAAAACGCATTTGTGTGTGTGATATGATCAGATCTGACCTCCACCCACCACTTATGCACGTGGGACATGGTGTGGGAAATATGCTGTGGGACATGACTGTCTGTTCCTCCCTGGCTTTGTGTCAGTGCTCGTGTTTTTATGAATGCAAACCGCAGCTTGTGTTGAAGAAGATAAAAAGAGATATGATAAAACAAATCAGGCCAGAATATGGTGTAGAAGCAGCCTGTGAATTCACACCTATTTGTCAGCAGATGTAGAACAGGCTGCCCTTCACATTACCCCAAGAAGTCTATTACCCAAAGGTCTATTTATTTATTTATTTATTTATTTATTTATTTTTTTGACAATATTGTCAAAAATCCAACTACACTGTAACAGCATAATATTTTTATCATTATAAATACATTATTATACTACATTTATAACAAATTAGCAAAGAACACCATAAATCTGTAACAATGGAATTAGGGTAGATTACAGCAGAACAGGAAGAGCATATGGGAGAAGGATGCAACACATAACAATAATGTTCAGTTGCTAGGGGATCTAAGAGCAGACCCCCGCAGCCTCCCTGAATAGGATCCAGGAACCATCACACTGGAAGACATCCAGGAAAGAGTGTCAAGCACTTGACTTGGACAGCACCACTTCGGTTTGCTTCGCTTTCGTTGTCATCTCTCCCTTTTTACCACAACGGACCGATGCAGCATCTGACTCAATGCAATCATCGCCCAATTTGTCTGTTAGTCTCCTGTTCTCTTCTCTCCTGACTCATAAACTAGACCCCAAAGCACCTGAACTTCTCCACCTGGGGTAGTAACTTGTCCCTGACCCAAAGTAGGCACTCCACCTTTTTTGACAGAGGACCATGGTCTCTGACTTGAAGGTGCTGATTCTTCTTTGTGCCCCTTCACAACTGGCTGCTAGAAGTCACCACCTAATGAAGCCAACAGAACCAGATCATCTGCAGAAGAAGAATCTGAGGCCACCAAAGTGGAAGCCTTCCAACACCTGGCTATGCCAAGAAATACTGTCAATGAAAACCATGAAGCATATACTCACTTCTTCTTTCCACATTGGATCAGAAGCCTCTGTCTCACCCTATCCCTGCATCCTCCTCTCTCACCAACTAGTCTGCATAGTCTACTTTGTCTTGTATGTCCCCTATACTTCCTATTCAATCCAAACTATTTCAATCTTCCCTATCTATCTTTGTGTCCAAAATATTTCAACAAATATTTCTATATTTTTCTGATACACTCATAATCTTATCTGTTCTACTCAGTCCAATGAAAACCACAAACTATAGCAGGTCTTACTACCTTGTTATAAACCAGCCATCCCAAAGTACTGTGGTCCACTTAAAAAACAATCTCATGGGCCCCACTCAGTCTTCTTTTATAATTAAAATACATGATAAAGGTCATTTTCTTAAAACATTTTTATAAAAATTTGACATATACAGTATAAACGTGGATGTAGCCACTGTAGACACCAATTAGTTTTGCAAACAGGATGTTGATGCTTCAATTTGATGCGTTAATTTATAAGCTAATCTTAGCAAGCTGCATTCATAACCTGTATTGTGTTTTTAAATACTATTTATTCATATTTTAAACATTTTTGATACATTTTATGAATCAATTATGTTTTAAATGTAGCATTTATTCAATTCCAATTTTTATCACAATCACAGAATAATTGATAGATGTATGTGATTAATTATGCATTTCTAATTTAAATCAATTTATATAATTATTATCATTTTTTATGCATGCACTCCCTACCATTCATAAAGCTTTACCTCATAGCAAGCCACAAAATAAGTCAGCTAAGAAAGTGCTTCAAAAGGCTACAGCAGCACATAGAGAGTAAAGAGATCCACTCCACATCAACTCCAAGGACTGGATCACGTCTCACAGACTGTGACAGGGATAGCTGTCAATCAGTGCACCAACACCCCTAACTCAATTATTGGGATGAGCTGTAGATAGATAGATAAATAAATACATGTTAAATGACAATGGATTAGTTTTTTATAGGGCTTTTCAACTTTACCAGAGCACTCAAAGCACTTTATACAACTTGCCTTATTCACCCATTAGCCGGAGCTGTTTGTCAGCCCTGTGACAGACTGGTCACCTGTCAAGGATGTACCTTGGCTTTCACTCACAGTTCCTGGGATGGAGTACTGTGACCTTGAACTGGATAAGTGGAAGAAGATGGATGGATGGAGTAAGTTGATCTGTGACACATTTTCTCCTTCTAGTCAGCTCTGACTCAGACAAATTACCAGTCCCAGGAGTATAAGGCCACGTGTCTATAAGCTGGCTTTCCAGCTTGGGTTGTCTAGGAGACCTTCTAAAGTACTTACTACTATATGTAAATAAATAGTATTCATCATTCTTATTGGTAGTCACTACACATTGAGAAAAGTTGATCTCAGGTCCTGCCCACTTCCCATGCTTATATAATAAACAACTAATGGTAAATGGCCTGCATTTGTATAGTGCTTTTCTAGTCCATAGGACCCCAAAGCGCTTTACACTACATTCAGTCATTCACCCATTCACACACACTCTCACACACTGGCAAGCTACATTGTAGCCACAGCTGCCCTGGGGCGCACTGACAGAGGCGAGGCTGCCGGACACAGGCGCCACCGGGCCCTCTGACCACCACCAGTAGGCAAACACGGGGTTAGTATCTTGCCCAAGGATATTTGGCATGCAGCCAGGTGGCAGCCTGGGATCGAACCACCGACCTTCTGATTAGTGGCTGACCTGCTCTGCCACCTGAGCTACAGCCACCCCGTAAATGGAGATATAAATAAATAAATTGTCATTGCTAAAAATGGAGAGGAACTACCAGACCCCCGTCATCAACGAGTGCCCAGTGGAGAGAGTGGACAGCTTCAAATACCTCGGAGTTCACATCACGCAGGACCTGTCATGGTCCTGTCACATTAACACCGTGGTGAAAAAGGCCCGTCAGCGTCTCTACCACCTCAGACGCTTGAGAGACTTCCAACTGCCCTCCAAGGTGCTCAGGAACTTTTACTCGTGCACCATAGAGAGCATCCTGACGGGAAACATCTTAACCTGGTTCGGGAACAGCACCATGCAGGACAGACGAGCTCTACAGAGGGTTGTGCGGTCAGCTGAGCGCACCATCCACTCCGAGCTCCCTGACCTGCACTCGATCTACAGCAGGCGGTGCTGGACCAAGGCCAGGAAGATCGTGAAGGACCTCAGCCATCCCAACAACAGACTGTTCTCTCTGCTGAGGTCAGGAAAGCGATTCCGCTCCCTGAAGACCAACACAGAGAGACTGAGGAGGAGCTTCTTCCCGCAGGCGATACGGTCTCTCAATCACACCACCACACAGTACTGACCCACACATACAGTTCTTACACACACACTGGACTTTCTGGACATTTGTTTACACTAGTGGCCACTGCACAACTACAACTACTGCGTGGTCATCCAATCAAATCACTCTATCACAAGTCACTTAAATAAATCACTTTTAGTCATATTTGCACTGCACAGGACACTTAAATATGTGGATTGCACAACCCTGGACATTACATTTCTTTCATTACCATTTATTACACGTACAGCTGCTCTTATTGTCCTATATTTTTATATATTGTTCTTATTGTTCTATATTTCTTCATATATTCTTATATATTTTCTATATTGTGTATTTTGTTGTACAGTTATTTTATTTTTAACTTTAATTTTTATATTTTATTCTATTCTTTCCTAGTTAAATTTACCCTTTATTTTAATTTTCATATTTATTTTCTATCCTATTCATAGTCTTTTATTTTAGCTCACGAGCAGCTGTCTAAGCATTTTACTGCATATTGTACTGTGTATGACTGTGTATGTTACAAATAAAATTTGAATTTGAAATGGAAGCATCAGAAGAGTAAATGCATATGAAGTAATTTACAGATATGGTGCAAACAAGAAAGTATAAAAAAAACTATTCAGTTTCCTGTTGGTGACTGATCCTCATATTCATGCAGTGCTTCTTTTTATGGTTTGCTTAGCAGCAAATCACACTTAAATCAGACATGATAGTGCTTCACTGCCAGTTCCTTCTATTCGTACCAAATCTCTTTGCAATACTCTCTTTCCTGGTTTTCTCTAATTTCTCCTCCTGTAATCTAGTTTGCTCCACCTACTGTCTCACTACTCAGTAACTATTAGAGAGTGTGTGTGTGTGTGTGTGTGTGTGTGTGTGTGTGTGTGTGTGTGTGTGTGTGTGTGTGTGTGTGTGTGTGTACCCACATGGAAAAGAAATAGAAAATAATTATGAAAGACTTGCATAAGATGTGGCCTACTTGATATAGTGATCATATAAGGCTTATATGATTTACTCATGAAAGTGGCCACTTTCTCATTACTTTGATATATTGTTTTAGTAAGTATCCAAAACATACAAGTTTCATTTATATAATTTTTTCAAGGGATCTTATATCTGTTTTCACTCTTGTATGCTTTTCATACAAGTTTCACACAAGACAGATACAAACTTCATAAGACTTATAAATATCTTTTCCATATGGGAATGACAGACAGAGAGAGACTGATCTATCTAGGAAGTGGTGCTAATTATGCTTTGGTAACCACATGTACTTTTCCTTGCCCCCTACATACAAATATTCTCCCATTTCAATGTGAAGAGAGGATGGATGAACAAAAAAGGATACGAAGGAAAGAACAGGATGGGAAGGGAGAGGTGAAGGAAAGGGGAAGAAAATGAAGAAACAAGAAGAAAGGCGTGTAAACGAAATGTAGGACAGGTAGAAAAAAAGGAAAGAGAGGAGAGCAAAAAGGGAAGAAAAGGGCAAGAAGAGAAGAGAGAGAAAAACAGGAAATGTAGACCAATGTAAACTTTAAGAGAATAAAGGAAGAACGGAAAGGAAGAGAAAATTAAAGGGGGGAAGGAGATCCCACCATGACAGCCACCAACCATCCTGCAGCTACAGCTCCATGCAGTGGCCTCTACAATCGAGGTGAGGAACAAGGTGCATTTGGGGTCAGCGTCCCCAGCCTTCCTCGGAATGTTGTTGATGTTTTGCTGAAGTTGAAGATTTTGAGGACCAGGCCCTCTGCCAGCCTATGGTGTCCTGGTTCCACGGCTTATCCACAGCTCATGGAGGCCCTTATATTTGAACATGGTGTTTATTATAGACAAACTGTGTTTTGCACCGAAGTTCAATACCAGAACACCATCTCAGGTTTAGATCAAGCAGGCCATTCCTTCTGATTACTCCCCAGCAGGCCTCACTGTCATTGCCCAGGCCAGTATTTAAGTCTTCCAGTAGCACGACAGAGTCCTCAGATTGAGCACCCTCAAGCATCTCACGAGTGACTCCACGAAGGCTGGGTACTCTGAACTTTGTTTGGCACATGAGCACAAATGACAAGACCTGTTTTCAGACCCAAAGGTGCAGACAATCAACAGTGTCATCCACAGGTAAAAAAACCCAACATACAGCAGCAAGCTGAGGAGATACAAGGACACTACATCTACATCTAGCTGGTACCACTCAACCACTCTTAACCTGGACATAGAATGGTTTTCTTTTCGTTTTGCGTAATTAAAGTATTAGGACATGTTTAATTACAAATAACATTTCAATTCAAGCTCTATTACTTCTACAGATCTTATTTAATAGATCTCTTTATCTCCATTAAATAAGATCGAAGAGAAGAGAAGAGATCTATTTTTAAATCATTTGGCTAAGATTAGAATTGGTTCTGACAGCTTTACTCACACTGTCACACCAACATGCATACATAGTACATTCACAAAATCTCCTTCACCATGCCAACAACACACCAACAACACCTCTTAAAAATACAACAAACCTGCTTCCTAAAATTTGTGCTCATACAACAAAATGCAATTGTGAGGGTGGGGTAGGCATAATCCACAAAACTTTCATCCAAGGGACTACTTTTAACCACATCTGAAGTCCAGTTTCTGTGACTTTACCTATATCTCAATTCATAACAGAATTAGATGGTGAGACAGTTGTGCGTGGCAGCAGCTACCTGTGCACACAGCAGATAAAGTTGCCAATCCCTTTGCATGTATTTTGTCTATAAAGTCATCAAAAAAATGCTGTTTTTGGGCTTGTTTTAAAACTGCATTTGTCTAGTTGGTGTTTTCTCCATGTCTCTTATCTCTATCTCAGTTATTAACTCCATTACTGAGGTAAGCAGCGACCAGTGGTTGGTTGCTGACTAAAGTTATACCTATTCTGCTGTCATATGAAATGAAGATGTGAAAATGATGAGTTAATGAGCTGGTTGGATGGTTGGTTTATCTGTCCACATACATACAGAATTATTTTTGCTCACATTCACACCTACAGTCACTGTAGAATCACCATTTAATCTCTCATTAATGTCAATGGACACTAGTAAGAATCTGGAGTAGGGCTGGGCCATATCATACCGTTCACGGTAATACCAGTATAATGTTGGGCAACGATAAGAAAATGAAATATCGCGATAGAATATGGGTAAAACGCACGCGCGCAGTGCCTTTGTTTTCATAGGCACATGGCGGAAAAAGCATGGCGGCAACGGAGAATGAGAAGGGCGAAAGCGGATCGTTAAATGAAACGGATGAAACGAGAACTGGTTTGTAAAACTGCTGCAGCTTCAGTGGTGTGGAACTGGTTTAGCTTTCGTCCGTCAGATACACAACAAAGCACTATTTTTGGTAGAGCATGCTAGCGGGCCGTCGTTATTACCGTGTTTTTTGGAAAACACGGCACACTTAAAATCAATCCTTTGATTTTTCTGAAAATCCACAGTGCCCCTTATAATCCCGTGTGCCTTATGTATGAATTGTGTGCCTTATAATGAATATATATATGAGTTGTGTTTACTGACCTCAAAACGATTTTATGTGCACGGCGCTCGAAAATCTGTCAAATGTTTCAGTACGACTTTGCTAAGCTACGAAGCCGCACCGCTTGATAGATTGTCGGAGCATTACGGCTATCGTAGTCAGGAGCCTCGCGGAGTGATACGTGCTGTGCTTCAACATAATATTACCGTGTTGTGTGTGTATAACCTCTTTTTAAGTTTTGTGGATGTTATACATGGTTGTGCTGAGGATATGTCGGCCAGTTTCCACTGGAAACGCCTTTTGGTTAAACTGTCAGCGAGGAATTTGCACTGTTACATTTTTATATAACTTTAATGCACATAAAAAAACAGCTGCTTGTTTAAGTGAAAATACATAGATTTTTTTTTTTTTTTTGCACTAATAAAGTTGGGGAGTTGTAAAGTATTTTGTATAGTGTCAATTATATTGTCAGTTATATCATTATTGCAAATTTTCAAATGTATATCGTGATAAATATTTTTGGTCATATTGCCCTGCTCTAATCTGGAGTATCCAGACCCACCTACTTACATTCTTTAGCTTAAGCTGGTGCTTGTATTATTTCTTTAAACAATAACTATACAGTGTTTAAACATTTTTGGGAATATGACTGCCTCTTGCATGGAACTAGCAGATATAATTTTGTGCTAACCAAAGTGTTGAACACCTTAATTTAGCTTTTTGTGCGTAGAGTACATGTAGATTATACTGATTAAATTCTATGTCATTTAACAAGGAGAAGAAACAATTGTATCGTATTATGTGTCTGTCTTTACTCAATGAACTCAAGTGGCTTATATACAGAACCTTTGAAACTTCAAGCCAGTCTCAATTTAACCACCACCGCAACAGCTACCACATGGCAAAATTGGTATGGCCCGGATCTGGCCCACACAATGTGCTTACACATGGCCCACATTCCGCAAAGAATGACGGCCCTTTGGTGGCCCAAATCAGGTTTGCCAGAGGTGGCCCACACATGGGCCAGCACAAGGCCAGTTGCAAACACGCAGCTGGTCCTGTGCTGGCCCAGGACAGTTTCAGCTCTGGCCACAGATGTCAGCCTAATGTGTACCTTAATCAAACCATGTAATAACAATGTGCCGGAACATTATAGTGCAAAAACAGCATGACAGAACTCTGTTCACACAGTGAATGGACTGCTTCTTACGTGGCGCTTTTCTACTCTCCCGATTACTCAAAGTGCTCTATACAACATGCCACATACACACACTTTCACTAAACTGAGTGCTTCCTAACTACATTCATACCATGCAGACTGGAGGAGCCAGGAATCGAACCACTATCCTTCCGATCAGTAGGTGACCCGCTCTACCTCCTGAGCTACAGCCACACGGTGGTAGACATGAGCAAACTCTCACTAGGTTTTGGATAAAGTGTACACTCACAAACCTGTCAAACCTACATTTGAAACGTTGGCTACCATAGCAGTATAGTATTGCAACATGGCATTTGGGTCTTCTAACTAAAATAGGAACATAAATAGTGCCTCATTGCCAGACCTGGCCCACATCTGGTTGACATGAAGTGTCAGCTTGATGACGGATCCAGTCCAGACCTATTTTCTATGAGCCTGGGCCACATAAAGCAAACCACAATCAGGCCAGATGTATGATGCCATCACATAAACTGTGCCATCTATGCCAGGCCTGGCCCATATCTGGATGACAAATCACTAACTATGCCAGAAGTCAGCCAGCAGTGCCGGCATGACACCAGATCTGGGTCAGACCTGCCTGCTATGTGGGTATTGTTCAATTAATTAAGACAAAGCCACGCTTTTTTGAATTCGATGATAAGGCAGGGAAACTTCTGGCCTATCAAGCCCATGCAAGGTCAAGTCTGCTACTGGCGACATAATATCGGACCCAGAGGGAATTAATGAAGTATTTGTTCGTTTCTATTGCGATCTGTACACTTCAAGCTCTCCACCTCAGGCACTCATATGACAATTCAAGACACCTCTTTTGAATATTATCCATACGTCGTGCAATTCAGTTCCAGTGGTTGTGGTATCTCTCGACGTGGAGAAAGCTTTCGACCGCTTCGAGTGGAGCTTAGTCTATGAGGTGATGGATAGGTTTGGCTTGGCGGTTGACTTTATTCTCTGGGTTAAGTTACAATATTCCTCGCCATCCACCTGTATTCATGCTAACAACAACTTGTCTTCGCCTTTTCCACTTGAGAGGGGGACTAAGCAAGGGTGCCCTCTCTCACCCCTCTTAATCGCCATTGCTATTAAGCCTCTCGCAATATGGCTGCGTTCAGAGGGTATATTTAAAGGCATTACGAGGTTCGGTGTGACCCACAAACTCTCACTTTATGCAGACGACTTGCTCTTGTACATTTCTGACCCTCTAAACTCATTCCCGGTGCTTTTTAACATACTGGACCAATATGGTACACTGTCAGGGTATAAGCTCAATTATCAAAAAAGCGAGATGAAACCCCTCAACTCCCTGGCCCGAGCTCTTCCCCACTCAATAGTACCCTTTAAGTGTACAGAAACTGATTTAAATATCGCTTTTTAATTTTATTTCTTCTTCTATACCTAAAATGATGAGGGAGAATTTGCTATCCCTACTAGACAACGAGAAAGACTGTGACCATCGGACTTCACTACCATTGTCAGTGGCAGGAAGAGTTAATCTGACAAAGATGAATGTCCTCCCCAAATTATTGCATCTTTTTCAACATGTCCCCATTCTTCTTACTAAAGCATTCTTCGACAAGTTAGAAAAAATCCTGTCACATTTCATATGGGGAGGGAAACAAGCTAGAGTTTGTAAGTCTGTTCTTCAGTCCTCTAAAAATGATGGTGGTCTTGGTCTGCCCAATTTTAGACACTACTATTGGGTAGCTAACATACAAAAACTTTTACATTGGGTTCACAATGACCTCCCTACCGGCCTGGGAACTCACAGGAAAAAGCTTGATTTCTTAAAAAAGTAAAGCTGTATCTAAATAGTGAAAAAAGTTCAATATAATGTAGTGCAGAGCATATTCCACATAACTGTGGTAGTTATGGGTAATGGCAAAAAGTTGAGAAGCACAGGAAGAAAAGCAATTAAGGTTTACTTTGAATTAACACTTCAACTTTAAAACCATGGTTTATCCCTCTGGGCCCATGACAGGAATGAATCAAATGTGGCATCTTAATCTTATTCCAACAAGGTTTGACACAGAACCATGAGCGGAAGCTGGAATACATGGAAATAACCTATGCAGGTACAGGGAGACCATGCAGAAGCCATACAGAAAGACCCCCACCAGGATGTTGGTTTCAAACCCAGAACCTTCTGGGTGTGAAGTGTGAAGAATTCTCAAAATTAATAAAACCAGGAAACTACATCTTTACTTTCTACAATATAGGGATGATTGTCTGGTTCTGCCGAGGTTTCTTCCTGTTAAAAGAGAGTTTTTCCTTCCCACTGTCGCCAACAACCCCAATATTACCCCCAAATATTGGTTAATTAATTATTGAACCAACTGTTGCCAAGTTCTGTTAATGAGATCACATTTTTTATGGTAAGTATCAGTGCTCACAACAACAGTGCAGCTACATCCTGTAAATGTAAATGTGTATATAATATTTTTTGGGGAGGTAAAAAAAACTCAGCATCAAGAACAGCAACCTCAAATGCATCTTCAATTGCAGAGCTGCCATTACAAAATGTTGTGTTGACTAACATGATGCTGTGACAATAAGCCATAGTCTCTCCAGAACATACCTCCAGAATCTCTTTCACTTGCTCAAACAAATCAGTGCCATCTACTACTATCTTTACTACCACAGACTCCTGCCTGTCATCATCAGTCATCCTGTCCATCACCACTGCAAACAAAAAGGGGCTAAGAGTCAATCCCTGATGTAATCAGACCTCCACCATGACTCCTATTGCACACCTCACCAGCTCATACATGTCGTGCACTATCCTCACATACGTCTCTCGTACTCCTGACTTCCTCACAGCACCACAGTTTCTCTCTCTTAGTGTGAAACCATATGGATTCTCTACTGTGCAACTCCTTCTGACCTCCTCTATATTTGTCCACCAACCAGTAGCATGCAGTGACTTTGACACAAAGACAAGCAGAGAGTTTTATGGATTAACATTAATGCTAAAGATATTTAAGACTGAGCTCATTTCAAACATTTGTGATATTTTCATAACCAGCTATGCAGCTTGAACTCTATATTGAGGACTTGGAAGAAAAGTTTAAAAGTAATTTCCAAAAAAAGTCGGAACAATGTTTAAAGCAAAGTGTTTTCCAGTTAGTAAGGCCCAGGGCTATAATGCAGACAAATCCACTGTTTCCACTCAATCATTATCTCTATACAGAGTGACCTACCCACTTTTTAAAAGTATTTTATGGTGAAAGTCCAATGAATTAGTATAAGACGGCAGACCTTGGAATCCAGGAGTGCCCTTCGGGGCCATATCATTCCCGGTCTACCAGGTACTAAAGACCTCTCCCATCACATCTGATGCCCACGATCAAACTAAAAAGGTCGGCTTGCCCATGAAACAAAGACACGCAGCAGTTTCAAACGGGAACAAAGGGATAGTGTGCTTCAGCAACAATAGCCAATTGCAGCCACAGCATGATAGTAATTTAAGTGAAAGATCAAATCAGGTGAGAAGCTTTTTGTTTATGTAGTTTGAGCTAAAAGGAGAAATTTGGCTTTCTCCTTTATTTTAAGTTTAAGCTATTCGAGATTAAAGGAGAGAGATAGCATCCAATTTGGTATGTTTTAATTTCTGTCTATTTTTAGATTTGACTCAGCAAGCACTGCTCTGCTTGCCATGCTTGTCTGGACAGAACACAAAGCAAATATTACACCTGTAGTGCTCTTTCCTGGAGCTATGCAGGTGCTAATGGATCATGACCTCTCTTCATAACCTTTGTAACACTAGGAGCCTTTTGAGGTTGAGACATGACCAAAATGAATTTATTATTTCTCTACAATTACAAACCCTGTTTAAATCTATGTTGGTATCAAAGTAAAGCTAACACTTGTGAGACTTTTTACAAGTGTGGGAGGTTTTATTAGATGATAGATCTTTTAGTAGATATAACTCTACAGAGATCTGTGCTTTCAGCAGAGACATTGTTTGTGTGCGTCATTGGGTGAATGGGGGAAATTTGTGTTTACATCTTTTTGCAGAATCTTTTTACCTGCTCTTTAATTTTTTGTTGTTCTAGTGGTGTTTAGTGGTCCTGGAAATGGTGAGCTTTTAGCTGAGATTCTGACATTTCTTTATCTGTGAAACCATAAATGTTATTTGGTATGAATGTAATCATGATCTCCAAAGTCAGCTTAAATGACTCACCACAGAAAAGCTCATCTGGAGAATAACTGATTAATGCAACATGGTTCTAAAGCTTCTTTATCATCATATCTATATGTATTCATATCCATATGTAAATGTTATCATAGATCAAACTGGATATAATGTTACCAGTTATGAAAAACACTATCCTGGTTCATTCACAGGGTTGTTGGAACCTTACATGTGAAACCAGAATGTCAATACAGAAAAGATGATGAATTCACAGAGCTCAACCTACTAAAGACCCAAGATATGCTTGCAAGAGATGGATACTATTTAATACTGATGAAATGACTTCTCACTGGGTGTAAGGTGTGCAGGTGCAAGTTAGAGACGCAGGAAGCTCTCTTACCTTAGCCAATTGTGAGTTTACCCATTTTGTGAAAGTCTTCTTCTGAACGTCTTCTCTTTCATCTGTCGGGGTGAAAAAAATAAAAAGACAGTTAGGAAAAAGAAAAGGAAAAGAATCCGTTTGCGTTACTCCAAAATTCCTTTTTTTACTGCTAACTAACATCACGCTCATGATACTGTCTGACAGTCGTTTTCAATTCTACAATCCTGCCTTTCTTCTCTCTTGCTGCCTCAGATCACACCTTTCCCATCTTCTCTTCCTTTTTCTTTTGCCGGCAGCAGCACTGTTCCCACCACATCCTGTTGGCCAACAGCATCAAAGGTGGTCACTGTTAACCTGAGTTCTGTGGAAATGTTTTTCTCGATGAGCCACATATTTGATTTGGTTTCACATGCCTTTCTCACTTGGAGTAAAACGGCTTGGTGAGATTCTTGTTAAAGACTTTAAACCTGGGTTATTCCACTGGAATTTTCCTTTTTTAAATTTGAAGCTTAACTGCCGTGTGGTGTGCAGCATGCATAATGTGGAAACTGACTCACATGATGACAGCCCCAAGAAAGGAAGACCTCTGCTCCTGAGCACAAATTCATCTGAATTTATCCTCAGAAATCTGTATTTAATGTTTAATTGTAATCAACTGCATGACTGTCCACAGTTAGATTATCTTTAAATCTTTAAATTAATCACTGATTTTTAAAAATCTGTCCTAAATGTACGTTAATAAGATGATTTTTAAATTTCCTTTAAGGACACCATGAGACCTGGGGTCCAGGGACTGCCTCTGCTTTCAGCTTCAACCTTTGTGTTTGTGCAATAACTGTGTGTAAATGCACATATAAGTCTGCACACTGGGAGAGAAAGGCCATGACCAATAGTCCTCTTAAACTAAACCTAATTTAGAACTGATTTACATGTGCACACACACACACACACACACACACACACACACACCTATGATTCATGAACACAGCTACTTCTGCATACTGCATCTCATTAAAGGGAATCCAGCCTTAATAGCTCCATCTTAATTTAGAAAAAGTGACAAAAAGCGGTGGAGAAAATCATGCATAGAAGTGATAAAAGAGGAAAGATGTAGGGAAAGAGAGAACAGTTAAAATGAAGCCTCTCGAGGAGAAAAAAGATTGAAAACAGTTTAGACAAGGCAATTAAAGGCAGAAAACAGAGCAGACAATATGAAAAGACAGCTGAAGGACACAAAGACAAAAAGAAGACAGAGGATTATTTTGACACTGATGACCAAAGACTAGATTGGTTCCAGCCTTCAGTTTAAAAGCAGCAGTCTTATGTATAAAGTTTATGTTTTTGTTGTCACTGTGTGTTTGTGTGGTTCAAATCAAAGGTTTTACTGTTTGTGTTGACAGCTTCAGGGGATATAAAAGAGAAATAAGTGCCTGGGTCATTTTCAAAATCAAATAGCAAATTTCCAACATAAATGCTTGCACACTAAATATGTACTTTCATCTTTAAATAGCAGAATGAATTCTAAAGCGTGCAGGGTTATAGACTTTGCTCAGTGCTGCAAAAGTGATTGGACAGTGCTTCACAGTGCAGAGGGATAATGACCCAAAGCATGCTAGAAACACAACCCAAGAGTTTCTCCAGGCAAAGAAATGTTCAATTACCAAGTCAGTCACATGATCTCACTCCAGTAGAGCAACCAGCAACGTTTAAAAACTATTTTCTATTTGTCCAACTCATTTTGAACCTTTAAAATAGAGGACTATGTGGAAAATGGCTGTAACAGTTAATTAAACTGAGCAGCAACATCAAATCAGATGTTTTGCCCGTCGAGTCTGGTGAAACTAGACATACAGGGATACAAGTGGATCCAAAACTTTGTACTTTGAACAGTTTCTAAGCTAGTTACCTTGAAAGAAACTGGAATGTTATTGTCATTGCAATGGAAACCAGCTAAGATCCCAGTAAATGAAACTAATGAGGCTTGAAATAATCAGAGGTAAAAAACAAACAAACAAACAAAAAAAAGGTAAAGATGTGGGCAATAACAGAATACACGCGCACACACACACACACACACACACACACACACACACACCTGGAAACATTCTTTTTGTCTCTCATTGGTTAAGTCCAAGAATAAAGTAAAAAATCAAATAAAAAAAATACCGAATGTAGTAAATCAGTAACTGCTTTATAAAAGCAGCAACCGGGAGATAACAGAATAACATCTAACAAGTGACACAAGGATTCTTTCTTCATCTAACTAATCATAACATGACCCTAAAATGCATTTTTAACCAATTTGATGCAAATAGGAATAAAAGTATACCATACACAATTCATTTGCATGAACTGGTAAAAAGTGTGTTTGTTTTGAATGTCAGTGTGATGACCTCCTTTACTAAGAAGATCCATTTTACAAGCATTCATGTGGTGGAAGCATAATTTGAAAATTCACAAGGAAATGTGAAAACTTCCTCCAAACAGTGATTCAGAAAGTGGCAGAAGATTTGCAAGTTATTGATGTAACATACACAGAAAAATGGCTGAACCCCCCCAAGGTGAAGTTATTAGTTCATAAAAATTGTAAATTGCAAAATAATGACTTCCTGTGGGACTGATGGATGGGCCATGCTGGATTACCATTCATCACTTTAACTTTTGTTTTATTGGAGTGTAACTTTGAGTAGACGTGGCTGATGCAGGATGAGAGTCTAGGATAATATGACCCAGGTTGAAACAATACCTCAACTTAGTGTGTTAAAGTTTCCCCTCAGTGGTGCTAAAATAATTTCCCATCAAAATATGTGAAAACAACTGAGCTGAATGGAAGGTGAAGGTGAAAAATTACTATATTTCCATAAATAAGCTGTAATTTCTTACACAGGTAATGCAATCTCCTTCTATTTTAATGGAAATTAATTTAACATCAGGCAAGGGGTGCTTCTATATCACTTAGCTTGCACAAGCTCAAGTTATTATCGTAGAGCTATAACTCTTTACCATAGTCACATTATGAGAGTCCTGGTTTGCTTAGTATTGGTTACCTTTGCTTTATTCCTCTCTTTCAGTTGCTCTTTTCCTTTTTGTTTAGTCCTGTCACATCTAGGTCTTCTACTCATTTCCCTTCTTGTTTCCTTTGTCTCGTCCCTGTGTTTTGTCCTTCCTTTGTATTTCCTTGTGAAGTCAGTCTTGGCTCCCTAGTCGTGTCCCTGTTTCTGAGTGGTCTGTGTGTCCTGTCTCTGTGGTTGCCTGGGTTCCCTTTTTAGTTCTGTCAAGTTGTATGTCTAAGGCTATGTCCACACGTACCCGGGTATTTTTGAAAACGCAGATTTTTCTATGCGTTTGCACCTTTTGTCCACACGTAAACGGCGTTTTCGGTCACTGAAAACGGAGATTTCTAAAAACGCCGGCCAGGGTGGATATTTTCGAAAACTCCATTTTTGCATTTATGTGTGGACGAGGAAAACGGAGAAAACGCAGCGTCAAAGGTGTGTGCATTTTTTGACGTCACACTGTGCGCCACGTTATTGTTTCGGTGAAATGAATTTCTACAATACTGTTAATTGTACTCTCTGCAATGTTTAAATGCTTAAATATACACACACACAGTTACATATGCGCCATCTTTGTTTACTCTTTCCCACTGAGGCTTCTAGACTTCTGATTGGCCAACATTTCTGCCCGGTTAGGAATATATCGCCACCTGTTGCTTTGGCATGTTCATAGCAGCGTTTTCCTTCATTTCTGCCTTTACGTGTGGACCGGATTATTTTTTAAAACGAAAACGGAGAATCTCCGTTTTCAAAAATACCCGTGTACGTGTGGACGTAGCCTAAGTTTAGGCCCCGGTTTTAGCTACTTCCTGTTTTACTTTGGTAGGTCCTTGTCCCATGTATGTCATTTTCAGTTTAACTTCTTTAATTCTGTTCAACCATGTTCCCCACCTGTTGCCTGTTCCCTTGTCATTTTATGTGGATATATTATCTCCCTGTCTCCCTTTGCTCTTTGTGGCAGCCTCCCTCATGGTTCCCACACCCTCTTGTCTTTCTAGTGTCCTGGTTCTCCTTGATGTAGTAAATTCAGTTCCTAGCATTCCTAGTGTATTTGTGTTCTGAGAGTAAGCTTTTGAGTTCCAGCGATAACACTGTATTTTCAAGCATGTCCCTGAGACATAAATCACCCAGCACTGATATGAAAATGGTAATTATAAAATAGCTATCTATATTTAGCACTAATGTGTTAAATACAGATAATAAGTTGGAAGCATAACATAGCTAAAGAGCAAAGATCACATTGACATGAAATAATGATCAACTCATTTCCATATCTGCCTTGAACTTGCATTTATTAGAATAAAATGCTTTTCTTGAACTGCGTGATGGCAAAGAAACCTGGCAAGGCAAATAAGTGATCTGTTTCTACAGTCGGAGTGGTCCTGTGCAACAGCCATGTTTGCCAATGTTTTGATCCCAGCTGCCTAGCAACAGTAATGGCTATTAGCCAGGGAAAGGAATATGAGACCAAATCCAATCAGATCAGGTCATTACCGAGAGATCAGATGGGGAAGACTTGATGAAGAGAAGTAAGACAGAGAGGGAAAGACACAATGACACGAGAAGAATGGAAAACAGAAGAAAAGAATGAGAGGGGGCAATAACTAGGAAGTGAGAGTAAAGGATTGCAAGCTTATGTTCACATCAATGTCAAAAATAGCCTCTGCAATAAAAGTAAGTGTCAGTACAAAATGTGTAGAAATGTGCACGTGTGTTAAATTTTCAAAGGCTGCCACAGACATAATCCAGCATTTTTATCTTCAGCAAGAAAAAAAGCACAGATGGGGCAAGTCACTGCTATACCCTGTGAGTGTATTTATGTCTGCAATGTGTGAGACTGAGAGTGCATTTTGGATCTGTGTGTGCAAGTGTTTTGCATCTGCCTGTGTGTGTGTGTGTGTGTGTGTGTGTGTGTGTGTGTGTGTGTGTGTGTGTGTGTGTGTGTGTGTGTGTGTGTGTGGCTTTCCAGGAAAAAGTACATTTATAGGCTCCATAATGTGGAACTGATACCAATCATCTGCAGGCAGGGAGCAGGAGGAGAGAGAGGAAGGATGAAAAGAAAAAGAAAAGGGCATGTGGAAAAAAAGACAAAGACAGACAGGAAATGTCCTGAGCTCTAGAGGGAAAGAGACACTTTTGACTTTTACCCTCCTTTATTAAAAAATGTCTTCCAACTGCCACCCTACAATAGGATGCAAAAATAGAGCCTTGGGCCAGACTTTTCCATTACAATGTGACTCACAAAATTCATTAGTTGAAAAAGACAAAAGATAAACATTTAGTGCAAAACCATAAAAAAAGCATTTGAAATATTAAAAACAAAGAATTTCCAATCAAGAAAACTCATTAGAGTAGACATAACCATGTTTACAAAAGAGTTGTGGAGTGAATAAAATCAGTGTCCATTTTAATATTAAATTCACAATTTTGAGATTAAAGTTTAAATATTATTTTGAGAAAAACAAATGTGGAGATTTCAGTTGTCATTTCAAGCCAAACAACTGCCACAGCTACTACACGCTCTACAAACTGTGCAGGTGAGATCGTGAACCAAACTGATTAGCTGTCCTATCGTCTCTTGTGATACAACATGCATCCTCTTAATAAGAGGCTGTATCATCCATATTCTTGCATCTCTCCCTTCCTGGCCATTTCATGTTGCACAAATCAAGCCAAGTTTGTGTGTTTTTTCCTTGTGACCAGATGCTGCTTTCTGCACCATCTTTTCAATGTCCTTACACTTATCACCACACTGTGTTTTTCTGCTGTAACTAAAACCAATTCTGAAGTACAATCTCAAAATAATCCACACTATTTTTTTTCTTAACGTGGCCCTAATAATCCATACAAGCAACCAAGAACAGGAAGAAGGCAAAAACAAAGCTGGGATATCTACCATGCCTATAAGAGGACATGAGGAAGGGAAAAATAGGCAGAATGCAAAAAAAAAACCCAAATAGATAATAAAGATGATGATAAATAGACAGCAGGAGGAATAAAAATGTGTATTACAAAGAGAAATGAGTGAAGTGAAACCCTGTTAGACTGTACATCAAACACCCCTTCATGAAAACGTATGTTACTGTGCGAGTGTGTGAGAGACTATAAAGATTGTGTGGGAAAGGGTGTAACATCTTACTGCGTCTGTGTGAAACACAAAGCGATGTGTGTGTGCGTGTGTGTCACCGACAGACAAACAGAGCCAACACAGAAAATGTGACTGGAGAGCAGCGATATTTATTTCGCTGCTACTTCGCGACTCAACAATTTGACACTCAAATTCTCACACAGCTACAAATCCATTAACAGACCGGAGTAACTAAAGCCATTGCACCTGCTAAAGCAACAACAGGCTGAACTGAGTATTCCTATTTTATCCCTCTACTCAAAATTCAAGCCAACTGCTGTTCAATTGACAGAATACACTGGATACATGTCTCTGCATTATACCACTGCTTCTGCTCACTGTTATGTTTGCACTGGTCTTGTCAGTCTACTGGAGGATTATCTCGTCTCAGGTTATCGATCATCCAGTTCTTAGACAAATTGATTTAAAAAAACAAAAAAAACAAAACAGGAAATGTGGACTATGTTAATTTTTGCTTCAGTAAAAAAGAAAATGATAATGAAAAAAAATGATTTTGTAACACGATGATTTAAACTATAAAAGGAAGCAATTCAAAACATAAAATAATTAAAATAAGATTTTTTTCTAAAGGTGTCATGATCCTGGGTTTTTTACCCAGGGTTTTCAGTTTTGGACCGTCAGTCTTCTGTTGATATCTTCTGTTTGATTCTTTTTTGCAGTTTTCAGGCGAATATTATTTTGCATTGGTTGCTTTATTTGTTCTCAGGTTTTTCCTTTCCTCTGCTCTCTGTGCTTAGACTGTTTCTGTTTAGTCAGTTTTGTCTTTGTGTTTACTTTGGTCTGTCAAGTTTAAGTGTTTTAGTCCCTGTCTCAGCGTATTAGGCTTCCTGTTTTATTTTGATAGTCTCTCATCTCATGTGCATTATGTTCAGATTTGCCTTCCCTCTTGGTCGTTAATTGATTGTGTTCACCTGTGCCTTGTTTTACCCAGCTGCGTCTGTGTCCTTGATTACCTCATATGTACTTAAGCCCTCAGATCTCCTTAGTTCTTTGTTGTGTCGTACTGTTTGCCTGAGTGATTGTCTGCTTTCTTTCATCACCTGGATTTGTTAAAGGTTTGCTTTTTGTTTGTTTAAATCCATCTTGACTTTGCTTTTTGGGTTTTTCATGACAAAGGCAGCTGTCCTCTTCTAGAGTTGGCAACAGTATTTTTCTCGTGTCAGTTTAGGATTATGAAATACCTTCTGTTTCAGTCATCCAAAGCTGAAGGAAAAATGTCTACTATGCAGACACAATATATGCAAATTATATATACATATAGTTTGTCCTCCTGGGATTAGCTACTTGCTTTCTAACATTAGTGATCAAGCACTGGTCGTACAGACAAACTCACTTACTGCCCAAATAACTAAAATAACCTCTGACAGTTTTGTAGCTAACTGCAGCATTACATAAGAAAATAATTATTCCTCATGTTATTGTCATATTTCTGTTTAAAAAGCAAAAACAAATTTGTTCCTAAAGTGGAATTAAATTTAGTGTCTTTAGTTGTATTTACAAACACCTGTGTACATATTTAAAACTATATTAAGGCCATTTTGTGCCGTTGCATCATTTCCTGCATCTGTGTCTTTCAGTGCATCGTGTGTTATGTGTGTGTCAAATGACGCAGCTCCCACATGTTCCAGATTAACCCAGTGTGCTCTTTTCCAGGTAAGGATTAACCTAACTATAAATGTGGATTAAGCACATGAAAGCACACACTGATGCATGAGAGACTGACACAAACACAGAGGTAACATCCAGGGAGAAGATTCATGGGGGAAAAAAGAGAACACAGGACGATGGTGTGTATACAGTTTTCCTTTCAGTGTCGTGATCATTCCTGTTGACATTTTGCAGAGGCCATCTCTCCATCATAATGCCTTTTATGGTTCTACAAAGTGTCCCTCCCTTATTGCCCATCGTTCTCACACCAATTTATGTCTTCATAAAAGCAGACTTTCTTGCAATTACTTTCCTTTATGGAAAAGGTAATCTCTCCTCACGCTGTTTTGTTTGTCAGGAAGCCTAAGAGAGAATTCCAAGCATTAAAGAGAAATGTTGCTTCAGTTAACTTGAATTAATTTACAGACACATTCAAAACTATCACCTTATTCTCATTAGCACTTTACTGAAAACACAATTTCAGATTTACAAGTAGAAAAAAATTGCTTCTTGCTTTTGTGATAAAAGCTTGGAAATATTTATATGCTACACATAAGCTACTGGTCAAATCCAGATTTGATTTGTTGAACACTTCAAACTATTTATTAAGTGTAAAAACAAAGCTGCAAACTCCTGAGTTGACACATGGGATATATCAGCAAATTCAAGTTTATCTTGTATGCTATGCATACAACGCTTCTCAGTGAAATATACTTCAGCAGTGTGTGCTGAGTGCTGATGCAGGCATTAGAAAATGTCGTTAAGAAAACGGTTACTAAAATAAGAAAGGGGGTCACTTCCTCCATTCCCATCTGTCCTATCTCCTCCTCCTTTCCTTTTTAGTTCATCTTTCCCCGTGCCTCTTCACTCCCTTAAGTTTCCCCCCCTAAATGTTTCCTTTTCATTTTCCACCTTTCCCTTGCCCTCTCTTGATAACCATTTCTTCAAGGGACAAGCCAAAGGACCAGTTTGGTTTCAGAAATTCGCATCTCTATTTCCTAATTATCTTGTGGGGGATCTAAGGGGCTTTCCAGATGGGCAGTGCTTTACTATACACTCTTTAGGCACAACCCTTTCTCTCCTCAGCTAAAAGCAGATGCAAATTATAACACAGAACTGACTTAAGGCTGCCAATCTTTAACCCTTTAAGACCTACCATAGAACCAAGTCCACCAGAGCTCATATTATATTTTTACATCTTGTAGTAATATAATATGTCTGCATTAAGTTCATAGTAATTACATAAATTGCAAAAAAGTGCAATAAACTACAAAAAAAATTGAAAATCATTTTTGTTTTTTAACATATATTTCTAGTTAGAGAAAGTTAGTTAGGCTTATCCCTCAAAACTGTAAATACAAAAAAGTTGCACAAAATAGTTTCCCACCACAGGAAATTTATTTTGAGTGTCTTCATAGTTTTATTTTTGAACTACACAAATTTTATATACTGCAGGAAAAACAAAAATAAATATTATAATGCAAATTTGCAAAATAGCAGCATATGCATCAAAACAAACTATTTCCAGCAGTGCAATATGAGTTCTAAGCATCCCAGAAACGACACAGAAAGTCATAAAGTCAAACATAACTTTTAAAAACACCAGTATAGGCTCATGAGGCCCTGATGGTAAAAAAAAACAACTACATTTCCGCAAAAATGATGTCACTTCCAGTTTCGGGCAGGTCATGGCGGACATGCGATAGTTCACGCTGATGGACGTAGGAAGTGTTATGAACAGCTGATCGGATCGGCAAAGCGTGTTTCTGGAATATTATGTTTTTGTTGCTGCAAGCGCTTTTTATGCAGTTTTTGCAAAGCTATATGTGGAAGGAAACCGTGACTGAGGACAAGCTGATGGCATAAGATGCAAGTACAACTGCTCCGGTTTCATATGCAAAAAAAATTGCGCTAGCTTACGTGGTTGCAGTGCTACCGGGATTTAAAAATAGTTACGCAAAACAGAGCGTGCCGCTCTGACTGGCTTTAAAGGGTTAAACTGCAACATGACACCCTTGTCACCCCACTACAGTTTTTGTTTACATGTCTCAGTAGTTATCAAATAGCAAAGCCAAAGTAAAAGGGCCAGTCAGTTCATGTGATTTAGATTTAATGTAGGTGGACTTGAATCCACAATTCCAAAGGACCAGGACATCAACATTCAGGTCAAGAATTTGTTAAAGTTTAGGAATGCAAGTCAATGGATGGTGATGAAAGAAAGCAGACAATCACTCAGACAAACAGTACGACACAACAAAGAACTAAGGAGATCTGAGGGCTTAAGTACATATGAGGTAATCAAGGACACAGACGCAGCTGGGTAAAACAAGGCACAGGTGAACACAATCAATTAATGACCAAGAGGGAAGGCAAATCTGCACATAATGCACATGAGATGAGAGACTTTTACTCAGTGTGATTGTTTTTAATGTACTCTTAATTTGATCTGTTATTGTATATTTTACACATGTTTGTATGGGATATTGTATTTGTTTTAAATGTTATATACCTATGTGGTATGTGACTTTTGTTGCTATGATGCCAGGTTTCTCTTGGAAATGAGATTTTTAATCTCAATGAGATTTTTTACCTGGATAAATAAAGGATTTAAAAAAAAAAAAGTCAACTACTTAACAGCTAAGCTGGAGATGTGATCTTTGCTGTCTCTGTCTTCCAGGATTGTAGTGGAGGATAAAAGTCATTTAACAAAGCTGAACACTGGTCAAGTTGTGGAATATTGTTTTTGCATGCATGACTATGCTTGTTAGCGTCACCTGACATAGGCTCCCTCCCACTGTCTGTTTAACACATTGAGGAAGTTTAGCCTATCCGGTTGTTCAGTGATGACGTGACGAATCCTACTTCCGGGTCTAAAGTAGTCTGCGTTTAATATGGCTTTTGTGTTGTTAACATGTTTAATGTTTTGTATTTTCTTCTATTTGATCTCAAAAAGCTCCTAAAACAGTCAGTGATCACTGTTGACCTCCCTCAGCATTTATTACCACTAATCATTTATTTAAGCTCAGTTTTTTTAAAACCTTAGGATGTAACTACAGCCCAGCCCATGCAGCAGTATATGAATGACTAACCTCGTATTGTGGATGGATTATCTCAGTTGTTCTCCTGGCTGAAGTTTGGTCCGTTTACAGCATCCTGCCATGCGATTACATTTGTTCCTGACCACCGAGAACACTCACGTTAACTTTTATCGAGTGGAAAAAAGTTAGCTTGTTTATATTATGCTAACATAGCTGTGTCGCTAGCGGTCACGTAGCACATCATTATATACCAGCTAGCCCAACTTCAGTAACCCTACAAACGTCACTGCTGTTTAGTTTTCTGTCTTCATTTATGCTGGAAGTGATAACAGAGCTGTACGTTTTAATTTGTTTCCAAAACCCTGCAGTCAGGACATGCTATATTGTATTTAGATAGAAGCTAGCGAGCTAACTCCCTGCTAACTTCTAACTCCGTTAAATGTCATAAATTCCGTTTTCATGGATGCCTGGATGTTAAACTCAATTGTTACACCTGGTAGAGCAGAACGCTGATCATTTTATTAAAGATGAAAGACTTTAGACAGTTTTTCAACTCTCAGTAATGCCACAGTGATCGTTTGATATATGGACCTGCAGCGGAGTTTGGACCCAGACACGGCTAGTGACGTCAGACTGAACAACCGGATTGAAAGCTTTGTGGGCGCAATCCAAATCCTGTCATTCCAGAACCACCATAGAACTATCTGTCATAAGTGAGACTTGGATGGTACTGTTCCCAGAATAAGGTCATCATCTCTCTTTTAGTTAGTGCATGTCATCTCTTTTAAGCATTGCAAGATGAATGAGATTTGACGTAGCCTTAATTTCCTCCAAACAGCTCTTTTTATACAGGCAGCAACAGAATGATACCAAGTCTTTCACAGCTGCTGTAACAAGTTTGAATTTGCTGGCCATTTGGGGTCTTGCTGTGTGGCCTTTGCATGTTCTCCCTGCCTGTGTGGGTTTTCTCCGGGTACTCCGACTTCGTAATACAATCAAAAGAAAATCATGTTAAATGGCTGCTCCCAAGAATGAACAGCTGGGCAGTTTCCAGGACTTGGGCATGCCAAAGTAAAATTTTCAGAAGCCAAGATCTGAGCAAAAGAAACCCTAAAAAATGGCAGACTTAACACACTGTCTAGGGCTGACAGGCTGGCAACAGCCTTGGGGAAACCAGAAATTCACACCAGTGTGACTCCCCTGCTCCTCCTCCTCAAATCCAAAAGAAAATAGAGGGCTCTTACTTGCCTCCCTAACCCAAAGACTTTTGAAAAGATAATGGAGAAAAAGATTGGCAGAACGATTTGGAAGAGTTGGCTGGATTTTTGCAAAACAAATTGCTGGCAATGGACAGATGGAAGGATGGGTACTCCCTTGTGCAAGAGGATGTATGTTGCATCACAAAACACACAAAAAAACCCCACCTGATCAAATTTGTTTCACTAAGTCATCTATGCAAGAGAGCAAAGGAGACCAAACGAGTGGTGGCAGCTGTTTGGGTTGAAACGACAACTGTAGCCTGTAACTGCCACACTTCAACTTTATTCTCAAAATAGTATTTCAGCAAAATGTGGCACCTATGATATCAATTTCAAAATCCTGTGTCACCTTTTTCTCGAGTTATTTCATTTACAAGACTTTCAGAAAACTTGACCTTTGACCTTGAGGTCAAGGTTAGACCAATGCTATTTTTAGGAGATGCACCTATGGTATTGTCTTCGGCACCCACCCACCCCGTGGGGTGATGACAACACAGTATAACATTTATTGCCAAAATATTGTGACACACAAATAATTGGCCAAATGCAAATTTCCTTATGCTAAATGCATTACTGTTGAGAGAAAAGACATTGATTCTCCAGGTTTAGTTAAATTCCCATGTGTGTCTGAGTTAATACAAAGGAGACAGATGTTTAGTCTTTATACTACGTCTCAATACAGAGGTGATAAATGATATTGACTGTTAGTCTGCACTTGTTCCAGTCAATGTGCATTACAAAATATTGTAATAACAAGCTGTTTCTGACACGCGTACGGTTCTGACTATGGTTACAATTCCCTTCAAGCATACAACAGCTTGTGCCTTTGATTACTGCTCCAAGTCTTGTTACCATGGAGTGAAATCAACCCACAGGCTGTCAAGCAGCACAAAATAGGCAATCAAGATGGTTAAAGGGTGAAAGAAAACAATCACACAGGGGGGAAGCCTCAGCAGTGAGCACCATACAGTCAACAGTGTGTGTGCATGTTTTATTTATCTATATCTATATATCTATATATAGATATATAGATGATAGAGAGATAGATAAGTGTGTTAGACTTGAGTTTTGATGACACCATATCACAAATTTATTTATTTTTAAACATCTAGTGAGTTTTTTATATATAGTTTTGGACTAAGATTTTTAAACTGGGTATTTCTCTACATTATGACGGCCTACCTAATGTTTGTACCAAAGCAGCCCTTACCTGCTGAGGCATGTACAGGTTTACTGTGGTATAAGGCAGAGGAGGTTAACGAATTTTCTCTGGATATCTGATTGAAACCTGATGTGGTACTCCCACTCCCACTCCACGTATTCTCATTTGTGTATGGATGTCTTGGGGCTAAACCTGATGGCTAAACCAGCTGCACTGTGTTGAGAGAGGATGATGTTTTCTCTGGTTGCCATTCGCATTCTCTTTTGCATTCTCACTTTTTTCCACTTCCCAGATGATCAAACATGATCCCTCATAAATTGAGTCTGAAGGTTCAATTTCCTTCTGACGCGCAAATGCCTCGGAGTTCTCCTCTTCTCTGCTTTTGTCTCTAGTGACATACATAGAGAGCAATTAGGCAGAACAGTGATTTACATCTCAGCCTTTATATGCACCATAGCAGGGCAACATGGCAGCTTTACTGAAAAAAACATCTACTCCTATTTTGAAAGAACTCTGTTTATTAGAATGCACGTTGGGAGACATAATTACACACTAATGAATGTGTTTATGAGTCTGTTTATTTCATTTGACTCTTTTCACCAAATAGCTATGTCAGTGGTAGGGTCAGTGTTACTTTGCTAATCACATAGTGTTGCTCTGAAGGAGGGTGTTGGAGAAAGCAGTGGGTGACTTGTAGGCAAGCGCTTGCAGTGACAGGAAATTACACCCATGCCGTTCCATATAACTCTGAGAGTACCACAGTGCTTAGGTACAACTGCAAATTATTCCTGCCTCTGACAGATCCGAGAAAAGAACCACGTTTCTGTGACCAGTCTTTTTTGTGTCTGTTTGGAGGAGCACTATTTCACTACAAACACTGATTATTGGATACTGAGAACTTTCAGAGCTACTAAGATTACTTGCAAGTGTGAAATCAAGGAATTCCAAGGAAACCTGGATTCTCTTCCAGTGACAGAAACTCAGCTAAACATGCATGAGTTTAGCCACTTTTCTGAACTTGTCCCACCATTCTGTTAGTATCTCAGCTCACCTTGGACAACGGGCTGGGGTGGAGGGTTAGCTCAAACACTGAGCCATGGCTCTGCATCACATGGACACACTTCTGCATCTCTGCCATTCAAGGACACTTTGTATGTTGTCTGTTTTATGTAATGTTCAATACTGAATTGTACATTTAGTCTTTTTCAAGTGTTATCATAAGCACCTTATCTTTATGGATTTACTACTACTAGGTAGAACAAAAAAGGATAGACTCCAGGTGTCCTTTGATGGACTTCGAATCTTTGTCAAATTATCAGAAGGCTGTGAGAGCAGCAAAAACAAAGTAGTTGTCTAAGATTTTATTTAGCATCATTAACTCTGTTTCTCTACTCTTGTAGCATCAAAATCAATGTGTGAAAACATATTCTTCATTAACAGGATCACAGATATCAGGTCTCATATTATCCCTCCTTCTACTGACCTGAAATAGCCAGCCACTCGAACCCACATGATGTACTCTGATATAGGGCTGTGCGATATGACCAAAATCTCATATCCCGATATAAGACATCTATCGTCCCGATAACGATATAAATCACAAAAATGTAACATTTTCTGTCAAGTCTGTGAATCTCGGGCAGCTCGACTTGCGTGAAGTGTTTCCAGCTGCGCGTCGTGTATTTTGTGACACCACGAAACAAACGACAGCGTAAAATGAAACGACAGACGTTTTTATATCGTCATCCGATATATATCGTTATATCGAACAGCCCTACTCTGATATTGTTCCATCTCGCCTACTGAAGTATGTTTTTGACACAGCTATTGATGATATGCAGCACACTCATTCCCACAGTCTTCAGTCCGGAGTCGTCCCTGCTGATTTTAAATTTAAAAAAAGAGAACCTGGATCCAACAGTTTTGTCCAACTTCAGACCAACTACTAAATTTCCTTTTCTTCCTAAAATCCTGGAGAAAATTGTCCTTCAGCTTCAGAACTTTCTAGATCAAAATGGCACTAAAGCCATTTCAGTCCGGTCTTAAAGCGCACCACACTGAAACTGCTCTTATAAGTTTTAAACAGCCTTTTAACTTTTACTGATTTGTTAGATTCTGCTGTTTTAATACTATTAGACCTCAGTGCTGCCTTTGATACCATAGTATTCTCCTAGCTGGAGCACTGTGTCGGAATCAAAGGGGCTGCACTGAAATAGTTTAAATCTTACCCGTCCAGCAGAAGTTTCTTCTGTTAGACTGGGGGATACATCTCTCTCATCTATCTTGTTGGGTCAGCCAGGGGTCCATTCTTGGCTCAGACCTCTTCTCATTTCATTGTTATGCAGATGACTCACAGATTTACCTGCTACTAAAATGTAAACTTGAGTCCTTTGAAGGTACTACTGAACTGTCTGGAGAATGTTAAGCTGTGCAATAGATTAAATTTTCTTAACTTAAATGAACATAAAACGGAGTTCATTGTGTTTGGTCCGTGTTACCTCTACAAAGCTTTTAGAGATTTGTCAGAAAACACCCTGAAACTTTTTTCTTTGACAGTAATCCAACGTTTGACAGACAGATCAATGCTTTTATCAAAGTTTCTTTTATCTCTGACTACTTTGAGCTATCCATGTCTTCGTTTTTCTCTCGATTCGACTATGGTAATAGTCTTTATTCAAGTGTCAGTCTGTCATTGCTTCCCCAACTGCAGCTGGTCGAAAACGCTGCAGCAGTGTTACTAACTGGCAGATGCAAGTGAGACACCACATATCGCCCATTGACTTTAGGACTAATCACAGACTGCAGTGCAATCTTAAACTGTGGAAAAAAACTGCTTCTTCCCATAAGGACCTCCCCAACATTAGACATTTGAAACCCCACCGTTATTCTCTGGCTTTTAAATCAGAGTCAGAATATTTGTTATTTCTTACTCCAGAAACAAAGAGAAAACCTTTCTTACAATTCTGTCATGTTGTTCTTTAATATATCATTTGATTATTTTACATATACAGCACTTTGGTCAACAGCCATTGTTATATGTGCTATATAAATAAATTTCGACTTTCAGTACACAGGCTGTTGTTAAGCTCATTCATTTTACTTTCATTTTGCTACTTTAAGGTGAGAGGAGTAAAAATCCTTTTTGTCTTTAATGCTCTATACTTTGCTCAGTCTCCCTGTAACTTTCTGCCTTTAGTTCACCTTTCTTTAAACACTGAGTGTTGCTACATTTCACTCCCATTGTGTCACTCCCTACCTTCACGCTCCATCTGTCTCTTACTCACCTCTTCGTCTCAGCTGAGAAATACTGTGGTGGGGCCTAAAATAACAGCACTCCTGCCAAAAGGGGAGAAGCTGCACTGCTGTAAGTTGCATCAATGTGAAATATCTCCACCACTTCAACTGTCTACACCAAGCTCTGTCAAGCCCTTTATGAAACCCATTCCTCGCTCTTCCTTCCTTCAGCTACTACTCTTTAGTTCCCATTCTACTTCTTTTGTTTCTCAGAGTGATCTTACATCTTTATCCCTGGTCTCTCTGTGTGGAGGAACATGGAACAATGGGTAATGACCATCACTCTGATTAGTCCTGACTGATTTAGTTGCATCTTAGCCTAAAACGATGTCTCTTCTTCCACAGAGCTCATCAACAGTCAAGTTTTTTTCCATACTGTAAATGAAATTTAATAGAATTTTTCAAATACATGAAAATATCACTTATCAATAATATATCAATATTTTTGTATACATTTTTTATCACTTAGTTTTTGTAATATATAAATATCAGTAAGAAGTTAAAGGGTTAACTTGGGAACCTTCCTGCAAAAAAGATGTTTTTGCTTTGAACAGAAACAAAGATGTGGGGTGAAAGCAACATCAACAGCGACATCAGCAGTAGGTCTTTCAGGTCAGCGCACTGGGAGCCATTTTGGATTAACAGACAAGAAGGTGGAATTTTCCACCTTTTGGAAGAGAAGGTGAACACTTTTTGTTTCAAACCAGACAGTTCTGGTATTTTTCTGGGGACTGTCCAATGTTTTTCATGGTGTCCGACTAAAAGACTGGCAGCGTTTGTTCTGTTCCTCCGAGCACTAAGACATTGGTCCTGAGGCTCAGTTGATGCCTTTCTACAGTTCTGTCCTGCTATTCCTCATGTAATAGCCTATGGTATCTCTACCAAACTGTGAGACTGTCCTTGGAGACACAAACCCTTCTCACAACTGCATCTATGGACCTGCCATCCTGGTAGAGCTTGAAACATGCTGTGTCCAAACATCTTTAGACATGCAGCTTCAGGTAAACATGTTCAGTGTGACTCTAAGTTTAGGGTAATCACTAGAGGTTGTTAATTCTGTTTCCTTTATGGATCATTAAAAGCCATTTAAGTAGATTTTATCATTTGAACACAATTGTTTAGGAGTTGTCATTGTGATATGTCATTCAGTTAATAAGGGGAAGGAAAAAAAGATTATCCACAAAGAAAGTGGACTAAGTTTCTAACATCCAGCAATGACAAAAGTCATGATGAATAAGTAAATTTAAGAAGAAATGAGGTAAACATTTTCTCCTCTTTGCATGGTTTGAATCTATGCTTTCCTTCATTCTCTCTTTTAAACTCTCATTTGTGCAACCCACCTTTTCCCCCATCTGCAACTCTGACACCTGAGAGCTCCATCCAAGTCTGTCTTCATCTTTACCACCACCATTGTTTAGACTAACCTATCATCACTGGAATTCCGTTCTGCAGTCTAATCACCAAATACATTAATTTGTCAATAAATCAATTTCAGTTCTTCCAAGTCATCTCTCCTTATTGAAATTTGTAATCTAGAACAAATTCAGGTAGGAAAATATCCGTTTCTGCATAAAATTTTCATATGAACAATTTTTGCACAGATGTGTGCATATGGCCCTAGTAGATTAGGGCCATTATTGTAACTGCTAACATGATCTAACACCCATCCTGATCCCAGCAGCTGATCGATCAATTCCATTTCCCACTAATGAATCCAGTTCGGCTGCAGCTTTCTTTGAAAACTATGGGAGTGCCCCCCCCCCCCAAGAAGGACATGGATTCCCCATTGATCCTCTACCTGATCACACGAGCCAAGGTGTGAAAACGGGTGTGGGTCACAAACAGCTAAGGTTTCAAGTGAACCCACTGTGAAACGTAGCCCCACCCTATCATGTGATTTCCTGAGGTCAAAAGGCCCAGGATGTGAGCGGGCATTAAGGCGTCTGGGAAGGATCTCAAAACTGGATCATTATAACAAATAACAGAGTTCTTTGAACAACACCAACTGTCTGCCATCTATAATCTATAAACGAGGCTGTGGAGGAGCTTCGCACGTGTTTGGAGACCACAGACTGGGACACAATGAAGGCTGCTTCTAACAGCTTGGACGAGTTTACGGACACTGTCACCTCCTATATCCACTTCTGTGAGGACAGCATTGTGCCATCACGCACCAGGGTGAGTTATAACAATGACAAACCCTGGTTTACTCCTAAACTCAAAAAGCTGTGGCTGGAAAAGAGTAAGGCGTTCAGAAGCGGAGACAGGGACTGCTACAGAGAGGCCAAGTACAGGTTCACTAAGGAAGTGGACATTGCCAAACATCAGCACTCTGAGAAGATGCAGCAGCAGATCTCAGAGAATGACTCGGCCTCTGTGTGGAAAGGTTTTAGGAATATTACAAACTACAAGCCTAAAACCCCCCACTCCACTGATGACTTGCTCTTGGCCAACACCCTTAACGACTTCTACTGCCGTTTAGACGAGCCATCAGGCAGCCTTCACACCTCCAACGACCCCAACAATAGAGGCACTTTGGACACTCATTCCCCCACCTCTCCCCCCTCCATAGAGCCATCACCACCTTCAAACTGTTTACCTGCAACACCCGCCCCCTCACCCCACACAAAAGAGGATTTCACACCACCTCCTCCGACCACAACTCTTCATATTCATGAAGCAGATGTGAGGAAGCAGTTTAGGAGTCTGAATGCTCGGAAAGCTCCCGGCCCAGACGGTGTGTCTCCTGCCACCCTCAGACACTGTGCAAACGAGCTGGCCCCAGTGTTTTCTGGCATCTTCAACTCCTCACTGCAGGCATGTCATGTGCCTGCCTGCTTCAAGTCCTCTACCATAATCCCTGTCCCCAAGAAACCTAGGATCACTGGACTAAATGACTACAGACCCGTGGCTCTGACATCTGTGGTCATGAAGTCATTTGAGCGCCTGGTTCTCTCCCATCTCAAGACCCTCACGGCCCCCCTCCTGGACCCCCTGCAGTTTGCATATAGAGCCAACAGGTCTGTAGACGACGCCATCAACATGGCCCTACACTTCATCCTGCAGCATCTGGACTCCCCAGGAACCTACGCCAGGATCCTGTTTGTGGACTTCAGCTCTGCCTTCAACACCATCCTTCCAGACCATCTCCGAGGCAAGCTTTCCCAGATGAATGTGCCTGATCCCATCTGCCGGTGGATCACTGACTTCCTGACGGACAGGAAGCAGCACGTGAGGCTGGGAAAGAATGTCTCGGACTCCCGGACCATCAGCACCGGCTCCCCTCAGGGCTGTGTTCTTTCTCCTCTGCTCTTCTCCCTGTACACCAACTGCTGCACCTCCACCCACCAGTCTGTCAAGCTAATCAAGTTCGCAGATGACACCACCGTCATTGGGCTCATCTCTGACGGGGATGAGTCTGCCTACAGGAGGGAGGTTGAACGTCTGGTGTCTTGGTGCAGCCACAACAACCTGGTGCTGAATGCCCAGAAGACAGTGGAGATTATTGTGGACTTCAGGAAGCACACAGCCCCACTCCCCCCCATCATCCTGACTGACACCCCCATCACCTCTGTGGACTCATTCCGCTTCCTGGGTACCACCATCACCCAGGACCTGAAGTGGGAGCCCACCATCACCTCCGTCATCAAGAAAGCCCAGCAGAGGATGTACTTCCTGAGGCAGCTGAAGAAATTCAACCTGCCAACACGGACGATGATGCAGTTCTACACTGCAATCATCGAGTCCATCCTCACCTCCTCCATCACCGTGTGGTACGCTGGAGCCACTATCAGGGACAAACAGAGACTGCAGCGTGTTGTGCGCTCTGCTGAGGTGATTGGCTGCAGACTCCCATCTCTGCAGGACCTGTACACCTCCAGGACTCTGCGGCGTGCAGCCCGGATCTCAGCTGACCCTTCTCACCCTGGACACAGTCTGTTTGACCTGCTCCCCTCAGGCAGGAGGCTCCGGTCAATTCGCACCAGAACCTCTCGCCACAAGAACAGTTTCTTCCCCTCTGCTGTTGGACACATGAACAATAACCACATGACTGTCCCCGCCACTAACACATGACCCTACGCTGTGTCACTGCATCATTTCATGTCTGGCACTGATCACCACCTGCACTCATGTATATATCTTTCTACGTAGCACTCTTAATTCTTATTCTCATGTATATATCTCATGTATATCTCATGCACATATCTTTCTTTCTGCATAGCACTTTAATTCTTATTGTCTGCACTGAAGCACCGCAGCAATTTCCTAATGTTGTAAACCTCAACATCTGGCAATAAACCCATTCTGATTCTGATTCTGATTCTGATAATCCAGTTTTGAGATCCCTTCCGAGACGCCTTAACGCCTGGGAGACAATCATAATGATGCATATCTTTTTCATTGTCTGCTTGACTACATTTTTTTCATTGCTGTAGCCAAACACAGAAAACAAAACATACTCAAGATATTTACAGGAAAAACTGGAATGATTCTTCATAGCACTTTTAGCAGTTTTTCATCAATGTAAAACATCAATGGTAAATGTCAGAGTTTTGCCGTTAGGCTCTTGGAATCAAAGAATGAGGACTTAACTCCAGATTAATCATTCTGAACTGATGTTCCACAGTCATACAAATAGAAATTGATCATTTAGGAAGCAGAGATGCCAATTTCTCTCAGAGCAAAGTGCAATGCAGACATGCTGCATGCTGCATTTGAGAAAGTTTAGCTAATGCAGCAAGAAGGTAATTTCACGACTTTTATCATTGATGTTGAAATGTTTTGATGAGGAAATGTTTCACATTGTAGAAAATTGTATTTTTTTTCCCTCAAGGAACTGCCTGCATACTCTTTCCACACAACTGGCCATCACTGCTTTTGTTACTTGCTGAAGATCAGGCCAGGTCTGCTGGGCTCGGCTCGGCATGCGCTAAGCTTTAACATCGCTGTGGGTTCTTGGCTAACATGCTAACACAAAAAGCCCAAGTTCTGTTAGCAATTTAATGAATTTGTTTCAGTCTTGGACACATTTTTCAATTCACCATCGTTCTCTTGCTCCTTTGTGCAGTAAAGATAAAAAATTATGTAAAAGCAGCATTTTTTTTTTAATCTGCCTGGCACACAAAACTGTAATTTAGTGCAATAATGTGTTACAGTACTGCTTTTACAATCACGCATTACTTTAACATTATAAGTCAGAAAAGATGAGGGGAAAAATATCAGTGGCCTTCACCTGTAAAACTATTCCTGTTTTGCTGATTCTCATTATTGCCTCTGTTGCACCTGTTATTAATTATATTAACACCAAAAGAGCTGAGAGTGTTTAACAACCCTATGCTACTTAACTCACCACATCAATATCCCAGATGTTTTACTGACTTTTCTTCCTACCCACTTGTGCTACAATCAGATCATTTCAGCTGTAAGTCATATATGATTTTACTGATATATGATTAACTGCCCAGTAAATAAACATGTCAACCTTCTCTCACCCCAACAGGTCATGATAGCTGCCCCTCCCTGAGCCTGGTTCTGAGGTTTCTTCCTGCTCGCTCATAGTTGTCATATGATTGTTGGGTTTCTCTGTGTATGTATTATTGTAAGGTCTACCTTGCAATATAAAGCGCCTAGAGGCGAGTGTAGTTGTAGTTTGGTGCTGTATAAATAAAATTGAATTGAACGTTTAAATCCCTGCCCTACCCCATAAACATTGGGTTTTGTTGCCTCAACCTAACCAAACGCCAAGTGTAAAAAAAAAAAAAAAAAAAAAAAAGACACTTAAAAGTAAAAAAAACTACACAGCAAATGACAAAATTATAATTAAGCACAAAGCATTATTAAGCCTCACACAAACTATATCTTCTCTAGGAACTTCCAAAGCTGACAAAGAACAGTGGAATTCTGAAGTATTGAGTATTTCAGGAATAGCTGCAAATGGAAAGCAACCCGGCCCCGGATAAGTGGAAGAAGATGGATGGATGCAAATGGAAATTCTCTTCAGGGATGAAGCAATGAGAGAAATCACCAACCAGCTGGTGAGCCTAGACAAAGACCAGACTGCTGTGAAAATGATCACAGCCATCACCCTTGGAATACTATAGGACTATATAGATATGAAGTGTAGATATACACTTGCAACTTTCTCCTACAGTATGCGTCTCCTCCCACTTGTTCTCCCTTACAAGCAAAGACAAACACTCACTTCAGGGGTGTCTCCCACTGGGAAACTGAACATTGAACGGTTTCTTTTTCTGTCTCATACAAACAAAACATCCCAACAGACACTCTGATCTCAATTTGTTAACCTATAACTGAACTTACCAGTCCTTTTCTTCTCACTCACAACCCTGCTATGACCTCATAATAATCTTCTACACAGCAACACATGTGCATACCTCAGCAGCACACAGACACACACTCTGTGCTATTTTAAATTCCCACACTGGGTCTGTAATGATCTGGCAGGCACTGCATGCTCTGAATCCTTTAATAGTCCATTACTTAACAAAGTCTCAGTGGAGTACTCTGTGTTCACGTGCTCGGTTGAAGTGCTTGAAAAAAATGCCAGATTCACCACAAACACATTAAGTTGGAAATATGTGCATTTTAAGGTTTTTCAAAACTAAACTTAGCATATACCTTTGTGACTTTTGGAAGAGCCCTACTAAAATTCAGCCTTTTTATGTGATGTAGCCTGATGAGAATAGAAAATGTAAAAAACAAATACACACATACATACACACATACCACTATCTGCTGGTTGGGTGGATCACTGCTTGGAGTGAAGTTCTGTCCACATATTATGGGCACCTTATTTTCTTATCCACCAGTCTTTATCTAATTATCTCAAACTCCTTCTGTAGCAGGACAACAAGGCCAAGTGCAAAATAACTAGTTCTGCAGAAGCTGGTAATGTTCCCAAAAGCAGCCTTGATCTAACATCATGGACACTTTGAAATATATGCTTGTATTACAGTGGCTTGCAAAAGTATTCGGCCCCCTTGAACCTTTCGACATTTTGTCACATTACAGCCACAAACATGAATCAATGTTATTTGAATTCCAGGTGAAAGACCAACACAAAGTGGTGCACACGTGAGAAGTGGAACGAACATCAGACATGATTCCAAACATTTTTACAAATCAATAACTGCAAAGTGGGGTGTGCGTAATTATTCAGCCCCTTTGGTCTGAGTGCAGTCAGTTGCACATAGACGTTGCCTGATGAGTGCTAATGACTAAACAGAGTGCACCTGTGTGTAATCTAATGTCAGTACAAATACAGCTGCTCTGTGACGGCCTCAGATGTTGTCTAAGAGAATATTGGGAGCAACAACACCATGAAGTCCAAAGAACACACCAGACAGGTCAGGGATAAAGTTATTGAGAAATTTAAAGCAGGCTTAGGCTACAAAAAGATTTCCCAAGCCTTGAACATCCCACGGAGCACTGTTCAAGCCATCATTCAGAAATGGAAGGAGTATGGCACAACTGCAAACCTACCAAGACAAGGTCGTCCACCTAAACTCACAGGCCGAACAAGGAGAGCGCTGATCAGAATTGCAGCCAAGAGGCCCATGGTGACTCTGGACGAGCTGCAGAGATCTACAGCTCAGGTGGGGGAATCTGTCCACAGGACAACTATTAGTCGTGCACTGCACAAAGTTGGCCTTTATGGCAGAGTGGCAAGAAGAAAGCCATTGTTAACAGAAAACCAGAAGAAGTCCCGTTTGCAGTTTGCCACAAGCCATGTGGGGGACACAGCAAACATGTGGAAGAAGGTGCTCTGGTCAGATGAGACCAAAATGCAAAACGCTATGTGTGGAAAACTAACACTGCACATCACTCTGAACACACCATCCCCACTGTCAGATATGGTGGTGGCAGCATCATGCTCTGGGGGGGCTTCTCTTCAGCAGGGACAGGGAAGCTGGTCAGAGTTGATGGGAAGATGGATGGAGCCAAACACAGGGCAGTCTTGGAAGAAAACCTGTTGGAGTCTGCAAAAGACTTGAGACTGGGGCGGAGCTTCAGCTTCCAGCAGGACATTGACCCTAAACATAAATAAATAAATAACTCATGAAAGAATAAAGTTATGTTGAAACCAAGCACACCATTGTTTTTCTTGTGACATTACCAATAAGTGTGATGTGTCACATGGCCCTCTTCCTATTGAAAAAACAAAAGTTGTATCCAAGATGGCCGACTCCTAAATGGCCACCGTGGTCACCACCCATCTTGAGGAGTTTGCCCCCTCACATATACTAATGTGCCACAAACAGGACTTTAATATCACCAACCATTCCCATGTTATTACGGTGTATCCATATAAATGTCCCACCCTGTATTTTGGGTAGGGACAAAGCTACTGATTTTTATTTTTCATAATTAAGGAGATACTATAGGGTCTGGTAGATCCATACTGCTTGACAGCCAAGATTGTCCTTTTATTTGATATGCCAGGCTAAGAGTTTGTATGAAGAATCTGCTTGATTCTTGACCACACAAGTCAAAGTCAAAATCTAAGCTTAGACTGTACTTTCCTAAAATGTCAGTTGTCGATGTCATTTTAGTGAAAAACAAAGGCTTATAAATTTGACTGCAGCACATTTAATCTGAACCGATGTGCTTCTTTGATCCTGAGTGTTTAGTGTTTAAGAGATTTCATTTTTTTTACTGCAGGTAGCATTGTTGTGTGCATATGCCAATGATATTGCATGCCTAACTATGTTGCTAAGCTAGCCCCACTGAGTTGAGGTATTCCCTGGACAACTGGAGTTTCTTTTGGAGCCACATCCAGGCAGCATGACCTCTATTATTGAGACAGACACACTGTAACAGGGTAGAGATGCTCAGGCAGGCACTGTCTCTACACACAGAGACAAACAAGGAAGTTTATTTCTCCTGTCAGGAGCACATAACAAGCCATGAAGACAAAAGGAGATCACATTACAATAGCTGAGTTGTAATATTGGATTAGGTTAGTGTATGAGTATAAATACAGAAAACAGAACACACACTGGCATGGCTGTAAAGATGTGCGAATGAGTCCCACAAGAAGCAAGGTACAGCACAAATGCTTCCAATAAGAAATGTTGGCTGTCAGCAACCACCAGCAAACAATCACATCAAGCTATCACCATCCTCCTGAAATCTCCCCTCTCAGACAGATTATCACAAACCATATCTGTCACAGGAAGGAACCCTGAACTCAGGGGAAAGGAAATGAAGAAGTAATTCATCCTGTCAGGGATAAACTAGGGGAGATCTCCTGGGGAGATCAGAGGATGAGGAGGTGGGTGCATATCCGTGACTTTTAGGAATGTCCTGTGACAGAAAAAATGTGATGCTTGGTTTAATATCAAACATGCAAATCTATTAAAAAACAAACAAACGAAAAACTCTACCCTTATCTGTCCTGACCGTTTACCTCTTTACTTGAACTGGATAGTGGGTAGTTTTTGCATACTGCATACAGTAAACAGGAAGTCTGCACTGGAGACATTTGGCTTCTTTTGGTGTTTGTTGACAACATGTACAACAATATACATCCATTCTCTTTTGTCTTCCACTTATCCTTTTTCAGGGTCACAGGAGAGCCTATCCCAGGCAGGATGCACCCTGGACAGGTAGCCAGTCTGACACAAAGATACAGACAACCATTTGGATAGGTTTCCAATTAACCTATCCCCACTAACTGCATGCCTTTGGGCTGTGGGAAGAAGCCGGAGAACCCACACAAACTCCACACAGAAAGACCCTGGCCTCATTGAACTCAGGACCTTCTTGCTGTGAGGCAATAGTGCTACTAGTGCTTTTTCTTCAAAAATAATCTATTCCAAAATAGTGTTATGAAAACATATTTGTCTCCTTCCCGATTTCTCATTTTAACTTAACTATCCCACAAACAAATTTCAACATTGCATAACCCGAGTAAATACAAGATGGAGTTTTAATTTCATTTATTACAGGAAAAAAAGGTGAAAAAGCAACTGTCCCCTAAACCTAATAACTGGTTTTGCCAACCTTGGTAAAAAGAACTGCAATTAAGTATTTGTGATAACTGCCAATGAGCCTTTAGGACCAGAACGTTGCTGAATTGTTTTCAGCCACATTGGAGGGTTTCAAGGAGGAGCAGCCTATTCATCTCAAAGCATCTCAATTATTATGAGGTGTGTTTCGGATCACTGTCGACATGAAAAAGCAACTGCCCCCTAATCCTACTAAACATACCTTTGCTTCCCCTTTTGACTACCTATAAGAATAAGCTTCTTATACAGAACTTTGGTGAAAAAAAAGTCTGCCCTGCCTTCTCCTCCACCACCTTTACATTACACACCAGTTCACTACCACAGTGCCTCTATGTCTATGTCCCAGTGTTCTTCCTTCAGCAGTCTGCTTGAGAGTCCATTTCTATCACTTACTTTACACCCCCCCTCCATCCTCCACCCTTCACATTATAAACACACACGAAAATTCAGTCCATGGTCCAGCACTTACAAACACAAAGGAGCATTGCAAGTAGTGGCTCAGGGGCTAAAAGCATCCTCTTTGATAGGGAAAGCAAAATAGATGGTGCTGAGTGACGCAGATGTGGCTACTCCTGAACACCACACACACTCTATTAGATCCACAAACACACAAATGCTGGCAAATATTAACCAAAAAGTGTTCTTACATCACTAATGGACAACATTAGAGTTAGCTGAATATGCAGCAGCCTTGATCACAGTGAGAGGCACCAAAGTAATGTCACCCAGTCATATTTGGCCCCAAAACACTTGATGTCCTAAAAGCTTCCTGGATGAGAGGAGAGTTGTTAATATATGCATCATTTGCTATTGTTCAAGCCTTCCATTCCCTCTAGAAAAATACTGGCAGGGGCCAGTGGCCTCAGCTTCCTAATAGATACACCGATGGTATCAATTTCAAAGTTTTACGTCGTCTTGTTCTGAAGTTATCACATTCACACAATTTTCTCTGTCTTGGTTTCAGAGATGCTCTTCTGCTTAGCGTGTTTGTAACCAGTGGTTATTTGAGTTACTGCTGGCTTCCTATCACTGTGAAGTAGTCAGGCTGTCCTCGTCTGAAATATTAAACAATGCCACGTTCAGTCATCTTTCTTCCTTATTCTGATGCTCAGTTTGAAATTCAACACTGTTTTGACCACATCTACATGCTTCGAGCTGCTGCTGGTACAAAAGGCTGATTGGATTGCTGTGATGAGCGGTGGAGCAAGCGTACTTAATCATTTTGCTGGACTATACAGCAGTCGGTGCTATGTTCTCAGACTGTATATACTGTTTTCTGATGCATATACTTTAACACATATTATTTTGCTTTTCTCCACTGCAGCAATTTTGTTTACCAAAAAACCTTGACATTTCGTTTTACTCTACATTAGACCTGCATTTTTGCAGAACTCTGTGCAGAGAAAAAAGAATAACCATTTTGATGAAATCTTTAAAGAGTGGTGAAAGACTTTTATTCATAAAACTGCAGAAGTGATTGAGGCGCTGGTGTTGGGATACCCGGGATGAACTGGAAAGCATGGCTGGCAAGGTCACCTGGAATATCCTAATGCTGCTGCAATCTGACTTCAGATAACAGCAAGACGATGGATGGACTGAAAATCTATTTAATTAAATCTAGGGTTAACAAGAACTAAATGGCACACAGCACCCCAGCTTCTTTTAAAATAGTGCATAGCATCTTAACTTTAGAGTGAAAGTTAGTCGCTGCGTACCAGCTACTACCTAGTCCAAGGACGTCCAGTTTATGAAGAGAGAAAAGTTTCATCTTTGAAGCAATTATTTATAACAGTAGACACCAAATGCATTTTAAAACCAATCCATCTAAATATTTAGAAAGACGAGCACACTGTATGAACAGTAATAAGTGACCTTTAAGAAAATTGCAGAAAAGTAATGAAGATGGAGTCAAAGGGTATCGGTTAGTTGGTTAGAACAGACAGACACAAAGTGAGAGAACGGTGCACGTAGGAGGATTTATACTCCTTGCCAATTACGGGTACACTGTGAGGGCTTCTGAGCCATGCCCTGGGACCAGGAGCCTTAGACTATACATTTTTAACTCTCATGCAGTAAAATCGATTCAGATCCCCAAAGAGTACAAAATACACTAGACCATAGAGATGTAGTGCAGTGCTGAGGCGTGTTTTCCATTTAAACACACAGCCCACTTAGTTTGAATCATCTTCACATTGTTTTGGTATTAAATGAATTGGTTAAGTCATCTGATTGTTAAGAGCAGTAGAAGATGAGGAAGAAACTATGAAGCTCCATAACAATGATGTTAACGGAGGCAGTTCAAGTATTACACGCTATTAAATCCAACTACCATTTAAAGCTTGGTAGCTAAATGTTGTTACGATGATTATGTGAACAGATCACAACTGTAATGTTTCTGCATTTTATTTTCTAATTACAGTCGGAGTCAAAGTGGTTGTCTGCTGTAGATCAGTGCATTGTAACTTGTCAGGGTACAAATATTGTAAACATGTAAATATTCAAACCTTGGGTGTGGCATTCTCAAATGGGAGATAATAAATCTTATTAATTACTAGCGGTGCGCGGATCGATACTGAAATATCGATTCTTCCGATACCAGTAAAACATGTTCTAGAATCGATTCTCATATTGAAAAATCTATATTTTAGTACTCTGGGTAAATTTGTAGTTTTCCCATTAAAAGGAACAGAGTGGAAAGAAACTATCATTGGGATCATCTAATTTGGAAGGAACTACTTCCTCTTACGCCTTTCATAGTCGTGTGCGAAATATGGCTGTATAAATGTGTCGCAGCCCCTGGCGTGCGCACTCACAACAATGGCTGAGCGTAAACTGAGTCATGTATGGACGTATTTTACCTCCACAAACAGCCAAGATGCGGTTTGTGATACATGTGGCAAGACAGTGAGGTGTTGTGGCAACACCAACACCTCAGAGTAAATCATATCACAGAATATGACGAGCTTATGTTGAGGCGAACTGAAGAGGAGGAGAGGTGCTGCTAGGGCGAGACAGACGTCTCTCGCTGAGTCCTTTAGTGCTGCAGGCAGGCAGCGTGCTCAAATAGCCACAACTTCAGGTTTTTCATTTCTATATGATTATTCTGCATTATTAAGCAATAAGAAACAAGTAGTCTGATGTCCTGTAATTATTATAAAGCTATATTATTATATTATTATTATTACAATTACATAATACAATTATATATTGTGTTGTGAAATGCAAAGAAACATTAACTTTTTGTACAAAGTATCGGTATTGTCGATACCTCCCTGAATTTTGCTTGGTATCGGATCGGAAAGGAAATCAGTGGTATCGCACATCACTATTAATTACAGCTCAGCTTTTCATTCTTTGGGAGCATACACCATTTTTAGAGATGAGTGCGTGAATGACTTTTGGAAATCACCATCGTGGGTTTTTTTTGTTTTGTTTTTTTTGGGGGGGGGGGATGGGTGGAACTGTTAGGCTAATACAAGTGCTAGCTTGGTTTAGAATATGTAGCATTATTCACTGAAACTTGGCTAAAACAGTCTTAAAATCAAATGTAATTACTAAAAATGTGTCTCCTAACGTCCCAGCTACAGTTGAAAAAATGTCTATGAGCAGCTGGACAGCTTACTTTACCAACTGTATTTGATCAGCAACACCAGTATGTTGCCAGTCACCAAAAATGCATCACTAACTCAGAAAACCTAACAGATCTTTTGGTTTAATGTTTTGGTTTCTGCACCAAGATAACTTGGTTGTGTCGCACACATACAAACATATACCTCAGATTTATGTTTCTGTGTATTTTGCATTAAATCAGACAATATACGACCAGTGAACAAAGGTTTCTGAGGAGTACTTCCTAGATTCAAATTGTTCCTGTATGAGGTGCTATTTGAAATATATTTATATTGTCAAAGCTTTCAATTAAAAATGAAAATGCCTTTACTGTAACGGTGTGGTTGGCATGTGGTGAGAAATGTGGATCCCAATGCAGACTCAGACTCATGGAAGATGTAACATAAAGCGCTCTGTGAATATTGATTATTAAAGTGATCAAAATGAAACAGTCCACAAGGCCAATGCAAACAGACTCAAGAGTAAGAGGGAACTCACAAGAAGAGGCAAACAGAGCTCTGACAGATCATTATCAGAACGCTGACAGAAACTGGCACCATATATACATAGCAAGGACAATCGAGGGAGAAGAAAAGTGGTGGGGAACAAGGAGCAGGAGAAACAATACAGAAGACGGGACACGGAGTGACAAATCAAAACAGAAAGTTACTCAACTGGAAAACATGTAAAGACAGAGCCTTAACAAGAAAACGCTAAGCTAGACTCCTTGAGCCTGGATCTGCCGGAGGTTTCTTCCTGTTAAAAGGGAGTTTTTCCTTCCCACTGTCACCAAAGTGCTGCTCACAGAGGGTCATATGATTGTTGGGGTTTTCTCTGTATGTATTATTGTAGGGTCTACCTTACAATATCAAGAGCCTTGAGGTGACTGTTGTATAAACAAAATTGAATTGAATGTAATTTAAGATCTGTAGACTGTAGACTTTAAGAGACTGTAGACCATTGTCAATCAATCTCCTCCGTGTCTCCTGTACAGTCCAGAATGCGTTCAGCTTGTCAAATTTACATAAATCTTCGATCTCTAGCAGCGTGACTCTGAAGTGCTGCACTGTATGTTTGTAAGTTTTCTCCCCAACAAACACAACAATGTCGATGAAGCGTTTTGCACCGTCAAAGGCACCTGCAGTAGCACCCAAAAGGCAGAGGAAGATGCTAACCATCGCACAGAAAGCTGGACTTCTGGACATGCTAAAGGAAGGTTAGAAATTAGTGTATCTTTTGGACCATAAGGCGCACCGGATTATAGGACACATTGAGCGAAACAAAACAGTCAGATAAGTCAAACTTTACTCAACTCATTCTTCTTGCTTCCTCTACTTCCATGCCATTGATTCATTAATGTTGAATCCTCTATCAGCTGCTCTATTCCCATGTTCTGAAAACAGGGTTTGATCTTTGGTTTCATTCTATAATACTGGACTTATTTTTCTACATTTGAACTTTAAAAAGGATAAGCGGAAGTGAATGGATGGATGGATGGATGTTGCGTATGATATATTTTGATACATCGGCCGTTTTTGGCGAGTTTTTGTTAACAAGTTTGGTTAATTTTAGACCAAAAAAAAAGAGTTTTGTCCATAACATTTTGAAATTATGGCAAGTACTGATCATGCTGATGAGATAGAGGTCTCAGAAACTCATGTATCAAATATGATACAAAGGGCATTATGGGGTTAAAGATAGTTTTCAGTCTGTTACAGTCGATGCACACTATAGTGTCTGTACAGCTGCCCTTTGTTAATGTGAAAAATGCCTGGGTCTATTGAAATACACGAGCAAGGTCCAAATATACCAGTTTGTCAGCAGCAGCTTGAGTAACTTACATGCTCTCGATATAATGTGTTCTGTTACTCATGATGAGAAGCCAAATTACATTATGTTGCAATTAAGAATTATGTGATGTTTCTTTCCATTAGTCTCCCTGCGATGCTTTATATTTCCATATGACGCCTTAGTCCTCTATCAGCCTCACTCTCCCCCAGCTCTGCATGTCCACACACATATACATGTGAGAAAAGACTTTAAGACTGCACTGGCAGGCAGCTGATTTCCATTTAGCTGGTAAAAATGCAATGTACTGCTAACCCCTCACTTCGAGTATTATTAACACTCAAAAATAATATGGTAGGGATGATGATATTCTTTCCAAAGCGAGTTCAAGTAGCTGCTTTTTAAAAGTATGTCAGTGTGTGTTTGTGCAGCTTCCCAGGTACACATTTGAATTAGCAACACTTGGTCAGCTCAGCTCCACTCACTTCATTATCCTCTTTGGACAAGGGCAGACATAATCGCCTTCTCAGTTTCTCCCATCATCTCCTCTCCACTCTTTTTTCCTCCCTCTGTCCCCCTCTTGCATCATCTTTCTCTCCTCTACTTTTTAACCTTTCTACCTGCATCTTGTCCTATTTTTGTCGCCTCTGTTTTCTCCCACTCTCTCGCTCTATTCCTCTCTTAGACATTACACCCTTTTTTTTTTTCTCTCACTGTTTTGAACATGCTGTCTACCCTCAGTTTCACTGCCTGTGGATTGATTAGTGTAGCCTGTGTAGTGTGCTGCTGGGTGACAGAACCCACTCATTATGCTTGGTTTTGATGGGTTAGGGGCAGGAAGTGGTGATGCTGTGTTGGGGTTGTTGAAAACGTCACCATCTAGACTTCCAATAAGCTGCAGGGCATGATTCTTCTTCTTCTGTCACTCTTCTGACTGCCTAATCTCCCTCTGTCATGCCATGAGGACCCAGTATGAATGAGCAAAGCTTAAAACAAGCATATGTGTTGAGAACAAGGAGGCTGATTCAAGAAACTGGAGATTTATTTTTTTTGGCTTTAACTTGACAACTTCTCATCAAGCAGGAAGGATGCAGCTTCCAAATGGAGCCAATCAGTATCTCACTGTCACCTTATTTTAGAACAAATCCAAACAAAAGAGGGAAAGAAAAAGCAAACTATTCACTTGTTTCCATAATCCAGAAGAGGATGAATGCGAGAAGTCAGACACCAATACGTTAATCAGAAATGCATGAGGTGTTTTCATTAGGCAGTAAATGAGCTTCCTCGTGGCAGAGTAATTTGACAGTATTTCAGGAAACTCATCCGCCAAGAAAAGTGCAAAAAATTAACCATTTTCTTACACGCCACTTGGGTTTTTAAAGATCAAGCATACTATTTTTCAAAAAAGAAAGAGAGAGAAGGAGATTGCAGAATTTAACTCGTGCTTTTTAAATATTATAAATAAACAAAAACATTTTTGGTAAAAGACAATTTTTAAAAGGTCTGTTTCCTAGGACAACAACTGATGCCTAGAAGCTAAAATGTTCTTCCAAGATACTAAATACATTTGAATTCTTCTTCAGGCTTCAAAACTTCTATTTATGAATCAACAGCTCGTATGAGCCTTTGGGCCTCGGACTTCTGCTTGGACATTAGAGCAAACAGTTAATGACTTAATGGCACTATCTGTAGCGCACAGCCTCAGTGTCTCTCTCACACATGATTGTGGCCTCAGTTGTGTCCAAAGTGTTGCTAGTATCTTCAACACTTTGTTCTGCCCTTTTTCTTCACTTATCAAAGCTCTGCAGCATAGGTACCTAGTGCCGTCGGCCCTTTTAGGCCCCCTTGCATTCAGTAGGAAAGACACATATACAATAACAAATACTGCACAAGCCCCATTAAAGAGACACGCAGAAGCCGGGGTTTGGTTAACTGGTGACTCTAAATTGTAGAGGGTGTGAATGATTGTCTGTGTTAGCCTGCAGCAGACTGGTGACCTATCCAGCTGCATCTCACCCTATGGAAAAACAAAACCAAGCGACAAACAAATTAAAAACAAAATAGCTGACATTGGTAAGATTAGAGGTGAATATTGGTTATTGTTAACTTTCAATTAATTGCCCATCCCTAGAAAGGAGTATTAAGGGGAGAGGGAGAAACGTTAAGAGCTGATGGTTGGATTCCTCCTCTTGTTTCTAGTTGCTGGGGGATTAACCAGCTTTCTGAATAGTGCAACACAAAGCAGATGGATGGAGGTCCAGCCAGCCAAGCAGGGCGATGGAAAAAAATAGAGCCATTAACAGCTTAGGAGTTATCTGTGTGTGAGTGTAAGTGTGTGTAAGAGGACAGGGCTGGGACAATGGGTGTCAAGGACCATAAACGCTATGTGTGGACAGGAAGCCTTTCACATCTGAGCTCTGAAAATATTTCAGTTGCCACATGGCATGTGACAAGTGAATATCGTGGACACAGATTGCAATGGTAGTCCTTATTTTGTTCAGCAGCATCAATAATGCTGAATGCTCTACAGGGTGGGCCATTTATATGGATACACCGTAATAACATGGGAATGGTTGGTGATATTAAAGTCCTGTTTGTGGCACATTAGTATATGTGAGGGGGCAAACTCCTCAAGATGGGTGGTGACCACGGTGGCCATTTAGGAGTCGGCCATCTTGGATACAACTTTTGTTTTTTCAATAGGAAGAGGGTCATGTGACACATCAAACTTATTGGTAATGTCACAAGAAAAACAATGGTGTGCTTGGTTTCAACGTAACTTTATTCTTTCATGAGTTATTTACAAGTTTCTGACCACTTATAAAATGTGTTCAATGTGCTGCCCATTGTGTTGGATTGTCAATGCAACCCTCTTCTCCCACTCTTCACACACTGATAGCAACACCGCAGGAGAAATGCCAGCACAGGCATCCAGTATCCGTAGTTTCAGGTGCTGCACATCTCGTATCTTGAGATACGCGAGTAATTTTCTTTGAATTTGACCGGATTTATTTGGACTAATTGCAAGAACATAATTCAAAGGAATTGTGTGAGTTGCGATTTATTTTTATTTTGTAGTTTGCACAAACGATGTCCAGAGAACAGCCTATCTATGCTAACACAGAAAATAAATGGCTGCACCCATTAGACTCTTCTGTCATTCTAGGGGCTGCTACAGGTACACTGCACAAAGTAAATGAAACAATGAACAAGGAAGAATACTTCCAAATTCTTGAAATTCACCTCAAATCAACAGCTAGACAATTGAAATTGGGTCATAATTGGGTGCTCCAACAGCACAATGATCCTAAGCATCAGAACTGGCTTTGTAATGGATAAAGCAAAATAATGTTACGAAAAGTTGATAATTTGTGTTTGACCTTTTTCATTCTCATCTCACGAGGCAAACTCTTGCATGGATGTCCAGACCGAGGGCGCTTGCTGGTAATTTTATATTTCTTGCATTTCTGAATAACGCACCAACAATTGGCACATTCTCAGCAAGATCACTGGTCTACAATCTTGTCCATAATGCTTTTGAAAGCTATTTGGTCTTGCCCATGATGGTGGTGAAAGGCTGGAATGGAGGAAGCTGATTCTGTGGACAGGTGTGCTTTACACACATAACAGGTTTAGATGGGGAGTAATTGATTAATGATTGACTGATTGTAATGTATGCGCCACACAGGCACACAGCCAATCTGTGAGTTGTCGGAGTCAAATACTTATTTCACTTAGTGACATGCAAATCAATTCATAACTTTTATATAATGGATTTTGGTTGATATTTATCCCTTTCCATTAAAATGAAACTGATTCAGCAGGGAACTAAATAATTGTCACCCCAATTGTACACTATTTGCAATAAGTTTAGCATGGCTGCAAGTGACTTGTGTAATCCATTCATACATGGCACCTTATTATCATTCTCGATACTTTCACCATGAGAATTTATTTCTTCCTTGTTGGGACTGGAGTATAAACCAGACTAAGAGAAAAATACTAAAAACCCTTTAACTCTTACAGTGTGGTAATACACTCAGAGTCATAACTGTGACTTGCTCTTAATGGAGCCTTACCCTTATGTTTACAATTACCATAAGTCCCGGACTACAGAGTGCACCTGAATAAAAGCTGCATGCTCTGATTTTAGAAAGAAAATCAATTTTGCACTTGTACACGCCACACCGGATTTTAAGCCGTATGCGTTTCACTTGTAATATGAGATATGTGCACAGAAATATTACGCGTGAGGATTTTTAACGTTTAATTTAATCCCTAAGGTAACATAAACATGGTAACATAAACGTTATGGTAACATACAAAAATACATACTGCAAATGCTTCTTTTGCTCAAACAGCGCCTGTAACATGGCTACCTTTAAGTATACGTACGTATCAGTAACACACAAATTACGTTGCTTATGGTTCTTTTTAGGGAAAAGTGCACAAACAACATTACAACGTCTCTTAACAACCGGTAAAAATATATATACTACTTATCAATTTTATTGGTCTACTGTTACCAGGCAAAATGTTTTTGGCCGCATGAAAAAAAATATGCATTAGCCGCACGTCAGTATAAGCCGCAGTGTTCACAGTGTGGGGGAAAAGTAGCGGCTTATGACCCGAAAACTACAGTACTCTTTAAGAAGCAGTCTTCAAACAGTCTTTATATACAACATCACAAAACCGGGGTAATACAGACTAACACACGAGCACGAACAGAGAGGTCAGGCAAAGTGTTTAAATTCAGTTCTATCCACGGTATAAAAACTGAGCAGAAATGCCACATTTATGCAATGACACAGGTGCAGGATAACTTCCAGTTTACTGAAACGTCAACTACTGCGTCCACACACGAAGAATATGCTCTCATACAATGTCTTGCAAACAACCCAAGTTAAGACCTCTCATAAGAATAAAGACACATTTTTATTGAATGTGTTTTTATTCCTGTGAGTGATGAGAGTGATGAGGAAAGTACTTCATTATATCCAATCATCCATTTTTTTTTTTAGCTGATCCAATTCAGAGTCACAGAGGGCTGGAGCCTATTTGTAAACGGACTTGTTCCTAATAATGGTCTTCTGCTCTACCTGTGCACTCAGTATACAAATATATAACTTTTCTCATTCATCCATTCACACAGGCACTTTTTTTCTATGCTTAAGTGATTTCTATCACTTTTTCACATTCCTGTGGATGCACCAGAAAGCAGCTTGCTGTTAGTACCTTTGCCAGGGATTTTTGGCATGCAGACTGGAGCATTCAGGGATTGAACCACCAACTTTCCAATGAGTAGATGACCTGCTCTACTTCCTGAGGAAAACATGCTATAGAAGAATTATTTACCATTACCATCACCTTGAATAAATTTACAACTACTCTTGTTATTACACATAGTGTGTGTTTAAAATATGTTGCTAATCTTTTGCTAATCCTGATCTATTTTTATACATTTTTCTATGACTTGAGAATGAAAGGAGAGTATGATATGATGATCTCTCTTTCCTTTTATCACAAGATGATGGATCCATTACCAAACACTGCTCCTGGATGTTATCATAGTCACGTTTTCTTAAAAACACTTTTAGAAATTCAGACCTTATGTGAGACCATATAAATTGTTCTAGCTTATATTATCCTCTGACACAAACTGTATGTGCACACTGGTTGTAGAACTGCTATTTTACCAATAGCAGCTCTACAACCAGTGTGCACATTTTGGTTAAGTTAACCAAAAAAATAACTTGGTTCGAGTTCATATGGATAAGTTATTAGAGCTGCCAATAGTGTGGAACAGCCATAGTTAAAAGGAACAGCTTGAAAGAGGAATTTAACAGTAGTGATTACAGTTTAATGTGTTGGCACCCTAGCCCTAAACCTAACCTCCTGACAAAAGGGCATTCTGGTCTAACAGTAAAACGTAAAAGTGTGCTGTAACGACAAATCATTTTTTGTGGGATGCTGATCTTGCATTGTAATAAATTTATCAATGAGTCTTGCCATTTTTAAATTGACCCAATCTTACAACCCCAGTCTTAGAAACTTTACACCAGCAATACAAGAATATATTTCTTGTTGAGACGGCAGCAATGAAAAATGCTCAGCCTGGGGCTTTACAACTTCACTAACCAGTGGTTGAGATCTAAATGGCTCTCTCCATCTTTTAAATACAGTCCACAGTTTTAACCCTCTCTACTATCATCATCATCATCATCATCAACATCATCATCATCAACTTTATTTATAAAGCACTTTAAAACAACCACAGCTGACACAAAGTGCTGTACATTGGAACTGTAAAATAAAATTACATGAGATATAAATAAAAACAAATAAAAGAAGAGTGAAATCATTAATTAAATAACTACTGCATTAAAAAAGAAACTAAGTCTCACTGAGGTTAAAAGCCAAGGAATAAAAGTGGGTTTTAAGACGTGATTTAAAAGTGGACAGTGAAGGGGCCTCTCTAACATGCATGGGCAAATTATTCCATAATTTTGGAGCCACAATAGAGAAGGCCCTGTCCCCTCTGAGCTTCCTCCTGGATCTCGGTACCTCCAGGAGCAGCTGGTCAGCTGACCTGAGAGACCGACAGGGTATGTGGGGATGAAGAAGCTCAGAGAGGTAAGGCGGGGTAAGACTGTGTAGGCATTTAAAAACAAACATAAGAATTTTTAAATTAACTCTAAAAGACACAGGCAGCCAGTGCAGAGAGGCCAGCACAGGGGTTATATGCTCTCTTTTTCGAGTTCCTGTTAGGAGTCGTGCAGCCGCATTTTGAACCAGCTGCAGACGTGAGAGCAATGACTGACTGACCCCCACATAAAGTGAGTTACAGTCGTCCAGGCGGGAAGAAATAAAAGCATGGATCACTGTTTCAAGGTGCTGCCTCGAAAGAAAAGATTTTAGTCTTGCCAGTCGCCTTAAATGATAAAAACTGGACTTCACCACTGCTCTGATTTGGTTGTCCAATTTAAAATCACTGTCCAACTTAAAACCAAGGTCAGTAACAACAGATTTAAAATAGACTTCCAGGGATCCTAAAACAACAGAGGACGACTCACAGGGACCACTGGGTCCAAACACCAACACTTCTGTTTTCTTTTTATTAAAATTTAAAAAGTTTTGAGCCAACCAAGCTTTAATGTCATCTAGACATGTCAAGAGAGGTTTTATGGAGATGGCATCCTTGCGTTTTAGTGTCAAATAAATTTGGCAGTCATCGGCATAACAGTGAAATGAGATCCCATGCCTTCTAAGGATAGAACCCAGAGGCAGTAGATACAGAGAAAAGAGCAGTGGCCCTAAAATTGAGCCCTGTGGGACACCACATGACAGAGGAGCAGAAGACGATTCGTAACCGAGAAGGCTGACAGAGAAAGTTCTATCTGACAAATAAGACCTAAACCAATTGAGTGCAGTGCCACCAATACCCACTACATCATGTAATCGAGAAATTAAAATATTGTGGTCTACTGTGTCAAAGGCAGCAGTTAGGTCAAGCAAGACAAGAACAACATGGTTACCAGAATCACATGCCAGAAGGATGTCATTAAAAACCCTTAGTAATGCAGATTCTGTGCTGTGAAGGGTTTTAAAACCTATATCTCAGTATGTGTCATGGATATATGTTACTCGTGTATATTTAAGCCTGCCTTAACATGTACTTAAATATGATATCCCTATAATATGCCTGCACCTCTGAAATACCAAATATCCCTCATATATCATGAGTCCCTACAGTATTAAACTGGCTGCTCAGAGATTTAGAAATCGATTTAGCTCCAGTAAATACAAATAATAATTCTGCCCAGTATAATTTCAAATGTGCTCCTTTGGTGAAGAATCAAATCCATTTCAATCGTTATTTGTAAAGAAAAGCAGTCTCGAAGTCAGCTGAATTACCTCACATAAAGCCTAATCAAACAGGAGATTAACCCAGGGAAGTGGAGGTGGACGATACTATAGGCGAGACAAGACACACACACATGCGCACGCACGCACAGTTGAGTCTAGATGTCCTCCGTTGCTAAGGGTTTCCAGTTTGCACCCCATCCACATTTAATTAAATTACATATTATGAATCTGTGCTCCCGACAAACCCAACCACAACACATGTATGTCGTATTATAGTATTAACAGACCACTTAACAATAATCCCCAGCAAACACAAGGCATGCATGCGCAGATACGCAGACACATCATGCTGAGGAATGTCGTATCTCTCGGATACCACCGCCTGTTGTTACATAGAGTTTACTACTCAACAGCATGAAGACAGCGAGCAGCAAAAAACCCATCAAACTCTGCGGAATACCAATCTTTCATCAAGAAGCGTGCACAGTACCTAGCGTGCACCCAGTGCTCAGTTGACAGGCACGTCTGCTGGACTTCTTCAAATAAAACACGTTGCACCTAAACGGTAGGACGACACACCTTTAAGTGAGAATTTCCAACCTGCCTCACCCATCCCCGCGGAGCATCTTACCTGAGAACAACACATTTTAGCCCGTCGTCATCTTAGCAGCTGTTAATCCCGCTGAGGCAACCGGGTATGAGCCGCTATGTAGCTCAGCACAGGTGAAAGGCGGAGGTCCTCTTCAAATTTCCCAAACCGCTTAACCGAGCCTGTTATTATCCAGGTACCCGTGTAATCACCTCTGACGTAGGTGTGCCAGCATCTGCGTCTTTTTATTAGTAGTATTATTATTTTCTGTGCTGTTAAGCTTTGCAGGAGGACTACAGTGAAGAAGTGCGCGCTAGTGTATCCTGTCGATCAGCGACAGTCCCGGTGATTTACCCGTTCCTTGACAGCTTCCCCGTGTCACTAACAGTGGCCGAGACTCCTCCTCTCTCACCGTCTGGCGTGGTCCGGTATATAACGGAGTCTCTTTCTGCCTGCTTCTCTCTCTCTCTGCTCGTCGGAAGGTAGTTTTTCCTAGGAGAATGAGGCTAGGAAACTTCACCAAGTTGTACCACATAATGATGTAATGAGGTGAAGGTGAGTAAATTTCACCTGCAGACAACATTCCATGAGCATGCGTACTGTATGTAACATGTAAATCTGCGCCACCTGGCTAAATGCCATGTAAAAGTTGTGTATTCCCAAGGTTTCCTGTTTCTCAGTCAGCAGATGTTAGACAAAAAATATGAGAAATTACCACTTTATTCACCTCTTCCACTGGCATTTTGTGCGCACCCGAGGGTTTGTTAGCTGAATGGTCAACTGGTTGGTAGGCAGCTTACTGTCGTGATGGATGGTGTTAAGGTTTTGCTTAAAAGGACAGAGGCTTGCATTACCCTGTTTGTATTTTGACAGCTAACAGCTCTAATAATCAGCCACAGTTAGTTTTGATTTCTTCTTCACATTCTGTGAGGATGGGTGCGTACATGTCTTCAAACTATTTCAAAATCTCAAAATTAAGTAGTCAAATGCAAGGTGTTTGTTTGTTCTTTCACAGGCTGACCCTCTGCTCCCTAGACTCCTGATTCATGTGTTCACAGGTCTCTGTGACTTTGACTTTGACTCTTTCTGTGACCGGCCCGGCAGCTCTCTGCATTCTGAAACATCAGGGAGAGGAAAATTCCGCATGATGGATTTTGATATTGGGAGCTCTAAATGGGATGAAACTTGAAATGAGGTGCAACTGACACAGTGTTAGGTTATGCAATTGGGTGACCTGATCTCTGCACAGCCCTGAAAAGTGTATTTTTCTTCCCATGAATAGAATATTAGCTCATTTTGTGGGTCATCTGCTGCATGAGTAATTGGCTAAAGGGCTGAGGGTACAATGAACACATCCTAGACAGAGCAAGAGGAAGAAAAGCACAATTTGAAAACCTTTGAACTTTCAAGGAAAGATACACCAAAGGTTTTTATTTGGGGTTGTTTATGAGTTAGTCTCTGGCTTTAATGTTTACAGTTCATTATTCAGTAAAGTGTTTTCTAAATCAGATATATGGGATTACTGTTGGCTTTCTAAGAACTGAACAAGATGGGATCGAATCATTTTTTAAAATTTAGCCTGAAATTCTTTTCATGGATGATTTTCTTCACTTCCCATGACTGTCTGAGTAAATAAATGCACAATTAAATAAGTCAAAATGAATTAGAGCAGCTGCTGGAACAGACTGAGATCTATGTCAGTAAAACAAGAAAAACTTGCTTTAAATTTTTTGCTCCGTCCATTAAAATCAGCTTTCTTGGTATGTCCACTCACAGCTGTGAAAAGAATCTCTGAAGTCAGATTTGTTGCTCTCTATTCGGCTATGATAAATGCACTAATTCTTACATAGCACTTTTCTTCTGCTTTATTCACCCACTTCTATGTTTTTAAGTGATTTGTATCTACTATTCACACACATTCATCACAGAGCAACTTGGGGTTACTATCTTATTTTAAATGGAGACTGGAGTACCTGGGGATCGAACCACCAACCTTCCATTCAGTGACCTGCTCTACCTGCTGAGCACTCCATATGTGAATGTTTAAAAGTCATCATCTTTCCTCCTTCTATAATGCATTTTCTGACTGATATCACATATCATGTCCCATCAAAGTGAACCAGTTTGACATACAAACAGGACAAAACACTACTTTAATGCTTTTAAAGTGCAAAAATCTGCATAATTCAACATGAAAACAACAGGAAAAATGTCACGTTTTATTGTAGAGATTTTCAAATTACAGCCAGCAATTAACTACAATGCAGCCTCTGCATTACACACACACAATGGGTCTGAAATTAATGAATCAATGATGTGTTTAAAGTGCACACTTTCAGCTTTAATTCAAGGCTTCAACAAATATATTGCATTAACCTTTCAAAAATTACAGCTGCTCATTACACAGTGCCTCCGTGTTTACGAACATAAATAGCCCTTGACCATTGGCAGCCAGTGACCACAACAGATTTGCATTTGTCATTAAATGCTGATTTTCCTCCTTTGAGGTGCTTTGCCAGGCCTTTGATGCACTTGCTTTACTTTCTGATTGTTTTGTTTGTCATTTCGTTTTCAGCAAGTGAAAAATTATGTTCAGTTGAACTGAGGCCAGGTGACTGATCTGAGCTGTTTAGTAGATTCAGTTTTTTTTGCTTTATGAAGGTCTTGGGTTACTGTCAAGGTATGCTTGGGATGCTATCCATGTGTACTGTGATACACCAGTCCAGTCAGCACATGGCTGGATCAGGAATAAAGCACCGGTCTATATTCTTAATAACTAATCATAACCAAGCCTTCTGTTTATTTTTGCAATAATAAACCCCACCTGGATTCTTTTGATAGTCATACATCCCTGTGGTGGCCCCACCAGCCACCCTTCAGTGTTAGTATTTAGTTTGGTTCATTAAGTTTCACATATATATATATATATATATATATATATATATATATATATATATATATATATATATATATATATATATATATATATATGAATGACTTAACATTTCTGAAGTTATGTTACAGGCTGAAGTTTTATTAGGGTGAATTCACCTCTTGATCAACACCAGAGGAAAACAATTTGGAGCCCCTCCTGGACCACAGTGCATCTGTCATTATAAAATAATCAGTAGTCTTGGGCTACTATACAATGATCTGTTCATTAATGAATTAAATGAAAAACTGAATAATATATGTCAACCGTTTGGGAGGTTATAAATCATTTGAGTCACTTTTGCAGCACACCAACTCATCCTGTGAAGGAATCAAAGGTCTTCAGTGCTCTCCCCAAAAAATATTCACAACACCGTGGAGGGAGGACCTGTTCCAGTTCCTCTTCAGTGGTATAAATTTCTGACAAGTGGGGCTAAACTTTGTGGTCTTTGTCTTTTTCCTCCTACCTGGCAACTCCATATTCAACACGTTTTGTCCAGTATTTTGCCTCGCTAACCGCTCAGTCCAAGCTGTCCCCCAGACTCCTGAGTACTCCCAGGGACAATCTTAACATCCTCAGCTCTGCCACATCTAGTTCAGCCTCCTGTCTTTTTATCTGTTTAACATGGAAACAGTTTCACATTCTTAGAAAAGCGTTCACTACTATAGAGTTATAAAATCTGAAAAAACATCAGACATGTTAATCTATCTATCTATCTATCTATCTATCTATCTATCTATCTATCTATCTATCTATCTATCTATCTATCTATCTATCTATCTATCTATCTATCTATCTATCTATCTATCTATCTATCTATCTATCTATCGATAACAAACATTTACAAGATTGATTCAAATGCTAAAAAAAAAAGAAGACAGCAATTGTCAATTTTCCTGATCATAACACTTTTTGTTTTCAATTTAAAAACAGAAAGCAACATCAAGAGAGACAGAGGGATAAAGTAAACAAAGCAAGAGGAAAAAAGAGAACAAGAATGCCAAGAGTGGTAAGCCCGATGCATTGTGTCATCTTAGCTGACTCCTGGGTCTCACTCAAACATCCTTCCAGCTTCCTGTTTGGTCAGCTGGGGAATTGGGCTGGAGTCTAACAAGCTACATCCATACTTTATTACTGAATGGCTATTTGCCAAATCAGTTGTATGTCGCTGTCTCTAAATAATATCTGGTAACTGACTGCCCCCATACCTCCTGGAGTCTGACAAACAACTTCTTCACAAAATAGTGCATGTGGTGATCAGCTATGGATTGAGACAGAACTCAGCAGTAACAACCTCCAAAGAGCTTGGCTTGGTATGAAAACAGTGGCAGGGCTACAAACGAAAGGTAAAAGTAATATTACCTTAGAAGGGTTTACCTCTGACAAACATCTGGCAGACAGTCTTAACAGTTTTTACCTGCGTTTTGAAGATCTTGACTATTCTAGGCAGACCAGCACACTGAGGGAGAAGACCATCACTCCCCCATCATTTTGTATTGATGAGAGGGGGCTAATCTCTTTAGACACACTAAGAGTAAGAGTCCTGGACCTGACAACATCTGTGGACAGGTACTGAGAACTTGTGCTGATCAGCTGAGTGGGATTTTCACCATATTTTCTCACTTTCTTTAGAGCTACAGACGGTACCTAAGATTTGGAAACATGCTATCATTGTTCCAGTTGCTAATGATTTTAGGCCTGTGGCTCTGACTTCTTTAGTGATGAAGTCATTTGAGAAGATAATTAAGAAGGAGATTTTAATGCATGTTGAACACCATCTTGACCCCTTCCAGTTCGCCTGTAGAGCAGGGAGAGCTGTGGAGGACGCTGCTGTCACACTCCTGCATCTCTTGTATAAGCATCTTGAGGCCCCCCACACCCACGCAAGATTATTATTTGCTGACTTTTCATCGGCATTCAATACAATTCAACCCCTCTTACTTGCTGACAGGCTTTACAATCATTTCAAGCTTAACACTGGTCTGGTCGGCTGGGTGACAGACTTTCTGACTAATGGGTCACAATGTGTGAGGGTGAATCATGTGTTTTCTGATGTGCTCTCCTCCTCTACTGCATCACCCCAGCGTGCTGCCTCTCTCCCCTTCTGTTCTTTCTGTACACAAATGAGTGTTGCAGCAATTTCACGAACAGACACATCCTGAAGTTTGGTGATGACACAGTGATCGTCAGTCTTCTAGCGGGGGACGAGTCAGGCCATGGACAGGTTGTAGATGATTTTGTGGATTGGTGTGATGAGTCCTTCCTGGCACTAAATGTGTCAAAAACTAAAGACATGATTATTGATTTTAGGAAGTCCTCTTATAGCTCATCACCCACTATCATTAACCTTAACCCAATTTCCCTCAGGATGAATAAAGTATTATCAATCAATCATTAAAACTGCTGATATTGGGATCGTTGAGAGTTATAAATATCTAGGTGTGCTTGACCATAAAGAATCTCATGCTGGCCACTACTAAAAAAGTTCAACAAAGACTGTTCTTTTTAAGGAAAATGAGATCTTTTAATGTCTCATCCGAGATGTTGTCTTTGTTTTATAGACGTTTTATCGAATCTGCGATGTCTTTTTGTATCGCTGCCTGGTTTGGTAACCTGACGGTGAAGAATAAGAATCGATTCGGTCTTCTGGTAAAAACTGCTAACAAAATTTCAGGGCGCTGGCAAGAAGGACTTTTGGCTATTTACAATAAAAATGTGCTTATAAAGGTTCATTCTATTGTTAACTGTTTGAACCATCCACTTCACAGTGAGTTTGAGCTGTTGCCTTTAGTTGCCGTCGTTTTAGAGTACCTGTGAGGAAGACCAAAAGACTCCAGGTATCTTTTATCCCTACTGCATCCTGTCTCCTAAATAGCATATAACCGTCTGGGGATTTTCTATTACTATTATTGTCGTTTTATATTATTGTTTTGTTTACTTTTTTGTTTACCTTTATCCGGCTGCTAAACTAATTTCCCTTTTGGGAAAATAAAGAATTTGACATGAACAGCAGATTGAAGATTGGTGTAGTGACCTGTCCTGTATTTGCATACAACAAAGGTGTCTCACCACCTATCCCAAGACCCTCTTCTGGAGCTCTCTCTCCCGTTGTTTGATGCATGCTCAATCATCCAGGTAAGTAAATCCCAAAAGGTTGACTATGTTCATCTGGATGTAACATTTTGACCTCCCAGCCCATTGTTCATTCACTGGTGCTGGTTTCAGTCATCGTGCAAATGTACTGTTTATAAGATTTGGGAAACCTGCAGTCAGCTGAGACTGAAGAAGTCACCTGGATGAGTGACGAAACGTTTCTCCCACTGAAAACGCTACGTCCAGATGAACAGAATCAAGCAGCTTGAGTTATGTATCTATTCCTCTATTAAACTAGCCTTTTCCATCATAAAGTTTGTTGCCAAGAGTATTGTCACTGATTGTTTTATTGGCAAATGTGCATGACTGTCATTCATAATTCATGTCCACATGAAAACACATTTTCTGCCCTAAATCAGAAACATTTGGTTCTAGTAGAATTCAACCTTATGTGCTGTGGTCAAGCACATTTAAAATAAAGTATTAAAAATTAACATATTAACTCAAATACAGTTGGAATGTCAATTTTTCCTCTGTTTTCAAAGTGGCATTGGTACCCGTGTATAAAAAAAACAAAAGCTTAACAATTTAAAAGGTGTAAAAATAGGATACGAATACCACAGAAACAATAACTGAAGCAAAAGAATTAATGCGCAAAGATACAATGCCTCCCATCTTTTACTCTTAAACAAGGACAGTTTATAATAAGCAGCTGATATGCTACTACTGTTCTCTAATGTTAAGGCACTTTGAGTGCTATAAATTTCCTCTGTTCAGTAAAGATAGAAAGTTTCTGTGTATTTACAACAACATTGGTACTACTGTGGCTTGTACAACATTACTCCTATAAGATGGAGTTGTGGTCAAGCTTCTTTAGAAAAAGCACACGTCTTTATTGAATGTTACTTTGACATGTACAGCTCACCTAACCACTGTTGTAGGCCAGGCACAGGCCCTCAAGCAAGGGAATTCCCCAATAGCAGCAGCCTTTACACTATAATGTGGCACATAAGCAACAATTGTGCTGCAGTAGCTCAAGGACCATAACAAAGAGCCCAGAATTCACCCAGGCACTAAATATCCAAAATCCTAATCCTGTCAAGAAAATATAGAAACAAGTATAATTGTATGTAGTTGCAATATTGCAGCTAATAGCTAAGAGTTGAGTTAAAACATTTCTTTGTGTGTGTAGTTGTGCTTTACTTGCCCCCCTGACTGTGTTCAAATGATCCCCCAGAACAAATAGGAGGATCATGATTTCATTCTGAGTGTGGCTGCTTTACTAAATTCACTCTTGCCAAACCTGAAAGTACAAAACAAAAATACTACAACACAGTGCATCATCCCCAGCATGTGAATGAGCCTGCCTTAATGACAGAAAGCTTTGAGTAGGCGTGTTCTCAGCCACGAAACATATGTCTTTATTTACAGTGATCACGAGCATCATTAGCCATAGCCATTAGTCAGCAACCAAGATCCCTGCAGGGAAGGGCAGGGATCTTGGTTGTGGTTGAGGTTTGTGATTGGTTTGACGATGACTTCCTGTTGTGTGAAATTGCATGTGTGTGTTTGTGTCTCTGTGTTGGCAGGGGAAACGGATAGGAACACAGCCGGACCAGCTGGCTGCAAATCTCTGCAATCTGCTGCTTAGTTAAGCTGGCACACACACACACACACACACACACACACACACACACACACACACACACACACACACACACACACACACACACACACACACACAGACAAATGCATGCATTGGATAAATACTTAATTATATTCACTTATGTACTAAACAACAGTTAAAAATAACATTTAATAAAAAGGCCAGTCCATAAATGACCACAGATGAGTGACTAACAGCAGAAATGAAGTGATTTGTGTAATTTGGCATTGACAGCCACTGTACACACTAGCTCTTGATCCACTAGTGAAACCAGTCTCTGCAGAAAAGCAAAGTCATTTGCTGGTTATTAAAATAATTTATTACAACTCTCAATATTCTCTTAATTAAAATTCACTTATCGCAGTTGGGGACTTGAGAGCTGGACTATTAAGGAGAGCTCCACTGAATGCATGTAAAGGAATATGTGCATATGTAAATATCCAAGCATTTGTGTGTGTGTGTATGAGTGAGTGTGTATACAGCCGCCCATGTGCCCAAACATGGCGTTTAATCACCAGTTTTCTTGATTAAGCAATACTGTGGGGTAATTCGTTTAAAAAAATATTATATCCGCCATGAGGCAGCCGAAGCGTCTGGACTTCTTTAAGTTGCTTGAAGACGTTTCACCTCTCATCTGAGAAGCTTCTTCAGTTCTAAGGTCAAATGGTGGAGAGTCCCAGATTTAAACCCCGTCGGAGTTTCCCCCCACAGAGGGACAAAAGGACCCCCTGATGATCCTCTACCTAATCACATGAGCCAAAGCGTGAAAGCGGGCGTGGGTCCCAATCAGCCAGGGTTTCGGGTGAGCTCATTATGAAACCTAGTCCCGCCCTATCATGTGATTTCCTGAGGTCAGATGGCCCAGGATGTGAGTGGGCGTTAAGGCGTCTGGGAAGGGATCTCAAAACTGGATTATAGATGGCGTTGGTGTCGTAAACCCCCACCTCTGTTCAAAGATGGTCGGTCACAGTGGACATAGATGCTTCTTTCACTCCTCTTTCAAACCATCTGTCCTCTCTGTCCAAACTGTGAACGTTGGCATCCTCGAAAGAGTGACCTTTGACCTTTAGATGCAGATGGACTGCTGAGTCTTGTCCTGTGGAGGTGGCTCTTCTGTGTTGTGCCATGCGCTTGTGAAGTGGCTGTTTGGTCTCTCCGATGTAGAGGTCTGAGCATTCCTCGCTGCACTGTACAGCATACACCACATTGTTAAGTTCGTGTTTAGGAGTTTTGTATGCTGTACATCTATAATCCAGTTTTGAGATCCCTCCCCAGACGCCTTAACGGCCACTCACATCCTGGGCCATCTGACCTCAGGAAATCGCATGATAAGGTGGGGCCAGGTTTCACAATGAGCTCACCCGAAACCCTGGCTGATTGGGACCCACACCCGCTTTCACGCTTTGGCTCATGTGATTAGGTAAAGGATCATCAGGGGGTCCTTTTGTCCCTCTGTGGGGGGAAACTCCCACTAGGTTTATATCTGGGACTCTCCACCATTTGACCTTAGAACTGAAGAAGCTTCTCATCCGAGAAGCTTCTTCAGTTCACGATGACCTGGATGACTGAGAACCTTCACAGACATATTTCACTCTGAATTTGTGCTTTAAAGCAACAATGTTTCATACACCCTTCAAGTTCCCAAACAAAACATTGTGACTGGTCTCTGAGCAAATAACAATCACCGTTTCAAATAATGTTGTGCCATAGAATTTTATTCCACATAAAGGTCATAAAAAGCTTAAACAGGGTTTGTTAGATATAATGATTCAACACAGAGCAGAAACAGCTAGAATCCACAGGGCTTGCCTGGGACGTGTGCATCACTGTAGTTGTGTCAGGTCCACCTGTCTTCAAGCTGGCTTGGAGCCTTTGGTGAAGCAAATGGGTTTTCGAGGATTTGAGTGCCTACAGTAATCTATCTCAGCTACAGTTGCTGTGGTATCTGCATTGTTATGCTGCCAGTGGCAAATAAATGTATGCATCTTTCCCACAGAGTGATCCCATGAAGGGTGGAGTCATTAGCTTAATGAGCAGCGCTCACTTCTGTAGCTGGGAAGTTGTAATTAACTGTTGTAATTATAATAAGAGGAAGAGCACGTGCGAGAGAGATGTTCCCTAAAATGCAAGAGAAAAGATTTAAGAAATTAAAATCTTTTGCTGTTGTTTTAAGTGCACTGAATTTTATAGCTTTTTCGTCCAGCTGCTTAGGCTGCTGCCCCCACGACCCAGCCCAGAATAAGCAGCAGAAAATGGATGGATGGAAGTTTGTCAGACCAGCTGTGATATAATCTGATCTGGTGGGTTTGTTCATGACTTTTACAATCCTTGTCACGGCCCTGGATCTTTAACCCAGTGTTTTGTGCTTTTCGTCTTTCAAGGTCTGTTTATTATCAAAGATCTTCAGTTTGATTCTCAGTTTGCTTATTGTTTAGATTATAGTCTCATTTCTCATTAGCCTCGGTGTGTTTGTGTGTTTTTAAAACCTTGGTTTATTGAGTCCTTTGTCATGTTGTACCTGTCTGTTTCATTGCATTGTTTCCTATAATCTTGGATTTTATTTCTTGTACTTCCGTACTCCTTGTGGCTTGGTATTTGGATTTATGTTCAGAACTCTTTCATCTGCCATTTTAAAGTTTGAACAACTGGGTCCTGAGCCTGCAGAGAACATCCAGAACCGCTTGAGTCTTAGCTCAAGTTTAACTTCCTGGGCAAGTGAAAACTGAGCTGCTTGTAGTTCCTGACCTGTAGACTTCGAGTCCAGGCTGTCCTATTACTCTTCAACTTGCCTTGAGGCAACTGTTTTTGTGATTTGGCACTATATAAATAAAATTACATTGAAATTGAATTAAACTCAGTCCCCTGAAGGACTCCTCTGCCAGTGTCGAGGCCAGCCCACCAAGGGGCTGCACTGCTGGCCCCTTCCTCAGGGGTCTTGACTCCTAGACCAATGCTAGCTGTCAGCCTAGCCCCCTGAAATGTCCCATCTCCTTTGACACGGGTCTCCTCCCACACCCCCTGCAGGCCCCCTTCTTCGGCGATGCCGACTACCTCCTTGGCAGGACTGCTCCCCCTCTGCTGCTGGTCTTCTGGGTGGCCCCCAGAAGAGGCCCATTTCCTCTGTGGTACTCCACGCTGGCCCCCTTAACCATCTCCTCTATTGGTCTTCAGGCTGGCCACCAGATCTATCCCTTAGCCGAGGTTCTTCTTCGAGTCGACCCCCTGACCTATCCTTTACAGGCCTCAGGATTGGGCCACTTCCAGAGATGTTGTCCCAGGTGTTTGGAAATATTAGCCTCCCTGTGAATCTGCATTTGGGTCCTCATTCACCCCCAACACGATGAGTAAAAGAAACCCTACAGGTAAGTCAGTTGTGGCTTTTCTTTACTTATTAAAAGCCTTTTCCCTCCAAAAGCACCAGCTGTGATTCCTCTAGAGAACAAGCAATTAACCTGTCTAATTTTCATGTGACAGCCTCAAATCAAGTGAACTGCGCTGTGTTAATTTTCACCATACTGCATTTCTGGGGGACCATGTGGAAAACATTAACTCACTCCTCTGTTTCAGGGTGATAGATGGAATTATCAGTTAAGGAATAGGCCACTAGAAATCTTCCTCTGTGATTTAATTAGTTTAATAAGCATGTAGCTTTATAGAGTATCTACTAAATTATAGTGGAAATTAAGTTTCTTTTTGCATAGTGATTGCTAATAGATTCTGAATTTTAAAATTAAGAATGCATCAAATGTTGGCAGGTTGCCTTAGACCAGTATTATTTTAACCAAATCTGAAGAGGTGCTGCACACAGCAGTCACACATACTGTTCTTTACAGGGTGGGCCATTTATATGGATACTCCGTAATAACATGGGAATGGTTGGTGATATTAAAGTCCTGTTTGTGGCACATTAGTATATGTGAGGGGGCAAACTCCTCAAGATGGGTGGTGACCATGGTGCTCATTTAGGAGTCGGCCAGCTTGGGCCATGTGACACATCAAACTTATTGGTAATGTCACAAGAAAAACAATGGTGTGCTTGGTTTCAACGTAACTTTATTTCCAGTGAACTCTCCTGTTCCGGCTCATTTGTCAACAAATCAGCATTCGGCAGACTGTTTCCAGCAATGTGCAGTTAGGATCTTCCAGGACTTCACTGGAACACGTCTGGGGTGGGAGACATTTGGTTTAATTTGTCACAGAAGGGTTAATGTACACTTTCACCCTGAACTCACCCTGTAAGCTGGTAAATAACTGAAAGTGGTTGAGAACATGTTTCGCCTGTAAGCTAAGTCAGGTAAGAATCAGTCTCTCCAGCACCTTCAGACATCAACTGGTCTGAAGGGGTGGCTTTCTTTGATGTCACTAACCATGACAGTCTTCCACAGCACTGGTACCTAACTGTGATGCAGTTACAACCACACACAGTGGTAATATCAGTGTTACAATAGACTCATACATAACACTAAACACTACACATAGTTTTCTTTCTTTAAATGTAGGATTTAATTTACAATAAAGAGTTGGTTTTGGTTTAGAATTAATTTACTTACACGATCACATAATACTGTATTCTAAGATAAGTGCATACATTTTAGTTTACGCTGTTATGCGCATGATTTAATCTTTTTTTTGTTTCCTTGGTTGATGAGCTAAGAGATGAAAAAGGGGCAAAGCAAGCCTATATGGAGACCTGCAAATTGGGTCATGTCATGAATCGGGATCGTGGGGGTTTGATTTAGGTTGTTGTGTGTTCTACCACTTTATGTCTCTTTGTGGGATGATCAGCTACTATTTCCCCTCATTTAGGAAGGTCTTTGAGTTAGTAGTATTGTTTGTTGCCAACTTTTGAGTAGAGTTCTGTTATACTTTGACCTCTTTTATGGGCCCAAGATTTTGATTTTTGTATAATTTAACCAAGTTTGTTTTTTTGGCTAAAGATAAAAGTCCCCCCCCTTGATCCGAAGGGCCAGCTCTGTTCTGGGATGCCCTCTGGACCCAGTGGAGGTGGTGAGTGACAGGAGAATGGCGGCTAAGCTGTCATCACTGTTGGACAACATCTCCCACCCCATGCAGCAGACTGTGACAGCACTGAGCAGCTCCTTCAGTGGGAGACTGCGGCACCCACGGTGTGGGACGGAGAGATTTCGCAGGTCTTTCCTCCCCACGGCTGTCAGACTCCATAATAAAGACTTTAACTGATCAAGCACACACATCCATACATATGCAATAACACTAAGTGCAATACTTTTCTGGCATCGTTATATTTTTACTCAGAATACAAATGCTATATACAACTATTTTTATCTTATTGTATATTTTATTCTACTGTATATATTATTTTATTCTATTCTGTACAGTTGTGTACTGTATTTATTCTTATTGTATTCTAATTTTTGCCTCATAACTTTTGCACTGTCCACTTCCTGCCGTGACAAAACAAATTTCCCACGTGTGGGACTAATAAAGGTTATCTTATCTTATCTTATCTTATCTTTTGGACTTTAACCTGCGCCTGACTTCCTTCACATTAACCTTGCATCAGGATGCCAGACAGCTAGGCAGCGAAGGACTGATGGAATCAGGGTCTGCAGCTTTGCCTGGGCGTAGTTCCATCAGCCGCCTCCTCACCTGGCCGTCACAGTCACGTGTCAAGAAAGGTGAATCTGAAAGGAGGATGTGGGTGGGGTGCTTACCCGAGCCCAACACGTATGAAGGGACATGTACTGTTGGTTTGTTTGATGGCTGAGGTGTTGAGATTGTGTTGTGTGAGGAGGTTCAAAAAGGGCCCAGTGCTGAACCTGCTGAAAAACAAATTCAGCTCAGTGGCTTTATCCAGCCCATTTGCTAGTGCTGATGTCTTTGAGTTTGGCGATCAATCAGCGTAATCCTCATCTATGTTTGATGTTCAGCTGGAGATTGGTCTCAGCCACTCCGTATCTTTACACTAAGCCAAGCCTTCAGTTCACACTGTATACTTCTCAACTCATCCATTTTCCCAGGCCTGAAGATTTTTCATTGAGGAGGGCGACCAGTGACCTTGTGATCCAGAGTGATGTCATCCCATGAGGACACAGAGCATGTCTCAGTGTGGTGTGAATGTAGTCCTGCAGGGCCTCACTGGCGTCCTCACTTCACCTCCTCCAAGACTTGGTGGCAACACTGACACTATGGCTCAGCAACTGTCACTGTACTTAAAGAAAATAAACTTCCTCAAATAGCATATTTTATACATTGTTGTTGTTCCCCGTTTCTCCTTTCAGTGTTATGTTGAAAAAGTCAAATTAAGTTGAAAAACCCTCCCTCTCTGATTCAAAGACATGGAAGAGCAAGAGGTTTTGGACACTAATTATAAACCAAGGCTAAAACAGGAGCAAGCTACTGCTCCACTGAGCTCAGGGTTATACCCAGATGCTGGGGAAAAATTAGCATAGTCACACACACACACACACACACACACACACACACACACACACACACACACACACACACACACACACACACACACACACACACACACACACGCACACACAGCCTCAAAGTGATTAGACCTGCCCTGGATGTGAACAGCAATTACCTGCAATCAGAGCTCTGTCCCTCTTCTCCCTATCTCATTCGTTGCTCTTTCATCTGTGTGTTAGTCTTTCACTTTTTTCTTCTATTATTTTTAAAGGGATCCCCGGGTGTTACCAAGGTAGATTAATGCGCTAGATAGTTTATGTCTAGCTTAGTGTCAGAGTTTTCTGTGCTACAACAGTGGCTCTCTTTTTATTTAGCAGTTATACTGGAATTTTATTGAAGCAGAACAGAACTTAAGGGTGCATAGGCAGGAAGGTGGAGGAGAGTCCTGAAGCAAGACATATCACTGATATCACTCACCAATTCTTAGCACAAGTATCACAAATTTCTTTTTTTGCCTCACAATGTTGTGGCATGCTGCTTGGGATGGCTATAGCTCAGTAAGTAGAGTTAAGTTTGTTGGTTCGATACTTGGCTGCACCAGTCTGCATCCCATAGTGTCCTTGGAAACATACTGAACCCTGAGTTGTGGGCTTAAATAAAAGTGCTTGTATTAATGGGTGAATGAGGCAAGCTGAGTGCTCAAGTCAAAAAGCGTTAAAACAAAATAAGTCCATTTAACATTTAGAATAATAATAATAATACATTTTATTTATAGGCACATTTAAAGACCCTCAAGGTCACCTTATATTAGTACAGCAAAAATAAGAACATATACACAATTAAATAAAGTAAACAAATAAAATAACAACTATAAAACTAATAGACTAATGAAGAGAATAAATTCCGAACAGATGGGTTTTGAGACGTGATTTAAAAGAAAGAGACTTTATAGTCCAACGATCTGGTGGAAGTGCATGCAAAGGTCCCATGGCAGTCAGTTGAGCAGATGGAACGGGTAAAAGCGAAGGTGAAGAGGAGCAGAGTGGACTGGAGGGTGAGTGTGTACGGAGAAGATCAGATAAGATGGATCAGATGGAGGAGCAAGGTTACGAAGGGCTTTAAAAGTGACAATGAGGAACTTGAAATTGATACATAAACTGGAAGCCAGTGGAGCAGTTTAAGAAAAGGTGTTATACATTCAGACATCTGGGTCAGGATATAATAACAGAAGCTGAATTCCAAACTAATGGAAGTTTATGGAGAGATTTATGGTAAAGGTACCTGGAGGTTTGACAATATGGCATGATGCAGAGAACAAAGTACAAGTGTCTCCTTCAGCAGACTGAAGAACAGTAGTGTAGAAAGCAGATTTAGAAATAGCTTCATTATAATGTTGTACATGTCCTTATGTGCAAGTCGAGTTTCCCTAAAGAGACATTCCAGGCGGCTGCTTTAATCTTCATGTTAATGATTCGTGCTCCATTGCTTCTGACTTTCTTAATCTTCTAGAATCTTAATTTTACTCAAATCCTTTAAAAATCCGCTGAAAACGCATCTATTCAGACATTTGGGTAATGTTTCTGGATTTTGTGATGTTTTACTTGATTCAGGTTTATGTGACCATGTTTTTTAATACCTTTGTAAAGCACATTGTGACATGTTCTGGTCTTAAAAAGCACTAAATAAACGTTATATTACTATCTTACTTGCCAGTTGTTACACATAGATTTCAGGTTAATATGGAGGAACAGTTTGTAATAAAGCAAACTTTTGGATAAATCCTGCGCTCCACTTAAGGATTAGTTATCAAGACATGGTTCTTATTTACACTTCTCTCATTTCTGAACTGCCACAATTTCAAAGCCGAGCTCATACCATACTTGTCACGGTCCTGGGTCTTATGACCCAGTGTTTTGAGTTTCAGTTCTTTTGATGTTCATAGTGTATGTTTAAGCTTATCAGGTTTCCTAAGTTTATTTGTTATCATGCCTAAGTGTTTCTAGTTCTTATTATTTCCCCCTCGTGTTCCAACTATGTTAAATCTCCCTTGCCCTTCGTGTGTTTCATGTCTGTTGTCTTATGTTGTTATGTCTGCCTCTCATGTTCCTGTTTCATTTTGGAGAGATCTCGTGTTTTTATATTATGGATTATGTTTTGAGTCCTTTGTGGTACTGTTTCGTGTTTCCCTAGATCTCAGTTATGGTTATCTTAGGTTTTGCTCTTTGGCTTCGTCATATGGCTTCCCTGTGTTCCATGTTATGTCCACTGTGATGGTTTTGTACCATATTTCAGGTTCCTATATTCTGTCTCCCCAGTTGCTGTTAAGTTTGCATGTTTAGAATTCAGTCAGTGTGTTTCCTGTTTTACTTTGAAGGTCCATGTCTCATGTGAGTGTTTCTAGTTTTGCTTCCCTTGCCTCGTCCTGCTTTATTACCCTCAGCTGTTCCTCCATGTGTTCCCACTTCCCCTAATCACCTCCTGTGTATTTAAGTCCTCTGTTTTCAGTGTGTGATTGTCAGGTCGTCTGTTGTCCACGCCATGTTTCCCATGCCATGCTTCCAAGTTTCTTGCCTAGGTTTTTCTTATTGCTTGTTTAGATTCCCCAGTTTAGGTTTGTGTTAATTTTGCTTCAGTTTGCCTTGCCCTTTGTTTATACCTCTTCTACTAGCCTTATTAAACGGCTCGCCTTTTGTTAACATTTCAAGTTCTGTTCCTTGGCGTCTGCGTTTTGGGTCCTTTTTCAATTCATACAGTCTGCCCTCGCCAGACTGTGACAATACTGTTTTGTTAGTATAATTATTGCTTCCTCATTTTTTGAGGGGCAAATTTGGCTGTGCATTGTAGAATGCTGTTCATTAATGAGATGAACTAGTTTATACACGTATGAATTATAAATTAGCCCCATTTGGATATGGCCCAGTCTGTGGCTGCGAGAGCTGTGCTTGATGTGTGGATTCTGCCTCTGCTACATTCGTGGCAACAGATTGCAGTTCCACAGGGTTCGGTGCTGAGACCAGATCTTTTTTTAACATTATAAATTATTCCCTTATGTAATAATATTAATAAACACTTTGCTATGCAGATGATACCTATCTTTATTTACTCATTATGTCTAACCAGACACTTATTTGAGATAGCATTGCCTTGGCTCCCAGCAACACTGAGGAATCTTGGAGTCATTTTTAGTCGTCCTTCAGTGTGCACATTAAACACATGAGAAGGATGGACTTCATTCACACTGCTAAAAATTGTGATACTGAAAAGCTTGTTCATGCGTTTATTACTTCTAGGCTGGACTATTTTTCATTTCCATGTGGTCACTTTCAAAGCTCCCTGAAAAGCCCTCAGTATCAGTCAGAGTACTAACTGGGACAGGATGACAGACTAGATTTCCCTGATATTACCTTTTTCTTTATTTGCTCGCAATTAAATTCAGAATTAGTCCTTCTCGTATTTAAAATCTTGAACTATCATACCCCCATCCTTAAAGACCTTTTAGTACCTTATTATCTTAACACAGTACTTTACTCTAAGGCTGCAGGGTGAGATTGCAGGTTCCCAGAGTTTTCAGTATAATGGGAGGTAGAGCCTTCAGCTACCAGCCCCTCTACTATGAAGCCAGCTCCCAGTCTGGAGATACTCTCTCTCTACTTTTAGGCTTCTTTCTGTTAAAGCTTATATTCAGGGCTTTATCAGGTAACTGAACTCATCCTGTAATGCTGCATTAGGAAGTGTCTGTTGGGGGGACTTCCCATGATGCACTGAGTGTTTCTTCTTCAGTTACCTCTTTTCACTCTGTGTTGATTCACTACTGTATTAAATCATTAGCAATAATTAACCCTGGGCTCGTTCTCCTATAGTTTGTCTTTTATCCTTTGTTTCTCGGTTCTCTTTCCTCTCACCTCCAACCGGTCACAGCAGATGGCTGCCTCTCCCTGAGCCTGGTTTTGCCACAAGTTTCTTCTTGTGAAAAGGGAATTTACTGCTAATTGTGCCAATATTTAATGCTGAAAATGATCATGTCTTTATTTGTACTTGATATTGAAATGAAGAGACGGTGCCTGTGTTTAGAAATATAGTTAAAACTAACTATCTATGAGAACTGTGCTCACATACCATTTTCCCCATTTAGGAAACCTGACCCTTAAAAAACTACATTTCCGCGAAAATGACGTCACTTCCGGTTTCGGGCAGGTCATGGCGGACATGCGAAAGTTCGCGCTGATGGATGTAGGAAGTGTTACGAACAGCTGATCGGATCGGCAAAGCGTGTTTCTGGAATATTATGTTTTTGTCGCTGCAAGCGCTTTTTATGCAGTTTTTGCAAAGCTGTATGTGGAAGGAAACTGTGACCGAGGACAAGCTGATGGCATAAGATGCAAGTACAACTCCTCCGGTTTCATATGCAAAACAAATTATTGCGCTAGCTTATGTGGTTGCAGAGCTACCGGGATTTAAAAATAGTTACGCAAAACAGAGCGTGCTGCTCTGACCGGCTTTAAAGGGTTAATGTAGACACTGCACATGTAACCTTGGCTCTGCATACGATCCCGGGTGTGTTTGTGGTAGCATTGGTTACATTCATTACAGTAGTGCAAATCTTCTTAAAGCCTAATGTCACAAATCATTGGTTTGTTTTATGTAGTTTGGTTATACTTACCATTGTGTGTTACTTTGTGCAGGTCCTATATGTGAAACAGGTATGTGGGAAGGGCTGCCCCAGTACTTCCTGTTTATATAGGATATTATGTCATTGATCATGTCAGTTGGGTGTAACCAAATGAAGGTCTGTAAAATTGTTTACTTCCTTTAAAATAACCTCATGAGTGGGATTTTGTGAAGAGATTGACTTTTCGTTTAGTTGGGTGAATGAGTTTGTTAAGTGGAAGAATGATTTTATTCCTGTTTCTTTGTCTAGACTGTGTTATTTAGTCTACCCTCTATTCTCAATGGTAGAGATTAATGAGTTTCAGCTGTGGGCAGAATTATGTATAAAGCAGATGAGATTTTAACTGGCAGGCTCTTATGTTTTGTGAAACAAATGTTGAAAGGTGACGCCAGAAAAATAAAGGACCCTTAAAAGAAACTCCAACAGTCTGCTGATGCTTTCTTCCTATCACTTGCTGCTTACGTTTTGCTACCTCACACACTTAAAAAGTGAAGAGCAAAAGAAAAATCAGAGTATTTGGCCTCTAGGATCCTTTTAACACAACACATGTTTAGTGAGTGACACTATCTGCTTACCAGCTCAGAGACCCACATAACATTCATAGTCCTTCACTGTTTCCCATGTTTAGCAGTGATTACAAAACTCATTCTTCATCGCCCTCCCATCAGCTCACGCACCATCTCTAGACCTCTGAGCCCCTCCATTTAAGGAGCTGCGGGGGAAAATGACTCATCTCTTCCTGTCTGGTCTTTCAACCTTTGCCACAACAGGCCTGAATTTATTCTTCATCTAAAATCTTCTTGTGGTCCCTTCTGACAAATCTTGGGCTTAATCGCTTCCTTTTTTCTAATCTTCACTCATTCATCCATCTTTCACTCCTTTCTACATCCTTTCATCCATTCTCCTTTGCCTCTTTCACTTACTCTCTTTTCCCCCTCACTGGTTTATTTTCAAAACCATCTCTCCCATTTCATCTTTGCTTTCATCTCCCTTGTGACACAATTTTAAGGAGCTAAAAATAAAAACATTGCTGATGTGAGATGAAATGTGAGGAACTGAGAGGGATTAGAAGTGTTTGGTTTGTATCTGACACCACTGTGCAAAAAAGGGAGGACATAATAGTAAAATAGAAATGAAAATAGAGAGTAATGAAGACACCACAATATAAGATGAGAGAGAATACACAGCAAACAGTAGAGACCGAAAGCTAGATTAAAAAGCGTCTATCTGAATCTGAATCAGCTCAGCTGTCTCAGACGTCTAATCTGAGGAGCTGTGAGAGCACATACAGAGAGAACCGTCCTCAGTCAGCTAATACATACACTCAACAAAAATATAAACGCAACACCTTTGTTTTTGCTCCCATTCCCCATGGGATGGACGTAGAGACCTAAAATTCATTCCAGATACACAATATAACCATCCCTCCCAAACAGTGGTCACAAATCAGTCCAAATGTGTGGTAGTGGGCACATCTGCTATATTGAGATAATCCATCCCACCACACAGGTGTGCCACATCAGGATGCTGATCTGACATCATGAGTAGTGCACAGGTGTACCTCAGACTGCCCACAACAAAAGGCCACCCTGGAATGTGCAGTTTTTTGCGCTATTGGGGGTCTGGGGACCCAGAACCGGTCAGTATCTGGTGTGACCACCATTTGCCTCATGCAGTGCAACACATCGTCGCATGGAGTCTATCAGATTGTCAATTGTGGCCTGTGGAATGTTGGTCCACTCCACTTCAATGGCTGTGCGAGGTTGTTGGATATTCGTGGGAACTGGTACACGCTGTCGTATACGCCGGTCAAGCACATCCCGAACATGCTCAATGGGTGACATGTCCGGTGAGTATGCTGGCCATGCAAGAACTGGGACATTCTCAGCTGCCATCTGCCCTGAACAATGTGAACCATGATTCATCCGTGAAGCGCACACCTCTCCAACGTGCCAGACGCCATCGAATGTGAGCATTTGCCCACACAAGTCTGTTACGGCGACGAGCTGGAGTCAGGTCAAGACCCCGATGAGGACGACGGGCATGCAGTTGAGCGTCCCTGAGACGGTTTCTGACAGTTTGTGCAGAAATTGTTTGGTTGTGCAAACCAATTGTTCCAGCAGCTGTCTGGGTGGCTGGTCTCAGACGATCTTGGAGGTGAACCTGCTGGATGTGGAGGTCCTGGGCTGGTGTGGTTACACGAGGTCTGCGGTTGTGAGGCCGGTTGGATGTGCTGCCATATTCTCTGAAACGCCTGTGGAGACGGCTTATGGTTGAGAAATGAACATTCAATGCACGGGCGACAGATCTGGTTGACATTCCTGCTGTCAGCATGCCAATTGCACGCTCCCTCATTGCTTGTGGCATCTGTGGCATTTTGCTGTGAGACAAAACTGCACATTCCAGGGTGGCCTTTTGTTGTGGGCAGTCTGAGGTACACCTGTGCACTACTCATGATGTCAGATCAGCATCCTGATGTGGCACACCTGTGAGGTGGGATGGATTATCTCAATATAGCAGATGTGCCCACTACCACACATTTGGACTGATTTGTGACCACTGTTTGGGAGGGATGGTTATATTGTGTATCTGGAATGAATTTTAGGTCTCTACGTCCATCCCATGGGGAATGGGAGCAGTAACAAAGGTGTTGCGTTTATATTTTTGTTCAGTGTACTAATACTGTACATATACATATATCAGAAGTTTTTAGCAACTGTCAGCTAGTTTAAAAAGACTATAATATATTTTATTAAATCAAATATTCTTCATACAGAGCCAAAGGACACACAGCATTTGGTTTTGACAGGACATTTAAGACGTCTTCTGACACTTGTCTGACTCTGGGTCATATGGGCAGCTGAGTAAGAAGAATGACCAGACCTCCCTCTCCATATCCACACCTTCAGCTGTTTTAAAGGTAGACTGCAAAGTTACCATGTCACCCAAGGACATGATATCTCAAATCGTCTTCCAAAGATACTTCCTCCTGTGATACATAAAACAAGGATTCAAGAAACCTGAACCAGAGATATGTGATATGTGAAGCCCCCCCTCTGCTTTCTTCTGTCCTCTGTCTCTACAAGCAAAATATCTTTGGTTTTGTTGCTGCTATCACAAGCCAATTAAATACCTCACTCTGATTTCTAGGGTGATTGTGGCTCTGGTCATCCACTAATCAGAAGACTGGTTGTTGGAGCTCCTCCAGTTGTGCATTCAATGTTGTTTTTTCTCTGTGTGTAAATGTTAGATTTACACACAGAGAAAAAACAAGAAGAAACTTGAATGAAGACAATAGCAGAAAGTCCTTTCAGTGACAAAAGTGAGAAAAGCACCAGTCCACATGACTCACATTTTTCCATTTTGCAGCAGATTTCAATGCAACACACCCTACGAGACCACCCATCTCCCATGCTACAGTCAGCAAACTGCTTGCTAAGTTTCGTGAAACTGGTTCAGTGTTGGATTTGCCAAAATGTGGATGCAAGAAAACTGTCACTAATGAAGAAACATCAGTGGCTGTCCTAGCTTCATTCCTCAAGAGCCCACAGCGTAGCACTCGCCGCATGTCACTGGAGAGTGGCATTAGTCCAACATCCCTTCGGCGGATATTAGCTACTCACAAATGTCACCCTTACAAACTCCAGCTGCTGCAGCATCTCAATGAGGATGACCCAGATCGGCGCACAGAATTTGCAGAATGGGCAAAAAAAAACTGGAACAGGACCCTCAGTTCACGCAGAAGATTTTGTTCAGTGATGAGGCAAACTTTTATGTGAATGGTGAAGTTAACAAACAAAACCACCGCTATTGGTCTGACACTAACCCACATTGGATGGATGCCTCCAAGACTGTTGGAACAACAAAAGTGATGGTTTGGTGTGGTATATGGGGAACAACGATAGTGGGTCCATTCTTCATCAATGGAAACCTCAAGGCCTCTGGATATTTGAAATGGCTACATGATGATGTGTTTCCCTCTTTATGCACTGAAGCTGGCACGTTCCCTGAGTTTTTCCTGCAAGATGGTGCACCACCACATTATGGGTGCAGGTCCAAGCATTCCTAGATGAATAGTTTCCTGGAAAGTAGATTGGTCGTCGTGGGCCAGTTGAATGGCCCCCAAGGTCTCCCGATCTGACCACCTTAGACTTTTATCTTTGGGGTCATCTGAAGGCAATTGTCTCTGGTGTGAAGATACGAGATGTGCAGCACCTGAAACTACGGATACTGGATGCCTGTGCTGGCATTTCTCCTGCGGTGTTGCTATCAGTGTGTGAAGAGTGGGAGAAGAGGGTTGCATTGATAATCCAACACAATGGGCAGCACATTGAACACATTTTATAAGTGGTCAGAAACTTGTAAATAACTCATGAAAGAATAAAGTTACGTTGAAACCAAGCACACCATTGTTTTTCTTGTGACATTACCAATAGCTCAATGTTTTTAAGAGCAGTGGAAGAGAAAGAGATTTATGACATGGTTAGAGGACTTAAGAACAAAACCAGTACAGACTGGAATGATATTGATATGGTAACGGTAAAGACAGTTATTGATGGTATCGTAAAACCATTAAAATATATATTCAACTTGTCGTTTCAAAAAGGAGTTTTTCCACAAAAAATGAAAGTTGCTAAAGTTATTCCCATTTACAAAACCGGTGAAAGACATCATTTTACAAACTATAGACCAGTGTCAATACTCTCCCAGTTCTCTAAGATACTGGAAAAACTCTTCATAAAAAGATTTGACAGTTTTGTGGAAAAATATGAATTAATGACAGATAGTCAGTATGGGTTCAGAAACAACAGATCAACAGCTTTGGCACTGATAGATCTAATGGAAAAGATAACGGAATGTATGGATAATAAGAGGTATGCGCTCGGAGTTTTCTTAGATCTAAAGAAGGCGTTTGATACTGTTAATCATGAAATTCTATTAAAAAAACTGGAAAAGTACGGGTTTAGGGGAGTGGTTTTGGAATGGTTAAAAAGCTATGTAGGGAATAGGCAACAATATGTACAAATAAATGAATATAAATCTAATTTGATGGATATAGCTTGTGGAGTACCTCAAGGTTCAGTACTGGGTCCAAAAATGTTTATTATGTACTTAAATGATATCTGCAGAGTATCGGAGATTTTAAAGTTTGTAATATTTGCAGATGACACAAATATACTGTGTTCAGGTGTGGAGTTGCCACAGGTTTTGGAAATGATCACACAGGAATTAACGATATTAAAGAAGTGGTTTGATATAAATAAATTATCATTGAATCTAGATAAAACCAAATTTATGTTGTTTGGAAACCAAAAGAAAAACATCGAAGTAGAAATATGTGTTGACAATGTATATTTAGAAAGAGTAAATGAAATAAAATTTCTTGGGGTGATCATTGACCACAAGCTCTGTTGGAAGCCACACATTACTTATGTTCGGGGGAAATTGGCACGGGGCATTGCCGTCCTGGGAAAAGCAAAGCATATGTTGGATCAGAAAGCACTGCACATTTTATACTGTGCTTTACTACTGCCATATATGAGCTACTGTGTAGAGGTCTGGGGAAACGCATACAAAAGTAACACACAAACAATAACTATAATACAGAAAAGGGCCATTAGATTAAGAAATAATGTAGGGTACAGGGACCATACAAATGCACTCTTTGTCAAAATGCAAGCTATTAAATTCCAAGACTTGGTGAAGCTTAAAACAGCGCAAATAATGTATAAAGTCAGAAATAAATTGCTTCCCAAAGAAATCTGTAAATTGTTCATAGAAAGAGAAGGTGGGTATAACTTAAGAGGGAAATGGAATTTAAAAATACAAAGTGCTAGAACAACTTTAAGAACTATGTCTATCTCAATTGCAGGAGTTAAATTATGGAACAGTCTAACAGAAGAAATAAAAGACAGTCAAAACATAAAACAGTTTAAAGTAAAATATAAAAACCTAATTTTAAATAAGTATAAGAATGAAGAAAACGGGGTTAACCCAGGATGGTAATGTTGCTGGTAATGGTGTTGCGGTTCTTTTTTGGTTGTTTTTTTGTTTTGTTTTGTTTTGTTGTTTTTCCATAACTTGTGTATCTGCAAATATACACATTCTGTATTTTTCATATGAAAGAAACTATACTGTGGTGGGGCTTGCTAATTTCTTGTTTTTGATTTATGTATGTTATGTTTTGTTTTACTTCATATGTTTATATGTTTCATATGTTGTTTGTTTAATTTAAGACAAAAAAAAAATTTAATGAATGAGAGGTAAAACTTGAGGGGGTAGGGACAAATAAGTAAATACTTCAGCCTACTCCTTTTCAAACAAATAATGGAATGATATTTTGTAATGATTGTGAAGGCACATGTTTGAAATGTTTGAAATAAAAATGAACTGAACTGAACTGAACTGAACATTACCAATAAGTTTGATGTGTCACATGACCCTCTTCCTATTGGAAAAACAAAAGTTGTATGCAAGATGGCCGACTTCTAAATAGCCACTATGGTCACCTCCCATCTTGAGGAGTTTGCCCCTCACATATACTAATGTGCCACAAACAGGACTTTAATATCACCAACCATTCCCATGTTATTACGGTGTATCCATATAAATGGCCCACCCTGTAGATGAACTGACAATGAAATACTTCTTAGTTGATAAAATTGAAAGTAAGGTTTGTATCCATAGCGACTCTAGACATTGTAATGCAATGCCTGATCAAGTGAGGATCTTGTTTATCACCACATATTTTCAAGCATTGAAATATTTGCATTGTTGCAGCAACTTTCCAAACGAGAATTCAATAAGATGAAAACATACCTTATTTAAGGTCTCACGCATATCTTCTGCCATCTGACACACATACACACACTCACAAAAGAAATATTCTGAGAACCCACAGCAAAAGTGTAACCCTTTTGGAAAGATGTTTCCCTCTGCTTCAGTGAGTTGTCTGTCAGAAAAATTTTTCACCCACTTGTCAACATCCTTGGTGTGAGTCTGGTATCCATCTGCTGGCTGCTGAGCACACACCCTGTAGTTATTTCTGATGCAGTTCAGTTACATTTTGACCAGTTAGACTAAGTTCCTCATCAGGTTCACCTCCATCCTTACAGCTCGCATTATCACTCCTGAAGGTTTGTTGGTTCTTTGTTCTTTGACTTTGAGCTTGGATTTATTGAAGCTTGTGTTGCATGCTTCTTCATCCTCACTGGGATGACACTTTTCTCTGGTCTTGCTTCCTGAGATTTCAGTAATTATTTGACCAGATTTGTTACTTCATCTAGGATTAATTCATTCTTTAGACACTGAATCAGCTGTAGCACCTTCACTATCCCCCGCCACAAAAATATTTTTCCTTTCCATTTCTTTCCATCACATTCACCCCACCTCACTCATTAGTGGCAGCACCCGTGATACCGCTTGTCATTTTGGCCAGTGGTCACTTGCAGTTTAAACACAAAGGCATGAGGCTGAAATAAACTTCATACATTTACTTGTGGTCAGCGACATAACCGCCAACACTGAGGCTTCGAACCTCGCTTCAGACTCGATAGGCTATTTATTGTGACGCAGTGGACCGGAGCTTGCTTTAGTTGACATCACTGATTACGTCTGAACGACTTCACTGCTGTTTTAAAGAAAACAATAAGTAATGCACTTCCCTGCCATGGCCTGTATGCACGCTCACCATGCAAGCCTCTGTTGCTGAATGGAAAAATGTATCGAGCAGGGACGAACTGGGAAAAATAATTGGCCCTGGCAATTTTGGGCCAGACGGCCTATCATGATTTTATTGCATATACTTTTCTTTTCTTTGTCTGTCTTAGTTTTTCAGCTCCACACTTCCACACTAAACTCTGTTCTACATGTTGCACGAGTGCACAGTGAAGGTAGGGGAGAGGAGGGTTTCGTTAAGGATTTGATTGGGCAATACAGTATTGGTAATGAAAATGAACAAATGGACTGCTGTCACTGCTTGAAGGGTTGCTGTGCACCAGCCCTACAAATTGACCCATTGGCTCAAATTAGTGTTGGCCCACCAGATTACCAGTCAGGCTTTGGTACCAATAAGATAACTGGTATAAAAAAAAAATCTGCTTCCATTTGAAGCTCAGGTGGTAGCGCAGGTCCCCTACTAACTGGAAGGTTCGTGGTTCAAACCCAGTTTACTCCAGTCTGCATGCCATATATGCTTGGGCAAGATACTCATCCCATGTTGCCATTTATTGACCAAAATTTTTACAAAATTAGACTGACCCATCTGGACACAATTTGATTACCAGTCCAGCACTAGTTTGTGGTGAACTTCAGCCACAAAGAAAAATAATGTCAATCTTCTTTTAACCTGACTGATCAGTGTGAGCCCTACCAACAGCTGTCAGCACTACTTCTATCTGAATGGTATACAACCTCATTTGGAAAAAAGTATCCTCCTACTAACCCAGAAAGGGTTTTTTGTATGAGCAAATGTGCGTGTCTGTAAAGAACTGAGCAGGAAGTGAGTTCTGCTGGGATCCTAGACTACCAGACTCATTACAGCATCCCTACAGACTCACAAACATGCAATCAGTTGCTCCACTCCACCAAACCCAAATCCTCCTTCTGCTCTGTAGAGCCCCACAAACTACATGCGACTCATACAATTAACCCTTCACCAAACCCCAACTGGTTGTGTGTGCATGAGTTAATATCCATCACTCCCCTACTTACTTACCACCAGAGATGGGCAGTAATGCGTTACGTTAATCGTTAATTACTGTTACTTTCCCTTAAACAGGTTGCGTTACTTCATTACTAAACTGTGATTTTGTTTGTGAGAGTGTCTCATGACAATGACGTACGAGCGTGCGATGTCCGTGGCAGCAACAGACGTGTGCAGATCAACAATGGATAATATATAGAGTGCAGGAGAGAGTACGACCATGCAGCATTTAAAGCATGGAAGTACTCACATTACTTTGAGTTTGACTCTGTAAAAAGTGACAAAAACATCAGCGTGGGGAGAAAACTTCTTTCTGCTGTGGCACCGGGCAAACCTCCACCAGCCCCACTCCTGCTAAACAGGTGAAAATAGATTAAGGAGCGACAGGACTCAGTGCCGCTGAATCTTTGATTTATTTTTTGCTGTGTTTTACTTGCATCTATTTGAAAGAGCGAGTGTAAACACAAAATTTTTTTTATTTTATATGCAGAAAATAGGTTTAAATGTAAAACTAATTCATTCAAGTCAGAGACTGTTGCATATAATTTCATTTTGCTTGATGCAATGTGCATGAAGTTAAAAGATTAAATTAAAAAAACAAGTTTTAAAAAGAGACTTTTTCATTTGATTCACTTTTAGACGGTGGCAGCTGTCTTTGCTGCCATCTTCTGCCCATAAATGTTATTACCTGAACCTGACTCAATTTTTCAGTCAGGGAAACGTACAGCTCACTAGGGTGACTCAAACTCACAGACTGATCTTTTCTTTTAATCTCACTAAGCTAACTCAGACGTATACTGAGTCATCAGCAACACAACCTAATGTTGACTTGGGGAAAAAAGTAGATACCCAGCAAAAAAGTAGGTGTTATACTCATTTTTTTCTGTAGCAAAAACACTTATGAGGATCGACCCAGAAGGATGCTGGCTTCGAGGCAGACCGAAGAAATGGTGGATGGACAAAATCAACAAAGACATTAAGACCGTCAACGCATCACTTGGCCACCTCCTAGGTGAGGTGTTCCAGGCATGTCCCACTGGAAGTAGGTCCCGGGGCAGACTGGTGAGATTATACCTATTGGCTCGGGCAGGAATGCCTCGGTGTTCCCCTGAATAAGCTGGAGGAGGTGGCTGGGGGCTGTTGTGGGAGTTGCAGCACCCCCATTGCAAAAGACAGACATCACAGAACCATATCCTCTTGAGAACCGAGGAAAACAAGTATCTTTAAGTTTTGCTTCTTTTGTGATTTGCGTGTCTACTGCAGAGGACATAAACAGGCTGGGTCACAGGATGATATGCAATAAATACATAAATACATAGATGGTATTAAAACCATTAAAACACTAACACTATTGTTGTGTTTCGCAGAAAAATTATAAATAAAGTGAAAAGCAAAAAATATGTTTTTCCCCCTGAAAAGCATCATGGTTAAATAACACTGAAGGTTAGACGCCAGTGGAAGCCAATGCATATCTGTCCTTCATTAAATGTGTGTGTTTTTATCATGTTATGAGTGTGCTCTTTTTATAGCCCAACAGAAGAGCAGCAGATTAAGGAGCTTCATATCCTTCACACACACACACACACACACACACACACACACACACACACACACACACACACACACACACACACACACACACACACACACACACACACACACACACACACACAGCATCCAAGTATCATTGTCCAGCTTGGATTGAAAACACAGTTATGCACAACCATAATGCAAAACAGACTCATAAACCTTACTTTGATAAATGTCCTCACAGACATTTTGGACATGAGTGAGCATTTGCAGTTCATTGCATGTCTTGACTGTTCTCTTAAGTTATCTTGTAGTTGTAAGACAGGCATTCATTTTATGGTTTTCATACCTCTGTGGGTCTGACAAATGCGCCCTGTGAGGTTTAATAATTGTTGCATCTATATTAAAATATTATGTGTAAGCTGGTATATTTTTCTTAGCTGTGCAGATGGTCTTTTTTATATCAATTGTTCAACATTTTGTGATGTTAAACAACCATAAAATAAAAACAGAACAGAGTGGGAAAATTATATCGAATTGCTGTTTTCTGGATATATTCACAATATTTTTATAGAATATTTAGGAAAGACAACAACTGGAAATTTCTAATTGTTTTCCATTCAGTGTGTTTTGGGTCTTTTTTAGACGCCTGGATACAAGCATTTATAGCTCGGTATGTTAAATATCTGCAGAGATGCCCAGAGCATGGAGACAGACTGTTGGATTTGGCCTCTGACAGACAGCCGTAGTCATACACTGAAAAATAGATCGGGTGGTAAAATATAACACAGGGAGACAGCGGAAGGTGGCACACAAGAACAAGACAGAGAAAGAGAATCTGCTGATGGGGAGCAGAGAAGAAGATGTAAACTAAGTGGAAGGAAGAGAGAGGGCGTGGGAAAGCAAGTAAAAAAGAAAAATTGAAGGTTGGAAAAAGAGGAGTAAAAGAAAGTGAAAATAGAGAGAGAGAGAGAGAGAGAAGGTATGGCACTCTCCCAAACTAGGCTATCTGACACTGTGCAGCAGCGTCCATCAGGCCAGCTGGATGCTATTTCCAGCTTGAGATGACCTATCAGCTGTACCATGGGGGAGTCAATGAGAGAGAGACATAGAAACAAGAGAAAGTCAGTGTATGTCAGAGGGAGTGGGGCTTTATTAATTTATTAAAGCTTTATTTAAGAAGTCCCAAAAGAAAAAAAAATATTTACACAAACAGACAGGCTAAAGGAAAGCCAGTGCCCAAGGAAGCAAAAGAATGGAACTAGCTCGTGACTCACCACTCCATGGACCATGCCAGGCCACTCCCCTTTTACAAGATCATTAACTGGAAATAGAATCACCACAGCCTCCAACGCAACGCAAGCAACACCGTGTCTGGGTCACAGTTCACATACAAAACAACCTCCCCCAGAGCATTTTAGCCATGTGCCACCAGGAATTATTTAATGAATGAAATGATATTAACAATACACGCAGCATTACATACAATGACTGGGTGTTTGACAATCCCAGACTTGATACATATGATTTCATTAATTGCTCATTTGCTCAATTAAAGTGCACTATATCAGTTCCACCACATGTACATCCATGAATGTGTTTTAGAAAACAGATCTATTTATTTATGAAAATTCCTAGAATATTTTATTATAATTGCAAGTCACTTGCAATCATGAAATGAGGTAACATAACTGACCCTATGGCACACCGATGAAAGTATTGGAATATATATATATATATATAGAGAGAGAGAGGATACATGCGTATTCGGTGATCTTGTAACATATAGGCTCAACCTTGGATGATAAAATGGCAGAATGTCACGTAATGTAAGAAACTACCTCAGAGGAGTACTTCAAGTCCAGAGTCATCGGTTGTTTTTATTATCAATACAAACAATTCAAACACTTACTGTCTTTAAGAATTATCTGATTGCTTAGTTCTTATGTACAATACTTACAAAAAGGGTCAACATGATCTGTAATGTGATACCAAAAATTTAAATAATTAGAAAAATTTCAGGAGGTTGAATTATTTCTGTGACAGTCGACGGATTTTGTTTTGTGTTTTTTGGATATTGTTATATTATAGAGACTTTTGTTTTCGGTTTTGTTAGTTTTTTTGTTTTTGAGTTATTTCTAGTATATCTAGTTTTTAGTTATACAGTAGTTATATTTCAGTAGTGCTAATAGTGTTAAATTACCTCATTAGGGCCCGAGCACTGACAGTGCAAAGGCCCTGTTGTATCTGTTCCATTTCTTTTGATGGAACAGATGCAACAATTTCGTTTTTGAGGGCTTCAACATTTTCAAAAACTCGTGAAATTTTGCACACGTGTCAGATCCAGTGAAAGTATTTTTTATGTATTTTATTGTTTTTGTACACGGACATTTCAAAATGACTCCCAGTGAAGCACACACCGCTTTCATTTTGTAATGACTCTCACTAATAAGCACATGTGTGGCTAAAGATCCTGATTGTTCCAGCCCTGAGATTTGCAGTACAAGAGCACCATAGCAAGGACAAATCTGGCTTTTGTCTAACCTGTGACGCTGTGACTAAATGACTTCACTCTGACATACAACAACAAGACAAGGGTCGCAAACATGAACTGTTTTTAGATTTGATAAAGGCTACAACAGGCCTCACCCTCCTCTTTAGGAAGCAAACAGACTTATTGGAAAGGTAGTTATTATTTTCAGAAACAAAAATATTTGGAACATTTTTGCTGACGGGAATTATAAAGACTATAAATTGCCAATGATGTCTAAACAGCAATAAACGACTTCAAATATATTTTTAATCTAGCAAGTGTTTACAGAAAAAGTGGATTCGAACATAGACATGGACGGATTTTCACATGGAACCATAGTAATGCGCTCAGCTCCTCTCAAACTGTGTATCAGTTATATACAGGAAACTGCGTTCCTTTACACACACACACACACACACACACACACACACACACACACACACACACACACACACACACACACACACACACACACACACACACACACACACACACAGGGAGGGGATGTTGTGGTTTCCTACCAGATCGACACTTGATGATTTCTCCAAACTCGTCTTCCGCCGGCTCATCACAATAGTCCTCAGGGCGCACACCCTCCGCCATCGACAAAACGCACCGGTTTTAATGCTAATTAATGGGGAGAAGTAAAGAAACGGACAGATTAAAATCCACCAGGGGGCAGCGCGAAATGACAAATTTCAGAGCAAACTGTCAAAGGTAGAGCGCACGATGTAGAACTGTGGTGAAGCAGTGGACAAAGTCAAGCGGAGCACTGATCAGTCTGTCACAGGGGCACAGAAGGAGAGGAGCAGGTGTTCTAGAGGGGGCTGGGTCTTAGCGCATTCCCACCTCTAAATAGCAGGGTGTTGGGGGAATAGCTCATCGTGGGCCCCTGTCCCGTTTGACAGACGCCAAGCGTAAAACTCGACACCCAACGAATCTATCGGCGGATTCGTTGGGTGTCGAGTTTCCGCACAGAGTTGATGGTGAAGTGTGAAAAATATCAAAGTGAGTCACCCATGGACTCATCTTTCACCTGCAGGTGGTCAGATCTCATGCTTCCAGCGATATTAACAAAAATTATTAAAGCATTAGGATGAGTTCACTTTGATGTTCACAGATTTAGGTCATGGGCGTCATATGTGAAATTAATCGTAAAACCTTATCCTAAAATATCATTAAAGGTAAAAATGATGTGTATCCTTGACATCTGTAAGTTACAGTTTTTTACAGACGCTAGGACACATGTCTCAATACTTAGGTCACTTTTGCAAAACTCCTCACACAGTGAGCACAACAGAAGTCTATGTGGGCTAAACTGAGGACCAGTTATCATTGTTTTGGCACAAAATGCATTCAATGACTACATCTCTCAAATTTCATGAATTATCTTCTCACTCAGACACAACAACTGCCAAAAATCTTTGTACGTACAGGACATTTTGCATGTGCTTACATACTGTTTTCAAAACTGTTAAACTTATGGCCAAAACAATAACACAATGCAAAACTTAAAAAGACAGCAAAATGCAACAGCAATATTTTATTGAAACATATTTTAAATCTAAAAATGCAGTTTAACCAGCCACAGCTGATTCTCATTGTAGATGAACATCTACACAGGTGTTACTCCTTCAATTTTTCAACTCCTTCAATTCTGGCAGCCAGAAGATTCTTTCCTAGGTGTGTTGCCCTAGATGACATAAGATGTGATGTGGATGAGAACCTGTGGCCAAATGGAGGAGACCGAGTAGAATAGCATTACTATTGTATGTGTATCAGTGGATGGTGTGTATACAAATTCTTGTATTTTGGGATTACTTAGTGCAAAAAAATAAAAATACATAAACAAATATTACAGTTTTTTACAGTCGCTAACAAGCGTTTGTCCAAACAGTTGTCACATTTGCAAAACTCTAAACACAATTAGCACAGGATCGGTCTGTTGTGGCCATACCATTCTTACATTTCATGTCGTGTTCACCCAATATGCAGTCAGTGAACACATTTCCACAATGCTTACATTTTCTTAACAGACAAGCTATACCTCCCAACAAAACTATGGACTGTTCTTGTAGTATCTACGAATGTTAACACACAACATCCCACAATAGCAAAAACAATATTCCAAACCTTAGATACAGTATAAAAACCTCTGCCCCTGCAATGATATCAGTACAAAAACAATATCAATATCAAAAATATATCTCAGCTGTAAACAAACAAACAACTGAATAATTGAGACACAGCTTATTTATGTTGGGTAAATTGGGCCAACCACAGCTTCTTCCATTCTGGCTTAGACTCAGTGGGGTTTATAAGGCAAGACCTTGAGGAGTGATGTTTTTGGAAACAAAAAAAAGACAAACACTGTAATGTCTGGTCGAGGAAGAGTAAGAGCAAGGGGCCCAGGGAGAAGAGCAGGCCCAAGGAGAGGGCAAGGTAGAGGTGTAAGAATGCGTGGTGGTGGCATTCCAAGGGCTGCAAGAACAGTAGTCAGTGATGAAATTCATGCCACTATCATTGACCATGTAATCAACCATGGTCTTTCACTAAGAGAGGCTGGTGAAAGAGTGCAGCCCAATTTGAGGCGGTCAACGGTTGCCTCCATTATACGCATCTTTCAACAAACCAACAGGTAAGTATTGCATTTTACATGGATTGTTTCTATTCTCACTTGACATGTCAATATGCTCATACAGTAATGCATATGTTGAATTGTCTGTCTTTCTAAAGAATGCAACGTCTTCCACCCTCTGGGGGAAGAGGAAAGCTCCTCAGTAATGATCAGGAGCTTGCCATTGTGGAAATGGTTACTGCAAATAATGCAATAAAACTGCGTGAAATACAAACCAGAATTGTGGCGGACCATGAGATATTCGACAATATCGATAGAATCAGCCTCACAACCATTTTGCGGACATTGTCCAAACATAGAGTGCGGATGAAGCAGCTCTACACTGTTCCCTTTGAGAGGAACAGTGAGAGGGTCAAGGAGCTACGACGACAATATGTCCAGGTACAGTGTATATTCAATCCAATGTCCAGTTCTATAAGCTTTGCACTTTGCAAGTAGGTAACCTACACAATACTAGGTTACAGTACAGTATGGTATACAGTAATAACATGACTTACATAAACTTTGTTTCAGAGAGTTATGGAATTGGAGGCCAACCAGGCCCCTCATGAATTCATATACATCGATGAGGCAGGATTCAATCTGGCCAAAAGGCGTCGACGTGGACGAAATGTAATTGGAAAAAGGGCCACAGTTGATGTGCCAGGACAGAGAGGGGCAAACATTACCATGTGTGCAGCAATTGCAAATGCAGGATTACTCCTTCACAAATGTCAGGTTGGACCCTATAATACAGAGCGCTTGCTTGCCTTTCTCAATGATCTCCACCAGCGCCTGGTTCCAGAGCAGGGTCAGGAGGGTGAAAACATGAGGACCTTTGTAATTACCTGGGACAATGTGGCTTTCCATCACTCGCAAGCAATAACAACATGGTTTGAAGTCCACCCAAGACTGGTAAGTCTCTTCCTTCCACCCTATTCACCTTTCCTCAACCCCAGAGGAGTTTTTTTCTGCATGGCGGTGGAAGGTTTATGACCATCAGCCACATGACCAGATGTCCCTCCTTGAAGCCATGGATGCTGGCTCCAGGGACATCACAGTTGACGATTGCCAAGGGTGGATCCGACATACCAGGCGGTTTTATCCCAGGTGCATCGACTTGGCTGACATCAGATGTGATGTTGATGAAAACATGTGGCCTAACCCTGAAGATCGCAGAGATTAGATGCAACTTTTTTGCCTTTTTTTAGCCCCCCTCCCCCCCCCCCCCCTTTTTATCTTGGCTTTTTGCTGTTGTTTTTTTGTTCAGAATGCTCTTGTGTGTTTCATGGATATTTTGTTCACTGTAAGCAATACTGTAAAACTTTCTCTGTCCTATCATACCGTGTTTCTACTGTACCTCCTGTAGTAAACAGTAAAGAAACAAAAACTTGTTTGCTTTTTACTGGAATGCTTTTGAATGTGAACATTACTGTACATGTGGACATACAGTTACCAACCAAGACATTTCTGGTGTCAATATGGTGGATTGCATGTTTCGCATGCAAATACCTGTAAAACTGAAACATAAAAGTCTATGCAGTTCTTGTAATGTCAATAATAGCCAGTATTTTGAAACCTGGTGTACTTTGATTGACTGCATGTACCTTGTGAAGTGAAAACAAGTGTTATTCTTTGACAGACTAATTTCATTTTGAGTCAGATTTATAGTGTTTTTGTACAGTTAGTGTGTGCAGAGAAAGATGTGTTCTAATTTTGAAATGAGGAGTTAGTATATATTTAACAAAGTGTATTTTTGGGAAGGATATTATCCATTTGGCCAATTGTGTTTTGTAGGTGTGGGTCTGTGTTAAGAGTTTAGAAAAAGTATCTGAAGTATGGGTAGGCGCTTGTTAGCGACTGTAAAAAACTGTAACGAATTCTGCATGATGTCTGATTCATTCCAGTAACATATATTGAAATTATAAACAGAGATGTGTCCTTGTTTTACACAGGAAACACTGTGTAACATGTTGTTAGTGTTTTTTAGGTCATTGTTTTGTGGGTGACAAAGTATGTTTGTCGGCTGTCAACCTTTGCTAGTGTTCTGGAAGAATGAGTTTATTTGAGACCTGAATAAAGTGTTTTGGTAGTTGTAGTGCATTTTGAATGTGAAATGAACTGCTTTGCCAAGCTGACGGTCAGTTAGGAGGATTGTGTGAAGAGTTTTGCAAAAGTGACCTAAGTATTGAGAAATGTGTCCTAGCGTCTGTAAAAAACTGTAAACTTGAGAAATGGAGAGTTGAGATAAGAGTTAACTGTTGCTTCATTTCTCCTCTTTTCTCTTCCTCAGTTTCTTCTCTTTCTTGCTCATATCCATTTTCCTTGTTACCATATGTTTAGCCTGTATTGTTCAGGCTGTGTTTTTTTCCTTGTGTTTTGCTGTTTTTGTTTAATCATGATTTATCATTGGTTCTTCTGTTGAACTTGTTTTTTGTTAACCTGCTCAAACTGCTTGCAGAATGCTTTGTTGCAGTTTTCCTCATCCCCTTAAAGTTGCTAGGTTACTAGTTTTAACCCTGTAAAACTTGAAATAAAACTATTAAATAATTGCAAGACAATTAGAATTTTTTGAGTGTCAAGGCTCGCTATGTGGCAAACAAGAACTGGACCCAAAGCATAGGACTCAAAGACAAGCTATGAAATTCAAAAACAGCTTTAACTGCTGAAAACCTACAAAATAGCATAATATAAGGCAGGAGCAAATCTACATACAGGCATACAGGACAACAAGGTAACAGAAAACAGGTGGGAGGGGAAGTAGAATTAAACACAGTGTAAGGGTTTTCCTGTCTTATTTTGATAGTCTGTTGTCACTAGTGCTCTGAGACCAGGACTAATCTAAACTTAACAGTCTACAAGTTTTTATTTGTATCATAGCTATATCTGGCAATTGTGTGCAATATATTGCTTAAAATGTATTCTGCAATTTATTCAGGTTTTCTGAGGGGAAAAATCCCCTTGAAAACATAAGGCACGCAAAAAACTCTTTCAAAATGTTTCCACTTGATATGTGTTTTGTTTGGATACATTTTCAATGTGAGCTATTATGGATTGATTTTTACTATACTTTACTGTACTGATTTTACAATACTACCTGGGAACCTAGGAGCTATGTTTACATTCTGTGTTGCATGGGGACATGTTTAATTGTTGCGCTTCGTTTTCCACCAAGAATCACCTCTGGGTGGTCTTGGGTCGATTTGTGCCATTTTTCATTGTTCATTTACACGCCATTTGCACTGTGTTGAATGGAATATAGCGAAAGTCTGCAAAAAAAAGTTCGGTCACATTTACTGTTAAAATTTCAGTATGACTTCCGGAAATTAGCTTCAGTGGCTAAGCTACAGACAAACTTACACTATCGGTCCTAGTGGTCGATTTGTGCCCCATTGAAACCCATTATAAACGCTATTTTTCACGGCAAAAAAATTACGGTCAAATCGATCGTGATCGGTTATGTTTCCGTTTCCGTTTGCAGTACTGGCCTTAGAGTTGTAATTTTTTTATTTGTCCACCGGGTGGCGCCCTTGCTCCACATTTGACCCCGGGCTGGAAAACAGCGGGCTGCTTAAACAGACCTGCGGGAAACGAAGCCTCATTTCCGGCGTGCAGCAGCGGCTTCGCCCGCTGATCGGGCGGGACCATTTTCGGCCCCTAGGACCGTTTGAGGGTGCATTTTTTTTAATCAACAGGAAATGACGTATTTGTTGTGACGTGGTACCGGACGTGTGTGTTGGAAAAAGGGGTCCGACGCAACATGCCCCGGTCATCGTTGGGAGTTAACCCGGGAGGATGCACTGATTTTGGCCTAGAGGAGGAGCATTTGCCGCCTGGAGACCATTTTCTGGTCCTGAAAAAAAAAAAAAAGGCGATCGAAATGAAGGTTGGTGCCAATCTTTAGTCCATCTAAAGGCCTAATTATAATAACAATCAAATATTACTTCAAATGTTTTTTTTTTTTAATATTTCGTTTTGTTTTGGGGGGCTAAAAAAAACGGTGCGCTCATGTAATTAAACTGCGATTAAAAGGGTTAAAACCCCCGAAATATAATTAAAACTTTACATGGATAGTTCAGGGAGAAGTAGTTTTAAAAGATTGGCTAATTTAAAGTGGAATAAAATATTAATATATAAATTTTTTATAGCACTTTTTTGGGCGTGGTCGATTTGTGGCTCTAGGTCCGATAGTGTATGCATTTTTCTAGGACCCCCCAGAGGTTAAGAGTGAGAGAAGTCACAGTCCTGTGCTGAGCTACACAGTTCAGCACTACACTCGCAATAGCTGAGGACGTAGAGCAAGTCATCTATTATTCAGAGGTTTGGTGGTTTGATCCCTGGTTGTGCCAGTCTGCGTGCCCAATATCCTTGGGAAGGAGCTTTCACTCTTCACCTTCTCTGTCTGAGGTATGCAAGGTTCTTGTGACCAGTCCGTACGATAAGGTGCATGGACACCTCCAGCCAATGTCTTCATTCCTCCAGTGCCATCCTGACAGCCAGTACTTCCCGGTCACCGATGTCATAGTTGCGTTCCACTGGAGAGAGATGGCCAGAGAAAAAGACACAAGGGTGCATTTTACTTTCCTTGGATTGTGAGAGAATGGCTTCGACCCCAGAATCTGAAGCATTTACTTCCTGAATGTACTCATTCAAGGTGTTCTGGGCAGCATTGTTACACACACACACTAACAAATGCTGGGTTAAAAATAACCCAATTTGTAATCCAGTGCTGGGTCAAATTTGGACCGAGCTAACCCTGGGTTGTTTCAGCTTAACAGGGTTGGGTTGTTGGTTTGACCCAGCACACTGGGTTAGGATAATTATGAAAAAAATGGGTTACATTGACCAATGTTTAACGCTGAGGTCACCAAAAATTGGGTTGAAACTCATAACCCACCACAAGGGTTATATTACCATTAACATTTGGGTTAAGATTTTATTTACTGGGCGCTGGTTTAGCTCAGTTGGATGAGCAGGTGACCATATGCTGCATAGCTGAGAGTGGTTGACCTGGGTTCAAGTATGACCTGTGGCCTTTTGCCGCATGTCTCCCCCTCTCACTTTCCAGTCAGTCTTCACTGTATCTGCCTAATAAGAATCACTATTAAGGCTGAGAGAAGTCACAGTCCTGTCCTGAGCTGCACAGATCAGAGCACCAGCTCCAGGCTCAGCAGCGTCAGTAACAGAGGGGCTAGACTCAGGCAATTTTCACTGGGAGACAAAGTGCTTGTATTGCTCCCTTCTTCCAGCTCAAAGTTGCTTGCCAAGCGGCAAGGACCCTTTGTGGTCACGCGGTGAGTTGGGGACGTTGACTATGAGGTCGGTCTGACAACAGATTTTCAATTCAATTCAATTTTATTTATATAGCGCCAAATCACAACAAAAGTCGCCTCAAGGTGCTTTCTATTGTACAGTAGATACAGAGAGAAGCCCAACAATCATATGACCCCCTATGAGCAAGCACTTTGGCGACAGTGGGAAGGAAAAACTCCCTTTTAACAGGAAGAAACCTCCGGCAGAACCAGGCTCAGGGAGGGGCGGGGCCATCTGCTGCGACCGGTTGGGGTGAGAGAAGGAAAACAGGATAAAGACATGCTGTGGAAGAGAGACAGAGATTAATAACAGAGAGAGGTCTGTTAATACATAGTGAGCGAGAAAGGTGACTGGAAAGGAAAAACCCAATGCATCATGGGAATCCCCCGGCAGCCTACGTCTATTGCAGCATAACTAAGGGAGGATTCAGGGTCACCTGGTCCAGCCCTAACTATATGCTTTAGCAAAAAGGAAAGTTTGAATCTTAAAAGTAGAGATAGTGTCTGTCTCCCGAATCCAAACTGGAATCTGGTTCCACAGAAGAAGAAGGCCTGAAAACTGAAGGCTCTCCCTCCCATTCTACTTTTAAATACTCTAGGAACAACAAGTAGGCCTGCAGAGCGAGAGTGAAGTGCTCTAATAGGGTGATATGGTACAGGAGAAATCTGCTCTCTCTTTCTAGTCCCTGTCAGGACTCTTGCTGCAGCATTTTGGATTAGCTGAAGGCTTTTCAGTGAGTTTTTAGGACTTCCTGATAATAATGAATTACAGTCGTCCAGCCTGGAAGTAATAAATGCATGAACTAGTTTTTCAGCGTCACTCTGAGACAGGATATTTCTAACTTTAGAGATGTTGCGCAAATGGAAGAAAGCAGTCTTACATATTTGTTTAATATGTGCATTGAAGGACATGTCCTGGTCAAACATGACTCCAAGGTTCCTCACAGCGTTACTGGAGGCCAAGGTAATGCCATCCAGAGTAAGAATCTGCTTAGATACCATATTTCTAAGCTTTTCAGGGCCGAGTACAATAACCTCAGTTTGATCTGAATTAAGAAGCAGAAAGTTAGCGGCCATCCAGGTCTTTATGTCTTTAAGACATTCCTGCAGTTTAACTCATTGGTGTGTGTTATCTGGCTTCATGGACAGATAGAGCTGGGTGTCATCTGCATAGCAGTGTAAATGTATGCTATGTCTTCTAATGATGCTGCCTAAGGGAAGCATGTATAATGTAAACAGAATTGGTCCTAGCACTGAACCCTGTGGAACTCCATGATTAACCTCAGTGTGTGAAGAGGACTCTCCATTTACATGCACAAACTGGAGCCTGTTAGATACAAACCACTGCAGTGCAGTACCTGTAATACCTACAGCATGTTCTAACGACGGATTTATCATCTCAACCGCCTAGTCAGGACCCTTACTAGATACCGGGTGGGAATCAAATTTGCGACCCCCCACTCCTGAGGTGTGGAGTCTTACCATTACACTATCCAGCTGCTGGGAGTGAGAGAAGAGTCGCACAGCGCCTGGTGTAGCCCCATTGTTCTTGTGGTGAAGAAAGATTGGTCTATATGGTTCTGTGTCGACTATCACAAGGTGAATGAAGTGTCACGCTTTGATGCTTATCCCATGCTCCGGGTCGAGGAGTCTTGGACCGGTTAGGCACGGCCCGTTTTTTCACAACACTGGATTTAACCAAGGGCTACTGGCAGATTCCCGAGTCCAAGGAAAAAATGGCCTTCTTCATTCCGTACGGTTTGTACCAGTTCATTATGCTTCCATTTGGCTTGTTTGGAGCCCCGACCACCTTTCAGTGCCTCATGGACCGGGTGCTGTGTCCGCACCCTGCATATGTTGCCGCCTACCTGGATGACGTGATCATCAATAGTGACACCTGGGCGGAGCATGTGCAGGGGGTGGACGTGGTCCTGAAGAAGTGTGCGGTTGGATGGAGGGAGGGACAGTATCTGGGGTACCACTCGGGGGGCCGGCATGTGCATCCACAGGTGGAGAAGACGGCAGCTATTGCATCCTGCCCGCACCCCATGACTAAAAATGAGGTGAGACGGTTCCTTGGGCTGCCGGGTTACTACCGCCGTTTCATGCCCGGGTTTGACTGATCTGGGTTTGATCAGCCCCTTGACTGATCTCACCCGCAAGGTGGTCCAGATCTGGTCCAGTGGGCGGAGCCGTGCCAGGCAGTGTTTGTGCAGGTAAAAAGAGCTCTCTGTAGGGAACCGCTGCTCCACACTCCTACCTTTTCCCTCCCTTTTGTTCTGCAGACTGACGCCTCAAACAGAGGACTGGGGGCCGTTTTGTCACAGCATGTAAGGGGGGTAGACCGGCCCGTGCTTTACATCAGCCAGAAGATGACGGAGCATGAAAGGTGGTACAGCACTGTAGAAAAGGAGTGCCTGGCTATCTGGTGGGCGGTCAACTCCCTTCGCTATTACCTCCTGGGGCGCTCATTCACCCTGTGCTCGGACCACCAAGCTGGTGGCATTTGGACTGATGACGGTCTTTTTCCCCTTTTTAGTGAGGCGTGAGACGAGCGAAGTTGGTTGGAAAAGCTGAGACCGGCGCTGACCAGACTGTTGGTTGTTGCACAAAAGAACCATAAATAAATGTGACATCTGTGACCAGAAAACAGTTTGTGTGTGGAGTGTATTTTACAATCACACAAAATTGTCACATTATATTAAGCAGAAGCTAACAGCTCAGCTCGGTAGAGTGGGCAATCACAATGAAGTGGTTCATTTTAATTTGTACATTCAAGCTGCTCTTCATATTTCTGGCCACTAGATGGCACCAAAGATGAGAGCATTGAAAGCTTTGAGTAATGAACCATTTTTAATACAAGCGTCAATGCTTCATTTGACCATCACTACAACAAACACTCTCTCAGAACTCTGCTGGGCCATCCTAGCCACAGGTAGAGACACATTAGAAATCTTCAGCAAGTAAACTGAAACAGAGGCATGGTAAGGACTACCATGGTTAGACAATACTCAGACAAAGCTTGTACACCACTAAGGAAAAACAAGAGTTTTGCGGTTGTTATCTCCTGCTGTTCAATAAAGCATGTCCTTCCATCTTGACCCTTTCAAGAGTCTAACCCAGAAAATCACAACCGGCGACAAGGATTTTAAAGATTTCCACAGCGTGAAAGAGGCTGTAGAGGGACTGTGTTGCTGTTATGCTGATGATATTCAAATCTACCTTCACCTGACTGGGGATGCTTTATCCTCACCACATCCTCTGTTTGACTGTCTGAGTGATGTCAAGGACTGGTTATCACGTAACTTTCTTACTTTAAATGGAAAGAAGACAGAAATTATTGTTTTTGACCGAAATATGCCTCTGGGACAATTGACTGGCACATTTGGGCCTGTTGCTAACTACCTTACTGATACTGCCAGGAATCTTGGAGTTTTCATGGATAGCTCCTTCAAACTTGACAAACAGGTCTCTACTGTGGTAAAAACTAGCTTTCATCAACTACGCCTAATCTCTAAGGCTAAACCCTACATACCACACAAAGATATGGAGAAACTCATTCATGCTTTCATTATGTCAAGACTGGACTATTGTAACTCACTCTACTTGGGTCTACAATCTTCTCTTCTGCAGCGTCTGCAGCTGGTCCAGAATGCCGCAGCACGTCTCTTGACCGGCACTAGAAAGTTTGACTCTATCACCCCTGTTCTGAAAAATTTACACTGGCTTCCTATTAAATATCGAATTGATTTTAAAATTCTATTGTTTACTTATAAAATTTTAAACAATATGGCACCTGACTACTTAGCTGATCTCCTCTGTCTGTACAGCCCTCAGAGAGCACTAAGATCATCGGGCCAACTGCTCTTGGTGCAACCTAGGTCTCGGCTGAAGACCAGAGGAGACCGTGCCTTTGCCGTTGCTGCACCCAGGCCATGGAATACTCTCCCTCTTCATATTCGCGCGTCAGATTCCATTCAGTCTTTTAAATCACGTTTAAAAACGTATTTGTTTGATCTGGCATTTAAGGCGAATTAGGGTAATTTACATCTGGCTCTGTATTTAGATTATGTAATTATCTTATATTTTATATATTTGTAATTTATATTTTAGTGTGATTTTATTTGTACTGCGATTTTACTGGAAAGCACTTTGGTGTACTTCGGTCTTAAAAATGTGCTATATAAATACATTTTGATTGATTGATTGATTGTGTTCAAATGTAAGGGGAAAAAAAAGATGTCTTCACGGCTGCAGCGGAACAGCATTGGTGAGCTAACTTGGCAATGCGTGTGGGTCGTGTTGAAGAGTATAATGAATCGAAGGAAGATTTTGAGTCATATTTGGAGCGATTGGAGCAACGGATGCTGGCAAATGATGTTTCTGATGAGAAGAAACTGTGCATGTTTCTCTCTGTTATCGGAGCAGATACATTCAGGCTGCTAAAGAATCTTGTGTCTCCGAGGGTACCGAGTACTGTGGGATATGCAGTGCTGACTGAAGCGTTCAGTGCGCATTATAAACCAACTCCAGTGGTGATAGCTGAGCGTTTTCGTTTTCAGAAACGTAACCAGAAAGAAGCGGATTCAGTTTCTGACTACGTTGTAGCCCTGAGGCAGTTGTCAGTCACGTGTAATTTTGAAAAATATTTGGATGAGGCCCTGAGAGATCGCTTTGTTAGTGAGCTGCGTTCTGATGCTGTGCAGCGCAAGCTACTATTGGAAATGAAGAGTGTGCTGGAAGCAGATGGTAAGGCCACATTGCCACTCAGTCTTTGATTGGCAAACTTCCTTATCATGTATCGCAGTATACCGCACACTCTGACGGGTCGTACACCAGCAGAGTTGTTCCTGAAACGTCGGGGTTATAGACTGTGTTGTTCCAGAGATACCACCAAGTCCACCTGGGATTTCAACATCACACCCCTTACCTGCTGAACCACCTAAACAGACAACTGATGAAAAAAATATATACATAGCGTAAAATCTAAGTTCTAAAACAAACTCCAGTCACATTCATTCGGGTAGATAGCAGCAGTCCTTTCACAGAAGGGGATGGAAAAATTAGATAGTGTGTGTATCTGGGGAGTGTATTGTATGTGTGTGTGTGTGTGTGTGTGTGTGTGTGTGTGTGGATAGGGGCAACACAGTCTGCTTGTTGATCTTAGAGTGTAGCTGTGTGAGTGGCTGTGTGGGTGGGGAGGGGGCACAGACCATTTATCAGTCTCACGGCTTGTGCAAAGAACCCTCCAGCATCCTGGTGGTTCTGCAACTGATGCTCCTGTACTTCTTGCCAGACGGCAGGAGTGAGAACAGGCCATGAGAGGGGTGGTTGGAGTCTCTGATGATGGAGATAGCTCTGCATGTGCAGCGCTGGTTGTAGATCTCCTCCAGTGGTGAGAGAGGGGCACCAACAATCCTCCTGGAAGTCTTGACAATCCTATTAAGTTGATGCTTCTCGTAGGACTTGCAGCTGCCAAACCAAGCTGTAAAACTTTGTGTCAGGATGTTTTCAATGGTGCCCCTGTAGAAAGTTGTGAGATGAAGTGTGGAGAGTCCTGCTTTCCTGAGTCTCCTGAGGGAGACGCTTTTGTACCTCTATCACCACTTACTGTGCGGTGAGCAGTTTGGAGCTATGATCTACCTGCTGCTTATCTTTAAGGATTTGAATGTAACATATAAAACACTTTACCTTTAAAGTATCTGATATACAATGGAAATGGAAGCAATCAGAGATTTAATGATGAAGACTGGGGGTCTGTAGTTCACGTTTTACAGTCCTGAATGACTCCTTGGACATTAATATAATTCACTGAAGCAGAGTTTACAATGCAATTTGCATTCAGCCTCCAGTGTTACTGTTTAATTTTTTTACAATGTCTTTCTCGTTTCGTTTGGCTCTCGGCGAAGGCGGTCGCACTTTTCTCCTCCTTCTCCTTACCTTATCTTCCCTGCTTAGCCTCTTGTGTCCTTGTCTTGTCTCGTGTGTAGTTCACTTCCCTGGAACACTCTCTCACAGTCTGTGTCTAAAAACCTAAAAGAGAATTATGGATTTGATCAACTGGTCTCTGAATGCTATTGACACCCTTTTCTCAATGAGAAGTCTGGGCTCGAGAAGTCTGGGCTCGGGAGAGCCCGAGTGCCCTGGAGGGACTTTCCCTGCCGGGTACACGATGGACGGGTGGCAGACATGGAGGGTCGTCGATCTGGGACTGTCGATCGAGGACGCTGAAGATATCGACCTATTCGGAACCATGATAACAGGGTTCTTGCTGATCGGAGCTGGCTTGGCCCTGGCTTATCGGAGAATTAAGAAAGCGGAACCGGCTGTTCAAACCCCCACAAGGCTGCCCGCTGGGATTGGAACGATGGGACGAGGTGCGGCTTCTCAGAAAGGGCTCACTGAATGCAGCAGGTTAAGAGCTTGGAGGCGCTAACGGCTGCAGTGAAGGCTCAGAATAACACCTCTGAGCGTATATTGGATTACATCAGGGAAGAGTCCACTCGGAACAACACCTCTGGGCGGAAGCTGGATTACATCGCGGATCAGTTGGCTGCGGTCGTGAGGTCTCAGAATCTGCTCTGTGAGCAAAAGTGTGAAAAGACCACGGAATTGAAGGTAAATAACATCATGGAGAAACTCGCAGCTATCCAACGGGAGATTGAGAGACCAGTGTCGGAGTGTAAAAAACAGCTTGAAATTCTCATGAGTTGTTTGTAAAAGAAAAACCACCATTATAATGCGGCTACCCCTTCGGTGCCAGCTGTGGGCTCAAGCTGAACAACAACTCCCTGATAACGACTGTGTTGAGTCTGTTCCTTCCCATTCCATGCAAGGCCACCTGGGTTGGCTGGTAAACTGTTTACTTAGCCTGGCAGGGCGAAGGACACTGTCTCAGCTGAACTATGGACACGCACACACATACACTTACACTGATAAGCACTCACACATCCCCCCTCCCCTTTCAATGCCTTCGATGCTTGTTGCCTCCTGGGAACATGAGGCGGGTCTGGGCCCACGCTGGAGAGTCGGCGCAGTGGCAGGATGGCTGCTGTGTTGCCTGGGATTACTCCTCATCCCCTACCCAACCTTGTTGCTGGTCACGTGCTCCATAATGTTGTACTGTGGACATTTATGTGCTTTCTGTGCAGAGGAGTTTTTTTGTTTCCTGTTATCATGCTGTCCTCTATAGCCCAGCATGAGCAGAGGTCTCATTTTTCCTCTTGTACTTTCCCATTGTAGTGTATATTTCAGTGTTTTTTTTCTATAATGCAACGTTCTCTGACTTGTATCCCCATGTGATGTCTGTATTGTGTGTGTATGGTCGGGGGGCGGGTTCATTCCACTGCAGGGCAACCTGCCACTGCATGTGGCGAATAAAATTTGAACTTGACCTTGAATAAGGTTTACCTGCTGGAGGTTTGATGGATCAGGTGGACGATGCAGTCAAAGAAAGGACTGAATATGCACAGCCATCTTCTTATTTGCAAGAATCCTAGTTTGATATTTTCTTTCATTCATATTTTTGAAAAAAATATCGAACAGTACTATGATAGAATGGAGACCTGGCAAGGTTGTACCTTGCCTTTCACTCCTAGGACAGAGCCCAGCTCCACTGAGGCCCTAGGTAGATACGTGGTTATAAAATGAAAGGACTAATGTTGAATATGAATATTACACGAAAATCGAATTTTAATACAAATTCCTACACATTTGTTGGATCCAGCAAGAGTAACAGGGATTACATATGTCTGAAATGCTAATCCTAACCCTAGCTGTCATGGTCCGCGGCCCGGCGTCCGGGGTGCTGATGGGATGCCCACGCCCACGGGCGTGGCTGCCAACCCCACACCTGGACTATTGGTGGACTATTTAATCCTGCCCTACCTGCTCCTCCACGCCAGTCCGTAGTCGTCTCTCAGCGATCACAACTCGGCGTTTTTGAGCCACCTGCCTGTCCACCTGCCCGCCTGAGATTTGGATCACGATCAGCCCCGCCGCCTCGACCCCTTTTGGAGCCCCCCCCCCTCTGGTTCACTCAGCCCGGCTATCACCGTAAGACGCATACTCCACCTTCCCTTGTATGCTGCCATTTTTCTGCACCCCAGTAATCTGTTTCTCCTTTTTTTTTTGCAGCCTCCCACAGCCCCGCTCTTGGAGTTCCCTGCGCGACTCACCTCCCCGGTCCTTCGGTTTTTTCTGGTTCCACACGTTGTTTTTTCCGGCTACCCTCACGGGACACTTTTAGTTATAATAAAATTTGGTTTCTTTATTCTCCCCTACCCTGGTGTGTGTGTTCTGCTTCTGGGTCCAGCTTGCGCACGGAACTTCGGTTCATGACACTAGCACAGCAAACAACAATGCCCTGGACTGTCAGTGTCATTACATGCTGTGAATATGAGTCGCCTTGATCACATTTTCAAGTATAAAAGAAAAGAAAAGGAAAACACAGAGAGAGAAAAAGTTATAACAGTGTGAGGTCATTTTCTTCCTAACTGACAAGAAAAATACTTTTCATGACTTAGACCATTAATGCATGTTAGACTGTCAGTGTTCTTGTTTTAGTATGCTTCTGTACTGTTAGGCTCACCATCTCTATTTCAGTATAATCAATATGCAAAAAAAAAAAAACCCCTAAAAGTTATACATGAATTTGACTAACGGCATTATTAATAGCATGTTTTTTTTCCCAATTTTCTAAAAAAAAAATGATGACTTTGCAAATAAGTGCATCTCTCATTTTATCACATTTCTAATATGGAATGTGATAAAATGAAAATGAAAGTAACAGAAACGTTCTAAATAATAAAGTATTTATTATTTTAGTTCTATAAAATTATTAATGCAAATTCTAGTATCAGTCTATAAATAGCCAAACATAGTAGTCACATGTGCCAAAAGATGTCATTATTATACCAATTAGTAATGTTAATACCACAATATTAGCTGCAGGGGGCAGTATAGCCACAGGTTATGGAGTATTATATTAATGTCTAATGTAAAGTAGGCCACTGAGTATTGGAAAGATATTCTTTGAAGATAACTCCCTTAGGGCTGAGAAAACAACAAAGAAGCTTTGAAATGATGATAATGCAATAATAGTAATAGTAATAAATGGTGGATGAATGAGAGAAATAAATCATCTACTGGGCTGTTGGCTTTTAGACAAATCTTTCCAAGAAAACCCAGACTGAGTTGAAAGCTCTCTGATTATGTTACTTACTGTGATGATGTAAGTTAATGTAAGTTATCATGGCATGCTGCTCCATCACAGGCTGCCAGCTCTCCTGGATGTATACGGCACAAATGTGGTGACAAAGAGATCTTTTCAGTGCTGGAGGCAGCCAAAAGATCTCTTATTTGCACTTGTCCCACATCTGCTTATTGTTTCGAATGTACATTGTAGGACATAAAGAAGTTCTATTTGTTATTTCTTGGAGATAAAGTAACTAATTATTGTGAACTTGTGAGTCCACAAGCTTATTATTTTGGTTAAAATCATTCACAAGTAACAAGAATATTGTGTTATGGCTCAATATGTCACGGTCATGGGTCAGGGACCCAGTGTTTTGTGTTGTTTATTATTAACAGTCTTTTATTTTCGCTTTCTGTGTTCAACGTTTGCTGCCGTGTCCCCTTGTGTCTGTGTTATGCTTCCTGTTTTACTTTGAAAGTCCGTGTCCTATGTTAATGTTTTCAGTTTTGCTTCCCCTTGGTCTCATCACGCTGTACTCTCCTCCTGTGTCTCATTCCCTTGTTATCCCTCTGTGGATTTAAGCCTTGTGTCTTCTGTTTGTTGCTGGTTCGTCTGTATCATCCATGACATTTCCCCTGTCTTTAGTCTTCAGTTTCTTTTTACTTGTTTCTAGTTTCCTCCCTGTTTAGGTTTTGTTAGTTTAGTCTTTGTATTCCTGCATCTGTGTTTATGGTTTTGGGCTGCGTCAATAAAAGGCACGTTTTCAGTTTAAGTCCTCGTCAGTGCCGTTTGGGTCCTATCTCTCTTCACTCCACACATCTGCCCAAGCAGCCGTGGCACAAAATGAGTGGAGCTAAGGAATTAAACGTCTTGGGAAAAGGTTTAGTGTATGCTGCTGACATTAACACCAACTGGTACGCTGCTCTGTGAGGTCTTCGTTTGTTTTATATTTGCAGATGGATTTTTCCTGCTGCAAACTATGCCTGTAGCAGCAGCAATAATGAACTACTTTGCTTCAAACAACAAGTCCTTTGTCACTGTGTTTGTTTGTTTTCTTAAGATAGAAACTGTTGTTTTGACTACGCAAAGTCTGTCCTTACGGTGCCAACTGAAACAACTCCTAATTAGCAGGAGAAGTGTTTATTAAGAAGTCTGGCTGTGAGATCCAAATGGTCAAAAAAGACTGGCAACACATATAAACTCTAATGTGTTCAGTGAGATAATGATAAGTCAACTTCCTGGAGCAACTTATGTTCTGTGGATTTAATTATTATATTACTTTAAGAATATACTGTGATGTTTTTTTAACACCAGGGTCAAAACTTAGAGTGAGATAACATGATGTATGTTCCCAGCAAAGATGCCCATGTGGGTCTACAGTGAGTCGCTGTAGGTGCACTGTGGGAAGGGCAAATCTACACTTAACCAATACAGGCCCCAAGTTAAGCAACATTCTCGTCTACACTCCATATCAGTTGGTGCCAGTGATGCACTATGGGACATATATGGGGCCCAGTACCGACCCACAGCAAGCAGCTCACTGTGGGCTAATGTGGGTCTAGGTCAGTGCCCCCACACAAACCCCAAACAGCCACCTTTGTTAGACAATCTTTTGTTTGTTTGTTTGTTTTTTACAGGACATCTGAGAACAAATACAGTAAAACATCACAGTACAGCTTTTCTTTTAATATATATATTAAATATTATTATAATATATTATATAATATACAATATTACTCAACAAATAAGGTCAATTAAACTTCTTCTGAATAGTACATGTCTAGTTTCAGGTTGTGTTGCTGTACAGTCCAGCAGGAAAGTCCACAGCAATGGAAACAAATCTTTTTCAGTTAAGAGCTATTCTGGTATAAAGAAATTTTAAATGCAACCTATCCTGTGATGTCTTGGCTTTTCACTTTGAATTTGACTGGGCATGTTTAACTAAAATGAATACTTTTTTTTGCTGACCTCACATTTGATTATCTGATAAAGCAATAATGTGAAAGAGAATAACTTTCTTTGAACTTTGGACTCACTGGTTAAACATATAAACTTTAATGTGTTCATAAAAAGCCCAAACCTGTTTACTCCTTTGGTTGCACAGCAAAGGCATCCACTAGCTTCACCATAAGTAAAGTTTCTGAGTTGAATAAAACCGACATAAGAAAAGAGATGGTGAGACACAGAGTGAGTCGTTCTGTTCGTTTAATGTGACAACATACAAAGAGATAAATGCCAAGAACTGAAATTTCTACAGTGGCATGTAAAATTAAGCTAATACACATGCACACACACTCTGTCTCTATGTCAGACACACTTACTTCTTTCTCTGTCATTCACACATTTGGTATACATCCTAAATCCCTATGCACATCAATAGCCAGTGTTTTTTCACCAGTCTTCTGGAAGATGGAAAAAAAAACAAACAAGCGCTCTCTGTTTACAAGTCTCTACTTTTCATCAGCAAGTTGATCATGAAACAAATGCTAATAGCTACAATCAGACCAGGCTAAAACAGACAAGGACAGTGTTTTGTTGTATGTTTACCAAGCTTAAAAGGTTCTCAACTAAAGACAATTACACAAATATTGTTATTTATCCAGAACTGTAAAGATGTGCCTCATCGAATGGTCGCCAACACATTTGCATTGCCCCTGAAGCTCAAACACATATCTGCTTCAGCCTACCATGTACTCGCTTTCTGTAAATTTGCAATTGTTGCACTGCAACTTTGAATCTCAGCAGCTCACCGTTTAACAGGGTTGAGCTCCCAAAGAGCAGTAAGCTTTTGATCTGGATTTATCTGTCGAGGCACTCATCCTCGTTACTGAGTGTGTATGGCAGGTCGGCAAAACATAAGAATATGAGACAAGGGCTACTTCCTCCTCACAAGCATTTATAAGAAAACACATAAGAATTAATATTTCAATTTTATGTTGAAGGTGTTCAATTTATATTTTAGTCCTTTCATTAAGTTATTCCTGTGTGTTTTAACCCAGGTCTGTTACAGTGGTGGTGCCTGAGGCCCCTCTACACCACAAACACAATCACTAAGGAGTGACTATACAAAATTAAATACAGTAGCGGTTATACCGAAATATCATACGATGATAATCTCTATTACTGCACCTTACCATTGGGTCAGGTCTCCTGTCTATCACTGGCAAAATGGAGGAACAAGTCATCAAGTCACACATTTCTGTATTTATGACCACTGATTTGAACCCGTCGCTGAAAACGGGAATGCTGAGACGTCTTTCAAACTGAAAAAGTTGAAGGTCAGTTCAAATGTTAGCAGTACCATGCCTTGTGTTATAAAATAGAGTTAGCTGCCAGCAGCAGGACATTTATCTCACAAATTGAGAAAAAAAAAGATAAATAATCATCTCCTCTCTTCTGAATTATTAATAAATCTCAAAATCCCATGAGCCTGGGATTTCTTGGAATTTACAAAATAATTATCTTGTAAATTTAGAGAAGGACAATACAATTGATCAAGTGAATGCATTACATCCTGTATCATAGATTTAAAGAATATTAGGCAGATGTTTTTTTCATGTAAAACTCTTATAGCTATACATAGCTTTAAGGGTTTTCAATAATGAATTCAATATCAAAGTCATAGGTGAACACATTAGGAAACATTTTTAGCCTTTTTCCACGTGGTTCCTCGTGGATGTTTAGCTCCATCTTTGGGCCCATAGCCAGCAGCTGTCCTCATGAACAAATATGATCTTCTCATGTGACCAAACAATCACTTAGATGCTGCTTTACAAGCTTTAAATTTAAACTTGCAGGTGTTTTTTACGTTTAGCCAGAACCACCTTTACTTTCATTCATCTCCTGGCAAAAAATCAATTCCCCCAAATATCCGAGAATTCCTACAACTACATTAGCTCTGTATTTTGAACCTTTCTACAGTACAATACCGAAACCAATGTTTTATTTCTGTACATCAAAAGTAAAAGTGACAATTAAACAGAAAGGAAGTGAATGAATTGTCTGGACTGTAATCTAAAGCAGGACCTTCTTTTCCAAGTTTGATGATTTTAAAGTGAAGAAGCTTCTCAAATATTCAAGTACAGAACAAACAGTTTTCCTCATCAAGAGCAAAATAAATATTTCTGTCCACTGTAAATATCACTGTAAAATAAATGGACTTCTTGCAGCAGCTTGAATCAAGAGGTGACTTCACAGCTCAACCTTTATTTTAAGGTGCCGAGGGACTCAGCCTGGTTCCTATTTTTAGGCAATAGTTACCTGACAGCTCCACTGCAAATATGTGACAATGGGGAATAGAGAAAATACCAGACAACCCTTGCGCCTCCTCCCTGTGCTTACAGCATCCAGACTCAAAAATGGAGGTTGCAGGGTTGGCAAAATAATTCAGTACAGAGGGGGAGAGGAAAACTAAACATTATTGCACAAGAGTATCGTCCAATCTAGAGTTCAAAATTAACATAGAGGGTAAAATATTTGGTCATCAGTTATCTTTTTACCCAGAAATCTTTCTGGATCCATGGCCCAAAAATACTGATTGGACCCAAATCTGGAGGGCAAAGAAAAATAAGTAAACCTTACATTATTATCACCCTGTTGGGACATAAAAAAAAGATTATCAGATCAGTTTGTCTGTAAAGGGGTAGTGCTTGATATAAAAAACCATCTTGGGTTTTGTTGAAATGTGTCCTAACACCTGTTAACTGTGCCATTTGATATTGGCTAATACTGACATTTTCTTCTCCCGTTTCAGCAGATGCATGTCTGGCTTGTTGGCCAGCAAAAACGTAACACTCCGGATGCAGTGCTGATCCCCGACACTTACTGTAGGCCACGACACGGCAGCACACAGTAATAAACCGATTCCTTGCAATCCAAACGGCTTCTTGTAATCACCAAACCATCTGACATCAGAGTTTGGACATACATGTGTTTCTGGCCTACTTGTGACAATTTGTCTACACTGATTTTATTTACAGATTGTAGAGAGAGTCACAGGGTCAGTAAACCTGATATGGAAATGATGATATTAAGAAAAGTAAGTTTTATTTTTGTTTTGAAAGCAAAAATTGCTTAGGGCCTGTCAAAAATCATCTTTTTGGTTAAAACACACATTTTGATAATGTTAACCATTTATTTCTTAGGTTGCCAGAGCAGCTAGGGATCTCACGTATTTTGAGATTTTATTTAAAAAATACGGACCAATGTCTTTAATCTATCATCTTCCAAAAGATGAAGTAAAAGACTTGATAAATAAAACAATGTGTTGTAGACAGGGCTAGGATTAAATGGTAAATGGCCTGTATTTGTATAGCGCTTTACTCGTCCCTAAGGACCCCAAAGCGCTTTACATATCCAGTCATCCACCCATGCACACACACATTCACACACTGGTGATGGCAGCTACATTGTAGCCACACCCACCCTGGGGCGCACTGACAGAGGCGCCCCGGGGTGATGAATACAAATTTCTTCAAATTGTTTAATTAGTTCGATATATTGTGCCGCGGTTGTTACTCAAAAAAGTAATGTATTAAACATCACTTGTTAATTTTGTTAAAAGTAATGCAGTATTTTACATAATTCCTCACCACAGAAAGTCATTTGTTACAGTACTTTCATTACTCCATAAAATGACCTGGAATGCATTGTCTCATGATTACCAGTCAACAACACAGTTCCACACACCAACACAAATCCCACTGGGTCAGCATGCACTCAGCTTCATCATCACTGTGGGATCTCGGCTAGCTTTGCAAAACATGTGCTAGCAGTATAAAGTTGTTTCTGCCATTTTACTGTTACACACTTGTCCTTTTGGGCCATAAAAATAAAGGAAATGTCTCCTGTAGACGGCGGACGCACCACCATTTTCCTCGCAAGAAGACAAAAAAAATCATGTTTGTTTGATCTTTTTTCCTTTCTATCGGCCCACGATGCAAATGTAATATGTGAATGTGTGTGTGTGTGAACATAATTAAATTCAAAACACATTCTAATTTTCTCAAACTGCTGCTGTGCATGACAACATGGCCACTGAAAGACTGGAGCTGTGTGTCTCATGTGTGTTGTAGACACTGCCATGAGCCAGATAAGAAGACTAAAGGATGCTCCATATGTCAATGCAAAGAAACGCAGCATGATAGGCAATCGAAATTTAGCCGAGCGCTGTCCCATCTCACACCTCCAATCATGGCTAATCAATGATGACAGCTGCATGTGCAAACCCTGTGGGTTGCCACAGTAACAGACAAGTGGGTTGATAACAGAATATTGAGCAAATGTCTTTAGTTTATTCCACCCTCCTTACCTTCTCCCACAAGACAAATCGATCTGTGTTATGAAAAGTTATGAGGCACAACTCTAGCATCTGCAGCATGTCTCACATCCTTGTGAAAGTTTAAGAGCTTCACAGAACTCTAAAAATAAAATAAAACCGCTCCTAAATAAGCACTTACGATGATGATGATGATGATCTTGAGGGTTTCTGATGGTTTCTTTACATATAAAGATATGCTGCCTATGCCTGTGTATGTGCATGCGCATCCATGTGTAACTGGCAAAAGTGTCAGTCTGATATCCTGCTTTTCCAAACAGAAAAGTTAATAGACATAATAGCAGTTCTTGCAATTCAGAATGGAGGTATTAACACTGGTAACCTGAGTCCTTTGTTACCGTAGTGTTGTCAGTTCTCCTTAGACTGTATCACGAGCCTTGGGAATAAACCTGTAAGCCCCCTACCTCATCTGTCCCAAGATAATAATATAATAATAATAATAAACTTTATTTATAAAGCACACTTAAAAACCAAGGGTATGCCCAGGTGCTTAACAAGTAAAATAGAGTATAGGAGGAGGATAATAGAAATAGGACCAAAGCAAGTACTAAATATGCAAGCAGGTAGCTGTCACTAATACATAAGAAGGCAACAGGTACAGAGCAAACAAGAATTTAAATGAGCATAGAAGTGCATGATATAAAATCATAAAAGAAATATTAACTAGAGGGAAAGGCAAGATTGAATAAGTGGGTTTTTAATCGTGATTTGAACAGTGCAATGGAATCAGATGCGCGGAGGTCGAGAGGAAGGGTATTCCACAGTACCGGGGCAGCCAGAGCAAACGCACGGTCACCCCGGGACTTCAGCCGAGATCTGGGTCGGGTCAGAAGTAGTTGAGTGGCAGATCTGAGTGTTCTAGCAGGAGTATGTGGTTTGAGAAGTTCACTAAGATAACTTGACGCTAATTTATTAATAGTTTTGAAAGTAAGGAGTAATATTTTAAATTGAATACGGTACTTTATGGGCAGCCAATGCAGGCTAGCTAGGACAGGGGTAATATGGCAAAATTTCCTGGTACCAGTCAAAAGGCGGGCTGCTGCATTTTGGACTGTTTGCAGTTTAAGAAGAAGAGAAGAGGGAAGACCATAGTACAAGGAGTTACAATAATCCAACCTGGAGGTCACAAAAGCGTGAATAAGCCTCTCCAGGTCCTCGTGCAGAACATAATGCCTAGCCTTAGAGATAAGGCGCAGTTGGTGGAAGCTAGATCTCACTACAGCAGACACTTGCTTATCAAGTTTGAGCGAGCTATCCAGCAGTGCACCCAAGTTACTGACATAGTCACAGGAAGAGCTAGCAAAGGAACCCAGGGCAGCACAGAGTTGGGCACGAGGGATTTTACTGTTGAACACCACAATCTCAGTCTTCTTATCGTTTAAAACAAGGGAATTACTCAGGAACCATTCTTTGACCTCCCGCATGCATTCTTGAAAGTAGTGCAGGGACACAGCAAGGTCGTCAGTAAGTTCAAAATAGATCTGTATGTCATCGGCATAACAGTGGAAGGCGATATTGTATTTTTCAAAGATTGTGCCTAGAGGGAGCAAATACAATGAGAAGAGAATAGGGCCTAAAACTGATCCTTGAGGCACACCACAACAGACCGGAGCGGAGGAAGAGGAGAAGGTGCCTAAGTGAACTGATAAGGATCTATCAGCGAGGTATGATTTAAACCAGTCGAGGGCAGTGCCTCTAATACCCACAGTGTGCTCAAGTCTTAGTAATAAAATGTTATGGTCTACCATATCAAAGGCTGAAGAGAGGTCCAGTAAAACTAGGACCATAGAGCGTCCAGTATCAGTGATTACAAGAATATCATTAAGAACTCTAACCAACGCTGTTTCAGTGCTATGCAATGGCTTAAAGGCAGATTGAAATTTCTCAGCAATATTGTTCGTGTCCAAGTACACCTGGAGTTGGGAGAGAACTAGTCTCTCCAGGATCTTGGACAAGAACGAAAGCTTAGAGATCGGTCTATAGTTTGAAAGGTCATAACAGTCAGAATTTCAGATGCACCATCTAACATGAGGCTTATCAGTCTGAATATCCATTAGAGTCAGCACTGACACTAGTGTTGATTGAGGCAAAAAACTTAAGCTCCAGACCACTAGGTTCACTGTCTGGATGCAAAACTTGTGATAATACAGTTACTGGCTGTCCGATGTGTCCCTTTAAAGTTCTTGGGAATCGAGCTGTTAATAGACACCCACTCCCTCCCCCTTTCCCAGAACATTAGAAATGTTATTCAGTCCCTATGTACCTCTCAGACTCTGAAGATGTGACCAGAGGGTTCCAGACATGAGGTAGCACTAGTAGTATTCCTCATAGTTCTTGGGATTGAGGCAGTAGAGGATTCCCCCACCGAAGGAAAAGATGGTGCCTCCCCAGGCCAGGCCGTAGCCCCAGTTAAATTCATGGTAGATCCTGAAGTTGATACTCTCGATGAACTTGACAGGGTAGAGGACCAAACTGCAGGCCTGGAGTACAACTGGATGCGATATACAGATTTTAGCAAAATTCTACGCATGCATGTAAAGCTGAAAATAAACTGGAATTAAAAAAAAAAGGTTTATGTCTCAAACTGCACAAATTGACAATTAAATGGATAAAAGTTATATTTAAAATCCCACAAAGAAATTGTTCAAGTGGATATAGCAATTCAATCTTTGTAGCAGACAGTTTTGAACAGAAAACATCGTCTTGTGGATCATTAACATCAGTTAGTAAGTCCTGCTATCACCCAGAGTCAGTCTAAATGTAGCATATCCAATAAAGCCATGCAAAATTTTATCTTTACAATATAAAAATGATCTGAGTTACAGGTCTTTGATGTGCATTGGTGTTGGTTAAAATTTGACAGTATTTCAGTTTTCTTTTTATTTATTTACTTTATTATTATTTTAACGTCCCTCCCTGAGAGGTGGTGGAGGCTTTGTGTGTTTTCTGGGGCTTTTGCCCTTAGAGTCACCCAAGGCAAACTGATCATGGATGAGGGGCAGGACAAATAGTGATTGAGATGACCCCTATGAAAGAAAAAAAAAAGTCAATGGAGCAGATTATCCTGCCTGGGATCAGGTTACTCCCTCCTGTGTTATGGCTGTTTTCTGTTGTCTTATGAAAACACTAATTGTACACATCCATGATGTTTCGAGTTGGGTATTTACCCATTAAATTTGACTCTCATCTGGAGAACTTTATGGCACCAGCTAATCTTACTCTTTATCTTTAAAAAATGTAATCCGATCCATTAAATATCATAAAAGCACCTCACAAAACTTGCGACATGGCGTAACCCAGCTCATAACCTTAGCACGTTGGGGCAGCATGCGTAACGTTATAGAGCAGCTGTGGCGTGCGAGACCTCTCGGCGGCCTGGCTGAGCATTTGGAGCCTCGCTACCAAACCGACATTTCATCTCTGAGAAAGTTTACCCAAGTTCATCTCTGAATGTTTGTAAAGCATTCCCACGTTAAGCTTAACAACCGAACAACCGATTTTGAAACCTTCTCCACTGAATAATCAGAACACTGATCAAGTTGGAGTGGGTGTAAAATTGATTTATTTGCAGGTTTTTCCCCAAAACTTGAAAAAATAAACTGATTTAAAAAGCTCAAAATTGGTCATTCTAAATTTTCTTGTATTTAGTCGATATTTAGATTCAATTTTTTTTTATGTATGATTGAATCAAACAGTCCAGGCTGCATATTTCAAAAATATGCAAATACGAATACAAGTGGTATAAAATAAACAAGTCTTAAAGAGGTGTGAGTTGTGATCCATTATTCACTGAGAGTCCCTTTATAGTTCACCCAAAACATTCAGCCTCTGTATTGGCTCGTTTAAAACTGCTGTCCGCACCCCATCATGGAAACACCAGTACGAATAACAAGTAGCCACAGATGATTGATCTGTTTTCCAGGTTCTAAAATTATACATCATATAATGATTTTTGATGATTATTTAATTGAAGCATGGATGGTTTAAATTACCAAAACAGTTGTGTTCAAATCCATTGTGAAGAAATGGTAAAAATGCAGTCTTGCAAAAAAACTAATTTGCTTTTACATCTTACAAAACTTACAAAAAACGTATCAAAATTTGGTTTGATCAAGTATCATTCCTATCAACACATACTTTTAAAGGAATCCTTTGTTACTCACATTGAGGTATTTAAAAAATAAAAAAGCTAGCAATGTCAAATGTTAAAGCAAAATATCTTTGATTATCTTTGAGTACAGCACAAGGTCTAGTGGTACTAGAGGTGCTGCAGCTCATCACAGCACCCTCTGCCAAATACAACAAATAGATAAATCTGTTTAAACACTATTCCTGATGTTATTTGCCTACAAAATGTGTGATTTAGAATGTTGTGTTAAATAATCAAAAATACTATATCCCCCTTTGAAAGCGTCATGTAGAAGTGATGCATTTTGACTCTCACCAGCTAAATGTCCTCACAGACATTTTGAACACCTTGGACATCAGTGCCTCTCGTGACCTAAACTTCTCACCGCAAAGTTACACATGAAGTAATAGGAGCTGCACCCAGATGAAGGTAAAGCTGCCCCCACGAAGATTATCATTATAATTAATCAGTAATTTCAATGTCCTGCCTCTGTTGCAAAAGAGTACTTGTTCAACTTCAATTTTGGCTGTATATCAAGATGAACAGGTTTGTAGAGTTGTGCGACGAGACACAACGCTTCAACACACACATCCATAATGATGTCATATTCCAGTGATTTCATGAGCACTCATTTTTCATTAGTGCTTTGACTGCATTCATAATTATAACAAGTTGCACAGACTCTACAAATCTGTGAACCATCTCTGAACGAATAACACTTTAGTGCTCTCTCCCATTTCTCTGGTACCCACAGTAAGATCTTAAAAAAATGTCTGACAAGCAGCAAATCTAGCGTTGAAAAATCAAGCATTTCATGCCCCAAAATTGAAATTTTCCAATTATTCCTGGAGGTATGTATAGGTATGTACAATAGGTAGGTATATACATCAGTATTCTTGTGTATACTGACCTGCAGCAAAGAGCATGAAGGCAACAGGCGCGTAGAACCGCCGTCTCGTGCCAATGCACACAGCAACCAGAGCAACCAAGAATGACATCAGCACCAGGGCTCCACCCCCTAGCAACAGTGCCAGCGTAGCAACCTGCCAGTCTGTAAGGGCAAGGTGGACAAGAAAAGGAGAGAGCGTAAGATGAAAGTAAGTAAAAGAACAGAAAATGCATTCACTGTGTGAGAGTAAAACTATGACCATGCTGTTTATATTGGGGAAAAAAACAATCACAAGTAAATAACTAATGTAAAACTAACACAAAAGCAGTGAGTTCAGTACACTGAGAAGGAGGTAAGCATAAGAGAAAATGGAACTACGACAAAGAGGAAAGGACTAGGAGATGAAAGAAAGGATACTGGGGAAGGACTTTTTATATTATTATACTAATATACAACTATTTTACTATGAAGGTGTCCAAGAATGAGACTAATAGAAAAGAATAACGGAGAGCCGGAAGAGAAGATGGAACTGGAAAACCGATACAGGAAGAAGGAAACAAAGCAGAAATTAGTATAACGTTACAAGGACAGGGGGCAAAATGAAAAGGGTTGCCAGCGGATGGGAAAAGAGGATAGTGAAAGGAAAAGTGGAGGTGGAATGGGGAGGACCAGGAGATGAGTACAGTGCAAAGGATCTGGGGACCGAGAGGTGGTGAACAATATGAAGACAGAGAGTGCACTTAGTATGTCTAGGCCCACAAAAAGCCCGGACTAAAAAGCTTTGCTGGCAGGTTATCAAAAATCTTCCCATATTTATATGTTGTGGCTTGAACGACACTGAAATAATTCACACACATGCACACACCATATCACTATTATAAACAACACATTATCTTAAACTGATGATTATATTTCTTCCTACTCCACTTCAGACTTAATGATTGTCATTTCATTTAGATTCTGTTTATATTATTTCTTTTTCTTTTTTCCAGACACCGTGGGAGGCATATTTAAACTGGCCTCCATTAAAGCAGCACAAACTATGACTAAGTAAGTAAAACATCTGCAAAAGAAAGGTAAGCATTTTCATTTGGTTGTAAGTTAACCACACTAAGTAAACTACCAGTTTAAAAAAATACTTATGAAAATAAACAATGGGTCTGGTTGTAGCCAGTAACCTTTTGCAAAAATAAACTTGAAACATAGATTTTATAATGTTTTCAGTTTTTTACCAGCTTTAAAAATGGTTATTAGACTGGGGGTCTTCCCCAATAGAGCCAGATTTACTAAACAGGGCAAAAATAGCAAGGGAGTGCAACACCCAAAATAGTGCTATTAAGACTCAAGATATGCCTCATTATTTTCATAATGGGGTTCAAAGTCAACGTTGTCATCTGTCTGTGAAATTTCTGCAACAGAAGCCACAATATATTTAAAGGAACCTGACACAGAAAATGAAAGAGAAGTTTTGTTGGTGTTGCGTGACTTCTTTTGGTCGGATGTTCCAGGTCATCGGAGTTTGCAAAGAAAATCCAGAATTAGGTGTAATAAGTAATAACTGCAATAACTGCCACCATATCATTCTCTTCGCTTTATTTTACACGTTGAAAAAGGAACTACCAAAAATGTATATGCAATGTATATGGAAATAAAACATGAGAAAAAGGAGAAAGAGGGAGGAAAACAAAATAGAATGGGACAATGTGAAAACAGAAAAAGGCTGACGGATCTTGGTGACAACTGTAATTCAGTTTAAAGCAAAAAATAAATATAATATTTATTTTCAGCTTGCAGGATATACAGTGTCATTTTCTGAACACTTACTCGGAGAGCATGTAACACAAGTTTATTATTGCTGTACTGACAGGATTGTACCATCTACAACTGTAAAAGGTTGATTAAAGAAACGCACTTCCAACACCAAATCCAGTGAGTAAATACGGCTGATACAAGGTTATTTTTAATGTTTAAATATCATAGCTTTTATATACTTCAGATTTTTTTAATATAGTTCTTGATTAAACAGACTGATTTTAGCACACTTACAGTGCATAATTACATAAATTGTAAATGTACAAATTGTTTTCCATATGTACATAATTTAATGTCCTAAAAATTGGACTGGACAATTCTCACGTTTTTTGTTTTTATCATAAATAAGCCCAACCAATATTACATATTTATGTCTCTAAAAGAATGCAACAAACATAAAACCTAAAAAATAAAATGTGTTTTTAAATTTAAAAACAGAAAGCACATTTAATGAAATTAAGACTAGGCTATTGTTAGCAGTTTGTTAAAAAGTGGGAAAATGCACATATAGATATAGATATAAAGATATATGCATGTTATATGTGTGCCACTCTGAAAGCAACTTTGTACCTGTTAGCATTAATGGAGGTGGGATTTGAGTGCATTGGCATGGACCTAATTGGGCCAGTTCACTGGAGTACATGGGGATATAACTTCACCCAGTATGCCAGATTACCAGTCCAGCCCTGAATACATTTTCCTGGTGGACCAAGGCACTTTTGGGTTAATGGGTTGCCTGCGCATCAGCTGTACAAGCACTGACAGCAGGCCATTCATTCATTTTCATTACTGGCACTGAATTGCCCAGTCAGATCTCTTAATTCAATTGGTCCCTCCCTTACCTTTGATGAGTGCTCATGCACTTTGTAAAAAACGTTTAGTGTGCAAGACGTGGCAAGAAGCTGGAGAGCTGAGAGAAAACATGCTAGCTGAGAGAAAACAAGGTGCCTGCTACACCGTGAACAGTAGTACCAGCAACAACTAGTAACCATGCCTCATTGTCACAGTAGCCTGCTGCTGCTAGCACTAGGTGTGGAGAAGTGAAGAAAAGACGGAGGAAGATGAAATTTACATGGTAAGATAATAGTAAAAAAATGAGAATAACTGTTTACTTTGGCTATGAGCTTCTGCTAATACCTAAAGTGTAGTTCTTAATTATTGTCCCATACTGCAGTGCAAATAAAAAGTAACTGAACAACAACGGCACCGACATAATTAAAACCTGTTTCAATATCAATAGTCAAACAAATGAATATATGCATAATATGTGTACATGATAGCAATAACGGTGGGACGCTTGAACCATTTGCTCTTGTACGTCAGCATCCATCACCAGCAGACTGATGAGATGGTGAAGCCTGAGTAAAACATCTGAGAGCAGAGCTACACACATTAGGAAGGTTATCACGTGAAAATCTTCTCCAGGTCCAGAAAGGTTAGCAGCAACTATACAAAAGAGGGGATAAACTCAGACCATTTTCACAGGGAGATAAAGTGCCTTGTGAACCTTCGTGGTTACATGGCGAGGGGAGGATGTTGGCTATGAAGGGGTGGAGCCACACAAGTATTTCACCTCAGCCTCCTTAAAACATGGAGAGAGGTGGAATCCGTTCCTCTGGTGAGCTTAGCAAAGGATTAAGATGACCTGGGGACTGAAGTGTCAAATTCAACTATTTCATCCTTTCTTCTTTGTGATGACCATCTAGGGCCAGTAGGCTAGGCTGGATGGCTCTCCAATGTAAAGTCGGTTGATGGGGGTATGTGGTGGGGTGTGGTTGGCTCAGCTGAAGGGGAGGGGTGGTGCAACAGGATCAGGGGAGGCTGGCCAGCGCAGTTGCCACTGATTGTCGAATCATGCCTCTACTATTTCATCAGCGCGCTGGGAAAGAGAGGAGAGTTGCACGGGAGCAATTGCAGTGAGCTGGGCAGATGAGAGAAAGAGTGGCTGCAACAGCTAGAAATAAGCACTATAAAGATTCACAGTTAATCACTGCTATGACCATTGTGTGTGTTGTGCTGGGTCAAACAGTAGCCAGACGTGTTACACCCCTCTTCAACAACTTGGTGCTAAGATTTAAAAGGCATTTAGGAAGGACTCTTCTGGCCTGAACACCCTTCGGAGAAAACACAGGTAAGAAACACAATCAGTAAAAATTTTCACTCATTAGGGTATAAATTGTTTTTCCTGCCAATTAAGGATAAACATCACACAAACCTTCACAGACACATCACACAAATGTTAAAATAATATTTTCTGTTGGCTTAAACAAACTTACCATACTAATAAGGATTTCTGTTGCTAGATAGACCTTCACCAATACCAGCTTTGAGACAGCCAACAAGGAAAAAACCCACGAGACAAATTATAGTTTTTGTAAAGGACCAAATATTCATGGTAATTTACATATTCACTGTTACATATTTACAAAAAAAGACAGTTGTTGGAATTAGCATATTCACTGCCTTCTTCTTGCTCTCATTTACACACACACACACACACACACACACACACACTTCTTAAAGGCAAACACACTGGTGGCTGCCAGTGCTACCCCTCAGCCTCCTAGTAGATGCACTGATGGTATAAATTTGAAAATCCTAGTTGAATTCCTACTGAAGTTATTGCATTCACAAGATTTTCAGAAAACTTGAACTCTGATCTTGATCTTAAGGTTGATCAAGGTCAGAGTTCAGGTCTCAGTTTCAACTGTGAAGTGAAGACTTTGAGCTGCAGGTTTGACAGGAAGAGTTGCTGCAAGAAAGCCATTGCTAAGATGTCAGAATAAGACAAAGAGGTTTGCCTGGGCCATGAAACACTCCCATTGCACTACTGAAGACTCGAAGAAGGTATTATGGACTGATAAATCAAAATTTGAAACCTTCAGTTCAGCACTCAGGATCTTTGTACGCTGTCAAGTAGGCGAAAGGATGGTTTCACAGTATGTGGTATCAACTGTCAAACATGGAGCAGTGGGATGGTCTGCACAGACTTTGACCAAGTGATGAAAACTGATGATCAAAAGGTTCGCCCTGAAACAGCGCTTTTGTATTGATTAGGGACAGACACGACACTCACACAAAGGAAGAACACACACCGTTATTTGTGCCGAAAAGTTGCCGGAAAATTATTTTCCTGGTGGCTCATTACAACCCAGTGGCTGGTCACATGGGATATATAAAACTCTGAAATGAATAATGGCCCGAATTTATTGGCCAGGCATCCGGGTGGATGTGCACCAATCGTGCTCCAGAGTAGGAATTCTGATGCTGACTGACCAGGGCACATTGTTCATGTCTCACACACTAGAAGAATGGTATAAATTATTGGGCCTTAAATCTGTTTGTACCGGCGTCTACTGCCCTCAAACTGATGGGCTGGTTACACAGATATATCACCTCAACCTCCTAAGAGCATGGAGAGAAGGTGAAACCACTTCTATGGTGAGCTTGGTGAAGGAGAGAGATGAGTTGGGGACAGAGGTGCTAATTCCACCTCCTCCGCTTTCCTCCATTGCGATGACAATCTCACACAAGCCCAGAGAGTGGATGTTGCCACTTTTTAATAGCGTTTTGCGAATGTGTTTTCTCCTGGACAGCTGGGCAGAGCATATGCAGCGGGTCCCGGAGTCCCTGAGGCAGCCGGGGCTTATGGCCAACCCGAAGAAGTATGCGCTTGGACAGAGTGAGGTACAGAATCTGGGGTACCACGTGAAAGGCGGGCAGGTGCGCCCCCACGTGTAGAAGACAACAGGCATCACATCCTGCCTATGTCCTAAGGCCATAAAAGAGGTGAGGTTGTTTTTGGTTATTGCTGCAGTTTCATCCCAAACTTTGTACCTGTCCTGTGCACTGCCTGGATTGATTACAAGAAGGCCTATGACTCAATGCCCCACAGCTGGATACTGGAATGCCTAGAATTGTACAAGATCAACAGGACCCTGAGAGCCTTCATCAGGAACTCAATGGGGATGTGGCGTACAACACTAGAGGCCAACTCCAAGCCCATAGCACAAGTCACCATCAAGTGCGGGATCTACCAAGGAGATGCTCTGTCCCCACTGCTGTTCTGCATAGGCCTGAACCCCCTCAGTGAGATCATTAACAAGACTGGCTACGGATACCGACTACGGAACGGAGCAGTTGTCAGCCACCTCCTGTACATGGATGACATCAAGCTGTATGCCAAGAGTGAACGAGACATCGATTCACTGATCCACACTACCAGGCTATACAGCAATGACATTGGAATGTCGTTCGGACTGGAGAAGTGTAGTCGGATGGTAACAAAGAGAGGGAAGGTAGTCAGAACTGAGGGGATTGAACTACCAGAAGGCAACATTGCAGACATAGAGGACAGTTACAAGTACCTGGGGATCCCGCAGGCGAATGGGAACCATGAAGAGGCCGCTAGAAAAGCTGCAACCACCAAGTACCTGCAGAGGGTCAGGCAAGTCCTGAGGAGTCAGCTGAGCGGTAAGAACAAGATCCTGGCCATCAACACCTACGCCCTGCCCGTGATCAGGTACCCTGCTGGGGTAATAGGCTGGCCAAAGGAGGAGATAGAAGCCACTGACATAAAGACAAGAAAGCTCCTTACCATGCATGGAGGGTTTCACCCCAAGTCCAGCACCCTGAGGCTGTACGATAAGCGGAAGGAAGGGGGCCGGGGACTGGTGAGTGTCAGCACCACAGTCCAGGATGAGACAACGAACATCCAAGAATACATTGGGAAGATGGCCCCAACTGACCGAGTGCTCAGTGAATACCTCCGGCAGCAGAAACCCAAGAAAGAGGGGGACGAGGAACCATCATGGAAGGACAGGCCCCTGCACGGTATGTACCACCAGCAGATAGAGGAGGTGGCTGATATCCAGAAATCCTAATAGTGGCTGGACAAAGCTGGACTGAAAGACAGCACAGAGGCACTAATCATGGCAGCACAAGAACAAGCTCTGAGTACAAGATCCATAGAGGCTGGGGTCTATCACACCAGGCAAGACCCCAGGTGCAGGCTGTGTAAAGATGCCCCAGAGACAATCCAGCACATAACAGCAGGGTGCAAGATGCTAGCAGGCAAGGCATACATGGAACGCCATAACCAGATACAGACGGACAAAATGGTGGTGGCTAACCAACCGGACATAGTGGTGGTAGACAAACAGAAGAAGACGGCCGTAGTGATCGATGTAGCGGTTCCGAATGACAGCAATATCAGGAAGAAGGAACACGAGAAGCTGGAGAAATACCAAGGGCTCAGAGAAGAGCTCGAGAGGATGTGGAGGGTGAAGGTAACGGTGGTCCCCGTGGTAATCGGAGCACTAGGTGCGGTGACTCCCAAGCTAGGCGAGTGGCTCCAGCAGATCCCGGGAACAACATCGGAGATCTCTGTCCAGAAGAGCGCAGTCCTGGGAACAGCTAAGATACTGCGCAGGACCCTCAAGCTCCCAGGCCTCTGGTAGAGGACCCGAGCTTGAAGGATAAACCGCCCGCAGGGGCGTGCTGGGTGTGTGTATAAACTAGCTTGTTACACTCTTACTGCAAGCTAACAAGATAAAACTTTCAAATGTACAAATTATCGTACCATTTTTACACAAAACAAAAGATAATAATAATTTTATCGTCACTCATACTTACAGACATATGTTGTCCAAGGCATAAACATTTTAAGGTCTGTATCAGCTTAGAACAATAACATTTCTGCATCACTTTCTGCCATCTTTGAATTTTTCACGGTCTCATTTTTCCTTTCCCAAAGTAGTCAAACCTATATTACAAAGCAGCCACTAGAGGGAGCTCTAGGGCAGTTTACAACCGTAATAACCAGTTTACCTTATAAAAGGCAGAACAATATATATGAATGAGAGAGCGAGAGGGAGAGAGATTTTAGCCTTCAGCCGCTAGCATTCCTCCACCCCCCCATCTTTGTGTCATTTATGACACCACACAAAGCTCGAGTGTGTTTTCGGTCCGTGCAAATGCCTTTTCCTAACATACTCCCAGAGTGTGTGTGTGTGTGTGTGTGTGTGTGTGTGTGTGCAGATGTGTTGACTATGGTAGTTGGGGTTTTAGGTGGTGGATTCACTGTCTGTCTGCCATAGAGCTGTATGCCACATCATTTCCCATTCTTCATTCAGCCACTACAAATAGAACAGGCGTCTCTGGGGGGCTCACTGAGAGCAGAGATGGAGCTGAAGAAGGAGAGTGGAAGGGGAAAGAGAGAAGGGTGTGAAGGAAATACTAGAGAAGTTTGACCCACGAGAAAACAGAACAGAGAAATGGAGATGGGAGGGGTGAGGGAAGGGAAGAATGGTAAAACTACAAAGGGGTAATGATTAACATTAGAAATGTATCGCTAAATCCTTTAGGGAGGAAAGGACAGTAATGATGAAGCAAAGGAAAATATAACACAACAAAGAGCCAGACAGCATTTATACAAGGTTTTACGTCTTCACACTGACTTATTGTGAAACAAGACAAATCTGATTTCCAATTAAATCACTACAATTAAGTGACTATAGTAATCTAGGCTCAAGTTCTGCTATTTTGTATACATTAGGTATATAATTCAGTTCAATTCAATTTTATTTATATAGCGCCAAATCACAACAGCAGTCGCCTAAAGGCGCTTTATATTGGACATGTACAGAGAAAAACCCACCAATCATATGACCCCCTATGAGCAAGCACTTTGGTGACAGTGGGAAGGAAAAACTCCCTTTTAACAGGAAGAAACCTCCAGCAGAACCGCTGATTCTGATGTTTCGGTGTGTCTGCACTTTGTGTTTCTGTCCTTTTTGCGCCGATTCTGAAGCTGTTAGTTTTATCTCTCTCCAAACAATATTGACTGAACCAGCAGCAAAAGAAGATCCAAACTACGCTTCACATAGACATCGTCGTGAATTCCCTCTGACTTTTGCTGTTTTGCTTCCACCAGGATAAAATCACACTTCATGCAGAGCTCGGGGTCTCTCCCTCTCTCTCTCTGTACCTCAAGAACAGTTTCCCGTCTAAAAATCAGTTTTCTGCATTATTTGTTTGCTTATTATGCACAAGTCTTCTGTTGTTTACAGCGCTGTCGGCCGCTGTTTTTTTCCTTTTACTTACTTCTGAAAAGAAAGCCTCATTTCTACCATTCAATAGGCTGCTGAACAAATTTAAACTTTTTAAAATTACGCAAAACTGCAAAACACTTGGCTGTGTCTCTAATAAAGCCTCTGCAACTTTGCTCTGCTTCACTTCAGCAGCATCAGCTAATGTTCATATGTTGATTACGGTAATGGTTTTCTTTCGTTTTTGATCTACTGCAGAATATTTGTATAAAATCCCAGGCCAGGAAAATCTCCTTCACGTTTTTCTGTGTTTTATCCTCAGCTACACAAAGGCATTTGCTGTGTTGCTTACACCTTTGATAAAGTCTCGCAAATGTCAGCTTTCTTTTTATAGATATATAAAATATGGAAATGTACTGATATGTGATCAGAATTATAATATTTCTGACTGTCTGAGGCAAAATTTCCCCGATTCAAATCGAATCGAATTGTATTGTGGATCGAATTGATTCGGGACCTTGTGAATCGGAATCGAATCGATTCTAAAAATCAGTGGCGATACCCAGCCCTACTTAAAAGTAGAGATAGTGTCTGTCTCCCGAATCCCAATGAAGGGAAGCCAATACTGGAGAAATCTGCTCTCTCTTTCTAGTCCCTGTCAGGACTCTTGCTGCAGCATTTTGGATTAACTGAAGGCTTTTCAGTGAGTTTTTAGGACTTCCTGATAATAATGAATTGCAGTCGTCCAGCCTGGAAGTAATAAATGCATGAACTAGTTTTTCAGCGTCACTCTGAGACAGGATATTTCTAACTTTAGAGATGTTGCACAAATGGAAGAAAGAAATGTAAGAAAGTCTTACATATTTGTTAGATACCATATTTCTAAGATTTTCAGGGCCGAGTACAATAACCTCAGTTTGATCTGAATTAAGAAGCAGAAAGTTAGCGGCCATCCAGGTCTTTATGTCTTTAAGACATTCCTGCAGTTTAACTAATTGGTGTGTGTTATCTGGGATTTATAGATGTATTTCTCCATAGCCTCTCGCTCAGGGAGGGAGAGGCTATAGAGACGACTGGTTGGCAATGGAGCGCCGGGGAGCAGGTCAATAGCACAGTTGTAAGGATGGTGCAGAGGGAGTGACTGTGCAAGATCTTTGCGAAAACCCTCAGCAAGGTCATGATAAACCGAGGGAACGTTGGCTAAGTCGGAAGACGCTGGCGGCTCCGATGGAGAGGCCACCCAGCTGGAAGTGGAGGTAGTTTTTAGGCAAGTCATGTGGCACTCCTCCGCCCACCCAGTGATGCATCCCTTCTGCCAATTGATATGTGGGTTGTGTTGTTGAAGCCAGGGATGCCCCAAAACTAGTGGTGTTTGAGTGGCTCGGAAAACAAAAAACAAATCTCTGACAGTGTGCCAGGTTTTGGAAACGTGCGTAATGTCGGGAAGACACTGTCCTGACAAGGCGGCGACACGCAGGGCATGAGGTAAGGGGTCCAGATTCAGAAAGAGCTGCAGAGCTAATTCTGAGTCAATAAAGTTCATGACAACATGTGACCCAGTAGCAATCCTCAAAGCATCTGCCATTTTTAGACTTTGGTTTTTGACTTTTCAGAACGTGCTTCTGATGATGTCTTGATCACATGGGAAACTTTTCCAATTTGCAGTGAGCTTCCCCTACATTTTCCAGTTTCATGTGCTCTTGCACTCTCTCTCTCTCAGACAGTGAGGGAGTTCTGCTGAAGAGCTTACGACCATATTCCAGGTTGTGAAATTATCTTGAAGGGTCACTTAGTGCATTGCACTAAGACACAAGGGAATCCTGACCAAACTATGACAGAAGGGATATGCTTATAATTGCAACTGCAATTATTGATACAGCTAACTGTATCAACCCATGTGTCATAATTGTCAAACATCCATCAAATTTGAGAAAATTTCAATCTGGACCCAAATCAATGTTTGAATTAAAAGTATTTTATGTAAATAAAAGACATATCACCAGTTCTGAGCGCAGGCTAGGAGGCCAGCAGTGGAGACTGAGCTGTTTTTGGGGAGAATCTGGAGGCGGAGCAGAGGTCTCTCCAGAGGTCCCTCTTGTAACTGTTGATGGAGGCAGCGAAGACTTCCCGTAACATGAGAAAAGGGGGCCCACTTGGCTGGGAGGCAGCAAAAGGGAAGCAAAGGTGAAAACCAGCAGTGGAGACACAACCACAAGGTGGGCTTACTGACTGGGGAGGCTGGACAAATGCAAGCAGCACGGCCCACCTGGGAGCTTAGCTGGAGACAGGAGGGTCCCATCTCCTCTGCCAGTGTTGAGGAGATGGGATCCTTAAGTGGGTTTTGCTGGTGCTGGTGGACAGCATCGGCAGATTAGATGGGACTCCACAAGGAGCTTGAGAAGGGTACAACCAAAAGAAGGGAAGGCTGCGATGAAGGAGATGGAGCCCAATAGGAGATATGGTTGAATGTCAGTGATGCAGGTTGAGTTTCAGAGGAGAACAAGGAGGTTTATCCAGGTTACAGAACTGTGTGTGGGTGAGGTGGACCTACACATACATTGGCAGGTGATTTTGATGCTGTATCTGTTTTTCTTTTTGAGTAGATCAGGCAGATTTAATCATACTATTCAACTCAGCTAACTTTGTGAAATGTCGACATCCAACTCAGTGAGTATGCTGCAAATCTGCCCACTGTAGCTACATATTCAAGAACAAAGGAGGCGAAGAAAGCATTTTCCCAATGATGAGTTCAGATTTACTTCAATATGAAAAGAAATTAAAACGTGATTGTAAATGACGAGCAGAAAAGAGAAACTGCAAGGGAAAGCAAGAGCAACTGACACATAAAGGGTGTGATGTATATTTAAGATCAATATTTGTGGTGGAAAGATACTCATACGACACAGAACCTTCGCAATGGATATCTAATTAAGGAGAACTGGTTAGGTCTCTGAGAGTGAATAGGTGTGTAGGTGTGTGTGTGTGTGTGTGTGTGTGTGTGAAGAAAAGATGAGACACTCACACAAACATTAAGTGAATGTGTGTGTTCCCAGGTCCAGGGGGAGATGGAATGGAGATGCAACTACAGAGAAATCAGAGTGTGACATGAAATATTCAGCTGGGCTTCTGAGGAGAATGTCCAGAAATAGGTCATCTCAACATGGTAGCTTCTGATTGGCCCAAAACACACACACTGATTTAAACGCTGACATACAGATTTTTTTGTCACACAAAGACAGACACACAATCCATCACACACACACACACACTCGTGATCTCATCCCACCCACAGAGAGAGCAGCGTAGATGTATCTATGCGACAGAAGATTTTGAAGATTTTTTAATACCCCAGTAAGCTCCTGCTTTCACACTGGCTGTAAATACAGCCACTTTCAATATAGTTAAAACAATGCGTGTGAACTGTTGTTGCCCTGGAAACAAATCCAACATTGATGATCAACCAATACTCTCTTGCCAAGAAGTGCAAGACCTCTCCTGGACCTGAGAACAAGGACGCGTTCCCAACAACTATAGAATGGGGATAAAAATTAAAAGAGTGAGATAGGATGAAGTCATTAGCTGTGAGCCAGCACTTCTCCCCTCCACTACACCTTCCTTTTTTGTATATTGTTGACAAATTAATTCATTTAGAACTGACAAGTGGCAACATCCATAAGTGCAGGTGACAGCTGTGGCACTTTCGAAATCACGCAAATTAATTGCCTAAAAAACAGACAAAGAAAACAAATGCTTACAGTAAAGAATAAAAAGCTAGTGGGTGTTTTGCAGTTTAATAGTATATTATTTTCAGATTATCAAAAATAGTTGTCGAGTAAGTTTCAGATCATTAATCTTTATTGTTTTAAGTCTAATGTAATTTTATACAGCTCCCTGACTTGTTGGTTCCAGCTATCGTGTGTGCTGAACAACATCTTAGTTATCACGTTTAAGCTATCGCATTTACAAACGCATTGTGAAGTGAGCTCTAACCGTACATAAGACATCCACTTTACCCTCACAATAATTCATCTGGAGATCTCAGAAGAGACAGAGACTGGCGAGCTGTGTCAGGGGGACGCTGTCTTATGGCAGTGGGCAGTCAGAGTACGAGCCAGGATGATAACTTTCTCTGGCTATTAGAGTCGACAGGATCTGGGTATTCTCCACCACAACTCCTTTATTATGATCAGCTTCAGCATCAGTTTTCGCTGTTATTACGAACAGCTCTTTGTTACACAAAGCTCCTGTTAGTGCACATTAGAAAAGATAACCACGCTCTAACATCTTACCTGAAACAGGTGATTTTATTTATTTATTTTTTCATAAACCCAAACAACATCGATACCCCCTTCCATTCATTACCTGAGTCCAGCGTGCTGCTGCACTGCCAGTTCTCGCTACTCGCTGGCTTCCAGCAGGACTCCCACAAGGACAGGTAGTACTGGTCGTCGGCAGTCACCCAAGCCGGGCTCATCACGGCTCCTATGTCCAAGCAAAGCGCCAGGAAGACGCACACCAGCCCGACAAGCTTCAGCGGTGTCAGTGGGGAGCTTCGCGCTGACCCCTCCGTCTCGGGTACAGCAGACGCCATGGCGGGACTGGAGAGGCGAAGAGGGCTCGAAACAAGGGGAGGGTGTGTGTGGGTGTCCTATGAATGTTTTGATGTATCCGTCCCTCACGCTGTTTGGAGGTCGAATGCGAAAGTCGGTCGGGCAAGTCCCAGCAGTGTTGTTACTGCAGCCAGACGCTGCGCCTGTGGGAACAGCCGCCGCCGAGTGCTGGTTCTGACAAAACGTCCTACTTTGGCAAAACGTCCTACTGTAAGTAGTTTATGCACATTTCTGCTGTCACAGGGTCATTCCAGCACAAATATAAGTAGGTATGACGGTTTGCCACTTAACTTTGCCCATCAGAGTATGCTTGTAGCTCGTAATTATAAAGCCAGGACGGTTTGCCACTTCATTTTAGCCGTTAAAGTATGCTTGTAGGTCACATTCACAAAGGTAGCATGGTATGTGTGTAGCTGTTATTAACAAAAGTAAGATGATTGCCACTGAATTCTAGCTGTAAAATTATGCTTCTAGCTCATATTCACAGAGGTAGGATGCTTCGCCACTGAATTTCGTGTTGTGCGCATGCGTAGAAACAACGGGTAGGATGGTTTGTCAGGTAGGATGGATTCCCAGAACACCGGCGATCTCTATCGCTTATAGCGCTGACGTCAAGGCTTGGGGGAATCAGCAGGTGATACGGGTCCTAGAGAGAGAGAGAGACCTCTATTAATTACGGTATAGACATGCTGTGTGAACGAGGAGCCTGGTTAGGCTCAAGAAATCTTACACTAAATCTTTAGATATAAAAAAAAAAATCACAAAAAACACAGGTTAGCCAGTTTCAGCTGTCAAATGCCCAGTAAACAAGCTGATAATTGTTGACGTTTCATTGGTTGACAGTCATTTTATTTGACCCAACTTAATTTGGCCACTCGGGGGCAGCAGATACAAAAACACAACCCTGACATATAATCACCTGGTCAGTATGTTCACCCTCTGTTCAGTTTTCAACCTTTATTTAAATAAAACAAACATTCAGACTGCATTTATAAAACAAGTTCATTACAATGACTTGTTTTAAAAATACAGTCTACAGCAACATAAACACACGCACACACACAAAACAGGTTATTTGACAGTCCATCTTGATAACTAGTTAGATTTACTAAAATATACTCCTGTCTGTTTAGTTACTTCAGTAAACAGCTTTTGTTTTAAGCTTGTTCTTTTTTTAGCTAAAGTCAGCATCACGTTTTATGACACAATTTATGGATGTATGGATGGACACAATACTCTAAACTAGTATTTACTGATAAAACCAAAGCTCAGCCATCTCATCATAAATATATGAATAAATATTGTAAATATTGCCACATTTTGCCAAACCTGAGACTTGAATACAATCATCTACAGACTACTATGCAATGTCATAGTGGCCATTTTTAATACAGTCTATGACTAAGGCTCAGGTCTGGCTCTGACACCGGAAATTAACGAGTTATAAAGACCTAAAGATCAATTGGCTCAGGTTACATCTCTGTCATTTATCTACTTCAAGTTTACATTAGTAAACTGAACTATGCAACATCACCAATTTTGTACTAATTCTATTTACTGATATGATTTTAATGATTTGTGAAACCGCTTTTCATTTTGCTCCTTAATTCAAAAGTGAAATAAAGTCAGACAAGAGTAGTGTAATTTTGAAAAAGGCAAAATAAAGACAATCCCTATGGACTGGGCAAAAACAACCACTGGAAACAACATCTGTTATCTGATCTCATTAACTCTTTATTCCCACATGGCCTCAGAGAAATTAAATTTTGGTATTGGTTATTACATTATGGACTTCGTTTACAGTGGAAGAAAAAGTAAAGAGCAGAAGGGAAAGGGTGAACAAATTGCTCAGTAGTGAGCAGGAGGATGTGGGAGGCACATCAAGGAATATTATTGTTTCTTTTGCATACTAATGAGCCAGAAAAACAAGAAAGCAGAGGTGAGCAGGTTCATGAAGGCAGAGCCACCCATATGTTTATTTAACTGGAAAGAAAGGAGGGACAGAGACATGGATGGAAGGGAAGAATGGCCTTACTTACTCTTCATCAGGATAATAATGAGGCATAATGAAGGAAGAGACAGAAGAAGGCTGGGTAGCAAAGCACAGAAGAGAAAAGAGGGAGGCCACCAGACAGAGGTGAAAGAGAAGGAGGGATGCAAAGGCTAGAGGAATGACACACATTTTTTCCGACATTGACGCACCTTACTTAATGACTGCACTTACTGTTGAACCTGGAACCCATCCTAGCTACCATAGGGTGAGAGGCGAGGCCCACATCTCACCCAATGGTGAGAATGAAACAGGTTTTGTTACACTTACAAATGAGGACTCATACAGGCAATAATATGCAATCCTAGCCAACGAGAGAGCGGGCCACCTACTAATTAGAAGGTTTATGTTTCGATCCCTGTTCTAGTCTGCCTGCCAAATATGTTTGTGCAAGATACTAAGTTGCTTTCTGTATCCATCAGAGTATAAATGTGAATGTTAGACAGAAAGCACTTCAGCATAGAAAAAAGTGCTTCTTTGAATGGGTGAATGAGACATGTTGTTTAAAGCAGTTTGAGTGCTTAGATAGAGTAGGGAGGTGCTACGTTAGAACGAGACCATATCACAGTGTAATTCATATTTAAAATAAGTGAAAATGTCATCAGAAAAAAAATACATTGACCTCAAAGCCTGGAGTATGAATGTGTGTGAATGTTAGATGAATGATAAAAAGCACTTACCTGGAAAGAGCAAAGAAAAAAGTGCTTGAGCCAAAGTGCGATCGTGGCTCAAGAGTTGGGAGTTCGTCTTGTAATCGGAAGGTTGCCGGTTCGAGCCCCAGCTTGGACAGTCTCAGTTGTTGTGTCCTTGGGCGAGACATTTCACCCGTTGCCTACTGGTGGTGGTCAGAGGGCCCGGTGGCGCCAGTGTCCGGCAGCCTCGCCTCTGTCAGTGCGCCCCAGGGTGGCTGTGGCTACAATGTAGCTGCCATCACCGGTGTGTGGATGATTGGATGTGTAAAGCACAAGTTGTATGAAGCAATTTGAGTGCTCAGTTATAGTAGAAAGGCGCTATATAAGAACCAGTCCATTTACCATGAATATACTTTTGCCCTTGTTACAATTTGTCAACCAGACAGCAACTTTTTTACATTGAACAAAACAAAAAGTAATTAAGCAGTGTTTTGGATATATCTCTATATACAGATATATATAGCAAGAGAGAGAGAAGAGAGAGATATTCTTTTGGGTGATTACTATGCTTACAGTCTGGTGAAAGCAAACTTTTAGAAAAAGAGCTGAACAGCTGTACATTAGTGACTAGATACTTGAGTTTTGTCCTTGATCTTCGCCAGGTGTGTAAGTCGCATTTACCTAATCATACAGCATAAGTCAAAGAGTCATAGTCATAAACTTTGACTACTTGTTATGTAAAATTCACATGCACATCCCCACAGATGCATCAGGGAAATCTCGGGGCTCTTGCCCAAGGATACTTCCACACATAGAGGAGTCGGGGATCAGTCCACTGATGTTCTGAGTGGCAGACAACTTGTTCTACAGATACTGGCCCCTGCTATATACTGGCTATTTTTAGAGGTGGGTATCTTCTATTGATGACAGATTTTCACAGTTGGAGCTTATTGAGTGCACAACCTGTCAGAAGGCTGAGAGACTGGTGCGTGGTGTGGTGTGGATCCAAAGGCAGACAGTAGTTTTCACAAGAATACAAGGCTTTATTGACTCAGGAATCAGGAAGGGAGTGAGTATTAAATTTGAAGTGAGCTGAGTATTTACTAGAGATAATGCTTACTGAGAAAGCAGGGGGTAGTACTCTCTGAGGGGAAGCAACCACGGGAGTGTCAAGGCGTGAGATGAAGTAGGCAAACCAAGATGTCTGACCTTTTGTGCAGTGATCTGGTGGTAAGCAGTGAGCAGGAAAAAACTAGATGGAGGGAAGTTCATATTTTTACAGTAGCAAAGTATACAGGGCAGCAATAAATGAATAAATGCAGCATACCTTAGAAAATATATCTAATCAAATCAAATCAAATCAAATCACTTTTACTGTCACATCACATGTGCAGGTACATTGGTACAGCACATGTGAGTGAAATTCTTGTGTGCGAGCTTCACAAGCAACAGAGTTGTGCAAAAATACAATAATGTAAACAAGCAAAATACAAGAATGGCTAAATCTGAAACTAATAAATATATGTACAATATATAATAGTATATGCATTTCTGGATGTGTATACTAAATATTTTTCTACGTGTGTGTGTGTGTGTGTGTGTACACATATTTTACAAATTAAATAGAGTAAACAATAAATAAAATATATAAAAATATACAGAGTTGAGACGTGCAAAACAGTGGCATCACTGTACAGTATGGAGTGCATAATGTTAAAGTTCCAGTAGTGAAGGTGAGGTGTCTATGACGTGTTCAGCAGTCTGATGGCCTGATGGAAGAAGCTGTTTCTCAGTCTGCTGGTACGGGACCGGATGCTGCAGAACCTCCTTCCTGATGGAAGTAGTCTGAACAGTTTATGGCTGGGGTGACTGGAGTCCTTGATGATCCTCCCCGCTTTCCTCAGGCACCGCTTCCTGTAGATGTCTTGGAGGGAGGGAAGCTCACCTCCAATTATCCGTTCAGAGCACCGCACTACTCGCTGGAGAGCTTTGCAGTTGTAGGCGGTGCTGTTGCCATACCAGGTGGTGATGCATCCAGTGAGGATGCTCTCAATGGCACAGTGATAGAAGGTCCTGAGGATGCGGGGGCTCATGCCGAATCTTTTCAGTCTCCTGAGAAAGAAGAGGCGCTGCTGCGCCGCCTTCACTGTTTTGTTTGTGTGTACTGACCACGTAAGATCCTCAGCCAGATGTACGCCAAGGAACCGGAAGCTGCTCACTCTCTCCACAGCAGCGCCGTTGATGGTGATGGGGGTGTGTACTTCTCTGCACCTCCGGAAGTCCACTATCAACTCCTTTGTCTTTGCGACGTTGAGGGTGCGATGGTTGTCTTGACACCAGTGGGTCAGGGCGCTGACCTCCTCCCTGTAAGCCGTCTCATCACCATTGGTGATAAGACCCACCACTGTAGTGTCGTCCGCAAACTTCACAATGATGTTGGAGTTGTTAGTGGCTGTGCAGTCGTAGGTGTAGAGTGAGTACAGGAGAGGGCTCAGTACACACCCCTGTGGAGCACCAGTGTTCAGTGTGATGGGGGATGAGGTGATGCTGCCCAGTCTGACCACTTGGCGTCTGTCAGACAGGAAGCTAAGGATCCAGCTGCAGAGGGAGCTGCTCAGTCCTAGATCCTGCAGTTTCCTGTCCAGCTTCGAGGGAACGATGGTATTGAATGCTGAGCTGTAATCTACAAACAGCATCCTCACATACGTGTCTCTCTTCTCCAGGTGTGACAGGGCAGTATGTAGTGTCAGGGCTATGGCATCATCAGTGGACCTGTTGTGGCGGTATGCGGACTGTAGAGGGTCCAGTGAGTCGGGTAGTGCAGAGCAGATGAAGTCCCTGACCAGCTTCTCGAAGCATTTGCTTACGATGGGGGTCAGGGCTACAGGTCGCCAGTCGTTCAATGAGGAGATGGTGGAGGATTTGGGTACAGAGACGATGGTGGCCATTTTGAAGCAGGCTGGGACTACAGACAGAGAGAGGGAAAGGTTGAAGATGTGCGTGAACACTCCAGCCAGCTGAGCCGCGCATGACTTGAGGACGCGGCCGGGAATCCCGTCCGGACCAGTAGCTTTGCGTGCGTTCACCTTCCTGAAGCACCTCCGCACATCCTCCTCAGACACAGTGTGCGCACTGACGTCATCCGCGGTGCGCACACTGTCCGGTCTCATGGTGTTCCCTGAGTGCTCGGTCAGTGTCGGCTTGTGGGGGAATGTAAACAGCCGTAATAATCACTGCTGTAAATTCCCTCGGTAGCCAGAATGGCCGGCACTTAATCATCAGGTACTCCAGGTCCGGTGAGCAGAAGGATTTGACCGGGTGCACGTTCGCATAATCACACCAGCTGTTGTTGATCATGAAACACACACCACCGCCTCTGCTTTTCCCAGTAAGATCCTGTGACCTGTCCGTGCGATGCACGGAGAACCCCGGTAGTTGTATTGCGGAGTCCGGTACCTTGTCCGATAGCCAGGTTTCTGTGAGGCAGATCACGCAGCAGTCCCGCATCTCTCGCTGGAATGAGATCCGTGCCCAAAGCTCGCACAGCTTGTTCTCCAGAGACTGCACATTAGCCAGTAATAAACTGGGTAACGGTGGTCTGTTAGTGCGCCGTTTGCGGCCTCCAGGGCCAGAGAACAAAGGCGTCTCAGGTGAGATGAATGGGGGGTCTGCAAACGGAGCGTCCGTGTTGCAAAACTTGAACTCCGGAAAGTTATAAGAAAGACCGTCTTTTATGTCCAGTAAGGTTTGTCGGTCGTACACAAGGAGACATGTGCTACTCGCGAAAAAATGAAGGAAAAGTAAAATTAAACACAGAAAAAAGCTGTTGCTTGGGGGAGCTCGCGACGAGGCTGCCATAATCGGCGCCATCTTGTAGATCACTGATATCTCTATATATATATATATATCTCTCTCTCTCTCTCTCTCTCTCTCTCTATATATATATATATATATATATATTAGGGGTGCAACAATACTCGTATCGATATTGAACCGTTCGATACAGTGCTTTCGGTTTGGTACGCATGTAGCAGCCCTTGGCATCAAGAACGACAGAAGAGTCTCTAACGGGTGCAGCCATTTATTTCCTCTCCACACACGGCTCATTCTCTGGACGTTGAGCACCGTGAAAACTATAAAATAAGAAAAAATTGATACCCATACAGGACTTTTTGAACTAATAACAATGAGCAATAACAACAATGAGCTTAAGTTAATTCAGGTAAGTTCAAAACAAGTAATTCTGAGATATACAGTCACAGATTAAATAAAACAAAAGGGGTTACACAGTTCGGTTAAATAAAATATAACAACAGATCACCTCTCATCACATACCTCAGTCCGCTTGCCAAGGGTGCAAAACTCCGGTAAACACTTAAACACTTCGGTCCGTTTCTCATGGGGTGCTGCTAGCTTGCATGACACACATGTCTAGCTAAAAAATAGCACATGGATGTAAGTAATGTAAGTACAGAATAAAAAGGTTTTCAGATAGCTCACAATGCAAACGCAGCATCATACCTTACATTAGAAACACACTTATCATACTTATCAAAGTATTATCGTAACTTACATGGACTTTGTACAACTTATTCCTGCCGCGACAGACTGCTCCCATACACGTTACGGGGCATGCCTCTGAGCACATCTGTCCTTAGTGCGACTGCGCATACAGTTCCGACAACCCCCGCAAGGATGACTTATGGTATAGTGATGGGATTTCCGGCTCTTTTTAGAGATCCGGCTCTTTCGGTTTGGCTCACTAAAAAGAGCCGGCTCTTTCGGCTCCGAACCGGCTCTTCAGATTGTTTTGTTGCTTTAATTAATTTATTATTAACAATAATTTAAAATTATGCACAAAAGGAATTACTAACGTAAAAAAAGTGGTTTTATATATATATGTTTATATATAAATATATGCGGTGGCACCTAGAGACAAAACACGTACAAACTCCAAAACACATTTCTAGCATGAACTGAACTTCCAAAGCAAAGCTACTAGATCACTTAAATTACACAATTGAAAGCATGTATGTATTGTTTGTGTATTCATACACAAGCACTCATATATATTCAAATAATTTAAAAAAAAGTTCATTTACCTGTTACTACCACACATCAAATCCAGTCGTTGGTACTTGCTGGCTTGTGTAGCCACAAGATAACAAAAGCTCAACACTGCGCCCAGCATCCTGGAGCACTTCTGTTGTCTTTTGTACGTGTTTTGAGTTTTTATATGCTTCTAAGTTTTTACGTGCTTATGAGTTTTTACGTGTTTTGGAGTTTGTACGTGTTTTTACGTGTTTTGGAGTTTGTACATGCTTCAGAGTTCGTACGTGATTTGAAGTTTATATGTGCTTCGTCTCTAGGGGCCACCATAAATATACTTTTATTTATTCACTCCACATAAAATGTAATAAATAAATCATATAATACAAAAATCAACTATTCACATTTCAACTTTTAACTATTTAAATTTTCAGCTTTTTCCTTTTACAAATTTAAAGTGAAAACAACACAAAACACTGCAAACCACAACACAATTAAATATAAATTAAAATATGATGTTGTTGTCCCTGGCTCTCTTTCTCTCTCTCTCCCTCTGGCTCTGTTCCTGTGCTACTGAGTATAACTACTGCCCCTCCCCCCTCTGCCCAGCGTAAAGCACAAGGCTCACGTGCAGAGTGAAGCGGAAAAAAAGTGCGAGAGAGAGAGAGAGAGAGGGTGAGAGAAAAAAAAAACCCCACGTGACGGTTCGCGATAAGGAGCCGGCTCGCGTCGTTCACGCGATAAGGAGCCGGCTCGCGTCGTTCACGTCAAAGAGCCGGCTCTAAGAGCCATTTCGTTCGCGAACGACCCATCAGTATTATGGTACAGATCAGCGGTTCATTACAACGCATATGTATCGAACAATACAAAATTTTTAATTTATTTTATCAACTTTTCTTCTGACGATGTTGTCTGTGTTGAGAGCTCAGTGGATCTGCGCTCGACAGTGCAGCCTAGGCGGAGTAGTCGAGTGCAGCGCAAGCTAGCGAGACAGAAGCTAAGCTCGTTGCAACATGGCAACTGCCTCAACGCTACCTGAAATTGAACCTCCCCCACCCTCATTCAGATCTGGCATTTGGAACTATTTTGCTTTTCATGTGAAGTATGACTCTGATGTAAGCGAGTCATGGACAAAAGTAAAACAGTATGTTGGATGTGCCACACAATGCTCAACTGGTGGGAAATAGTGTGTTAGCGAAGTTAGCTTGTTAACGTGTTGACGCTATCCAGCCCCATGCACGGGGCGATCTGCGGTAACTCGTTAACGAAGATTTGCGGCGTTATGGCGTTAATGTAATTTTAACGAGATTAATGCTGACAGCACTAGTGAGAACACAATGAATATGACTGCACACTTACGCTGACATCATCCTAGTGCAAAGACAAGTGGAAGCAGACAAAAACAACAAGCACGCATGCTACAAACTTTACCCGAGTCATTTAGACAGCCGTTAGCACAGGATTCTCCTTATGGGGACCTGATATGTTTAATATGCTGCTGAGAATATAGCCCAGAAGAAGCGTATAGTATAGCTTTTATTTTGGAAAGAGACATTTCTCTGTAATAAACTCTCTTTTAGAATAGAATAGAATAGAATTCAACTTTATTGTCATTGCACATGCACAGGTACAGGGCAACGAAATGCAGTTTGCATCCATCCAGAAGTGCTTTAGTGATATAGATATATTACAATATATATTAGCAATAATATAGATATGTGAGTATATTACAGAAATGGGTCTATTATGGTATGTTATAATGTACACGGTATGAAGTATGTTGTGAATATTCTATAACTATAAGTATGTACAGGCTGTAGTGAGTACAAGCTATGTACAGGCTATGAACAGGATATAAATATGAAAAACTATACAGAATCTGGGATATACAGCTATACAGAAATGGGAACTATGCAAGTTGTAAACAGTTGTAGGATTAAAAATTATCGAATGTACAGAATGATTATTTACACAGAGCTATACAGTAGTGCAGTTAAGATAAGTGAGGGTGTAGATAGTTTCTACAGAGGCTATATAAAGTGCTAGTGGTTGTGAGTGGTGGTTCAGTCCATGTTATTATTGTGTTTGAGGGTACAGTTGTCCATTGTGGGTGTGTGTATGTTCAGTCCATGAGTTTAACGTGGGTCAGATGTCAGGAGGCAGAGTTCAGGAGTCTGACAGCTGTGGGGAAGAAGCTGTTCCGGTACCTGGTGGTCTTAGTCTGGAGGCTCCTGTGGCGCCTCCCAGAGGGCAGGAGGGTGAAGAGTCCATGTGATGGGTGACTGGGGTCTTTGATGATTTTCCCAGCCCTTTTCAGACACCGTTTCCTGTAGATGTCTTTTATGGCAGGAAGTGGTGCTCCGGCGATGCGCTGGGCAGTTTTCACGACCCTCTGCAACGCCTTCCGGTCCGAGGCAGAGCAGTTCCCGTACCAGACTGTTATACAGTTGGTCAGGATGCTCTCGATGGTGCAGCGATAGAAGTTCACCAGGATGTCTGAGGACAGGTGGTTCCTTGGTCGATGAGCTCCTTGGTCTTCTCGGTGTTAAGCAGCAGGTTGTTTCTGTCGCACCACTCAGCCAGACGATCCACTTCCTCCCTGTAGGCGGCCTCATCGTTGTCACTGATGAGGCCAATCACCGTGGTGTCATCTGCAAACTTAATGATGGTGTTGGAACCATCAGCAGGTCTCACTCCTCTTTTCCAAAGAGGAGTGATTTCTCCATCAGATAGATTTATTTATTTATAACTGTACTTTTGAGTTAAAATATATATTTATAATTTTAATAAATGACAAATTAAAAAGGCATGAACATTTTTTTGTATCGAAAAAATATCGAACCGAACCGTGAATTTTGTGTATTGTTGCACCACTACTATCTATCTATCTATATATATATAGATATCTAGGATATCTATATCTATCTATATATATATATATATATATATATGAATGATCATGGCAAAACTTGAAACCTGGATCCTCCATAGCGTGAAGTACCCTCAGAAGATGTACTAGATGATGTGAATGCAGTGCTACGGGCAATACCTATCACCACCATTACTAAGACTAACCAGCTGATCTACACCACGGCAGCAGTGATCAGTGAGATGCTTGGCTACAAGTTAAACAGCCATAAGAACCAGTAACTGTCATAGTGCCAAGAAAGGGTCTCCAGTATAAAGAGTTGGACAAGTTGAATATGTATTTTAATGGTTTTACTACAGGGAGTGCAGAATTATTAGGCAAGTTGTATTTTTGAGGAATAATTTTATTATTGAACAACAACCATGTTCTCAATGAACCCAAAAAACTCATTAATATCAAAGCTGAATGTTTTTGGAAGTAGTTTTTAGTTTGTTTTTAGTTTTAGTTATTTTAGGGGGATATCTGTGTGTGCAGGTGACTATTACTGTGCATAATTATTAGGCAACTTAACAAAAAACAAATATATACCCATTTCAATTATTTATTTTTACCAGTGAAACCAATATAACATCTCCACATTCACAAATATACATTTCTGACATTCAAAAACAAAACAAAAACAAATCAGCGACCAATATAGCCACCTTTCTTTGCAAGGACACTCAAAAGCCTGCCATCCATGGATTCTGTCAGTGTTTTGATCTGTTCACCATCAACATTGCGTGCAGCAGCAACCACAGCCTCCCAGACACTGTTCAGAGAGGTGTACTGTTTTCCCTCCTTGTAAATCTCACATTTGATGATGGACCACAGGTTCTCAATGGGGTTCAGATCAGGTGAACAAGGAGGCCATGTCATTAGTTTTTCTTCTTTTATACCCTTTCTTGCCAGCCACGCTGTGGAGTGCTTGGACGCGTGTGATGGAGCATTGTCCTGCATGAAAATCATGTTTTTCTTGAAGGATGCAGACTTCTTCCTGTACCACTGCTTGAAGAAGGTGTCTTCCAGAAACTGGCAGTAGGACTGGGAGTTGAGCTTGACTCCATCCTCAACCCGAAAAGGCCCCACAAGCTCATCTTTGATGATACCAGCCCAAACCAGTACTCCACCTCCACCTTGCTGGCGTCTGAGTGGGACTGGAGCTCTCTGCCCTTTACCAATCCAGCCACGGGCCCATCCATCTGGCCCATCAAGACTCACTCTCATTTCATCAGTCCATAAAACCTTAGAAAAACCAGTCTTGAGATATTTCTTGGCCCAGTCTTGACGTTTCAGCTTGTGTGTCTTGTTCAGTGGTGGTCGTCTTTCAGCCTTTCTTACCTTGGCCATGTCTCTGAGTATTGCACACCTTGTGCTTTTGGGCACTCCAGTGATGTTGCAGCTCTGAAATATGGCCAAACTGGTGGCAAGTAGCATCTTGGCAGCTGCACGCTTGACTTTTCTCAGTTCATGGGCAGTTATTTTGCGCCTTGGTTTTTCCACACGCTTCTTGCGACCCTGTTGACTATTTTGAATGAAACGCTTGATTGTTCGATGAGACTGCTGCATCCCTCTGCAAGATATCTCACTATTTTTGACTTTTCTGAGCCTGTCAAGTCCTTCTTTTGACCCATTTTGCCAAAGGAAAGGAAGTTGCCTAATAATTATGCACACCTGATATAGGATGTTGATGTCATTAGACCACACCCCTTCTCATTACAGAGATGCACATCACCTAATATGCTTAATTGGTAGTAGGCTTTTGAGCCTATACAGCTTGGAGTAAGACAACATGCATGAAGAGGATGATGTGGACAAAATACTCACTTGGCTAATAATTCTGCACTCCCTGTATACCATCAATAACTCTCTTCACTAATACCATATCAATATCATTCCAATCTGTACTGGTTTTGTTTTTAAGTCCAATAACGATGTCATAAATCTCTTTTTCTTCCACTGCTCTTAAAAACATTGAGCTTCTATTCCTTTCAATATCTTCTTCAGTGTCCCTTTCTATTCCATCGACCTTTATTTCCTCTGCCACTTTTGGCCCTATATTTATGAATTACCAAAACAAACTGGCAAAACACTAAGAAACAAAACACTAAAAGGTACTAAGACCAAAAACTATAACTATAACTGTGGTGGAAAATAACAGGCAAAGACTATGACTAAGACTAATGTAGAACTGACAGACGAAAACCATAACTATGACTGAGGGTGAGGGTGAGGAAACCTAACTAAGACTAAGGTCAAAATAAACAGACGACCCGACAATGGCATGCAGAAAACAAAGGGCTTAAATACATACATGAGGTGATCAGGGGAAGTGGAGACACATGGGGGAACAGCTGACTGACATAAACCTAATGACAGGACCAGGAGAGGAAAGCTAAATACAATGAACAAAGAACACATGACACTGTCAGAATAAAACAGGAAATACTAAAACTAAACATGACAACACAACTTAACAGACCTAATACGTGATGAATAAATACAAAACCCCAAAACATAGAAAACCAGAGGAACAATAAACAATAACTGCCCAAACTAAAGACAGATAGGAAATGACACAAAACTAATCACATAACAAAATGAGACAAATACAAACATGAACTCAGAGCGCTGGGTCAGAGACCCAGCCTGTGACAATTATATTTCTAAATATATTATCTAATAGAGTTGAGATGTTATTCTGGTCAGTCTTGTTATCAGTGGAAATAAACCCATGCTTCACATGGAATCAGTAAATTCTTCTGTACTCTTATTATGATTTGGATTCAAGTCAGCATTAAAGTCCCCACAAATAAACATTCCTTTCTGATTGAGATTTGTAAATAGGTTCTCCATGCTGTCCTTAAATATCTCGATCTTTGTTCCAGGGTTTTTATCAATGTAAAGTGCCACCCCACCTCCTTTTTTGTTGATCCTGTCTAAATGAAGGAATTCATATCCATTTATTTCAAAGTCTTCTCCTTTTTCAGGAGTTATTCAGGTCTCCGATATGGCTATTATGTTGAATGGCTGTTCAAACTATGTTATGTATTCCTTGATGGATTGAAAGTTTGCATATAGGCTTCTACTATTAAAGTGAATAATTGTTATACCATTTCTAACTACATTACTATATTTTCTCTTTAAATTTGTAATTTGTATAATAATTGCATTCATTTATATTTTTTTCTTTAAAGAGATTACAATCAGGATCTATATTGCTGTCATACACCAATGTCCTATTGTCAATATCTACAGTGGGATGCAAAAGTTTGGGTAACCTTGTTAATAGTCATTATTTTCCTGTATAAATCGTTGGTTGTTACAATAAAAAATGTCAGTTAAATATATCATATAGGAGACACACACACTGATATTTGAGAAGTGAAATGAAGTTTATTGGATTTACAGAAAGTGTGCAATAATTGTTTAAACAAAATCAGGCAGGTGCATAAATTTGGGCACCGTTGTCATTTTATTAATTCAAAAACCTTTAGAACTAATTACTGGAACTCAAATTGGCTTGGTAACCTCAGTGATCCCTGACCTACATACACAGGTGAATCCAATAATGTGAAAAGAGTATTTAAGGGGGTCAATTGTAAGTTTCCCTCTTTTAATTTTTTCTGAAGAGTAGCAACATGTGGATCTCAAAACAACTCTCAAATGACCTGAAGACAAAGATTGTTCACCATCATGGTTTAGGGGAAGGATACAGAAAGCTGTCTCAGAGATTTAAGCTGTCTGGTTCCACAGTTAGGAACATTTTGAGAAAAAGGAAGACCACCGACTCAGTTCAAGTTAAGGCTCGAAGGCTGCAGACTCCCATCTCTGCAGGACCTGTACACCTCCAGGACATTGCGGCGTGCAGCTCAGATCTCAGCTGACCCTTCTCACCCTGGACACAGTCTGTTTGACCTGCTCCCCTCAGGCAGGAGGCTCCGGTCCATTCGCACCAGAACCTCTCGCCATAAGAACAGTTTCTTCCCCTCTGTTGTTGGACACATGAACAATAAACGTACGACTGTCCCCACCACTAACACATGACCCTACGCTGTGTTCACTGCATGATTCCATGTTTTGGCACTGATCACCACCTGCACTCATGTATATATCTTTCTACGTAGCACTTTTAATTCTTATTCTTACTTTTATTTTTTCATGTCTATTTAAGCGCAATTTATGACAGCATGTTTGCACTGAAGCACCGCAGCAATTTCCTAATGTTGTAAACCTGCTCAACATTTGGCAATAAAACCCATTCTGATTCTGATTCTGAAGTGGCAGACCAAGAAAAATCTCGGACAGACTGAAGCGACGAATGGTGAGAACAGTCAGAGTCAACCCACAGACCAGCACCAAAGACCTGCAACATCATCTTGCAGCAGATGGAGTCGCTGTGCATCGTTCAACCATTTGGCGCACTTTACACAAGGAGATGCTGTATGCGAGAGTGATGCAGAGGAAGCCTTTTCTCCGCCCACAGCACAAACAGAGACGCTTGAGGTTTGCTAAAACCCATTTAGACAAGCCAGCTTCATTCTGGAAAAAGGTGCTGTGGACTGATGAAACTAAAATTAAGTTATTTGGGCATAACAAGGGGCGTTATGCATGGAGGAAACAGAACACAGCATTCCCAGATAAACACCTGCTACCTACAGTAAATATGGTGGTTCCATCATGCTGTGGGGCTGTGTGGCCAGTGCAGGGACTGGGAATCTTGTCAAAGTTGTGGGACACATGGATTCCACTCAGTATCAACAGATTCTGGAGACTAATGTCCAGGAATCAGTGACAAAGCTGAAGCTGCGCTGGATCTTTCAACAAGACAACGACCCGAAACACTGCTCAAAATCCACTAAGGCATTCATGCAGAGGAACAAGTACAACGTTCTGGAACGGCCATCTCAGCCCAGACCTGAATATTATTGAAAATCTGTGGTGTGAGCTCTTCATGCTCGGAAGCCATCAAACCTGAATGAACTAGAGATGTTTTGTAAAGAGGAATGGTCCAAAATACCTTCAACCACAATCCAGACTCTCATTGGAACCTACAGGAAGCGTTCAGGAAGATTATTTTTATTATTATGGGTAGGGTAACCTGTAAGAGCGATTGGCACTAATAAATACTTTTACCGTTACTGTTTCACAAAAGGTTAAAAAGTGAATGTCCACAATTTAGACTTTGATTGAAGGAGATTTTTAAAAAAGTCACAAAACAATAGTCAAATCATTTAAACTATACTTATCTAACTAACCTACTCTGAGCTCATGGTGATTTTGTTCTTATCTTTGGTGAAGAGAGGTTGGAGGAAGGATGAGCACAAATGGATCCAAAGATGCACTTCTTCCGGGATGATGATAATTACCCAACAGGAAATCAGTTGGACATTCAGTGATGTAGATCAAAATCTTTCAAAAGGAGCAGATGAAAAGCCAAAAATCAATTCACAGGTTGGACTGCGGTTCCCCCAGTATCTCTGCTGGAAGTTTCAGCTGTCAACCTCTCAGATCCAATCTCCTGTACTGCTCATCTCGCAGAAGACAAGAGGGAGGAACCTCGACTCTTTTCTTCACCTCACTTTTACACATTTCTCCCACTTCTCCTACTCGATGCCACATCTTCACATTTTGGCCATCCAATTTAGTAGTTGACATTTAATCATCCACTCTATCTCTCCCTATCTCACTTACAAGATTTAACACAAGGTTTAAACATTTAAACTTGAAAATCACTGAATTACATTCTTTGTTATTTTTTAACAAAGGAAAATTAGACATTACATTTAAACATTTAATCACATATGGATATAATTCAGTTTATTTATCCTGCTTCAATTACGTTTGTTTTGAGCACATTTTACATGAACATTCATTGCAACATGATCTCTTTTTAATTCAAATATAGACGAACACTGTCTTTTATTTTTTGAAAACTCAGTAAGAGGCTAAGGGACAAATGACACTGTCATAACCAACTAATGGGATGGTTTCCCAAAGAAAATAATTACTGTTTTGTTTTTGTTCATTGATTGAGAGAGTTTATTTCCAAACATGATTGTACATATCTGGCAGTTTACTGTTGCCTGAACAGAAGCATGATGATCCTTCCAAAGATTATGGGCCCTGGTTGAATCTAGTTTCTGTAGGTCATATACAAAGTAATGAAATGTGATGTTATGCTTTTTAAAAATGGACCCCATGGGAAGCAGAAATAAAGAGAATGGGCCCCAATATAGAACCCTGAGGTACACCACAACTAAGTGGGGACAAAGGTGATGAATACAGTCCTAAATTAACAGAGAGAAACTCCTATCTCATGTTGTTGTGCCACAGGACTTACAGAAAGACCCTTAAAACAAAACATCAAATTTATTTTTGAGTGAAAACGTGAAAAATGTTGCAACTATATACAACACGATGTCCACAGTGTTGAAGGTCCCAATTCTGAGTCAGTAAAGTGATTCTCGAGTATTGAACGATTCGTTCATGATTCATGCATCACTACTTCTTTGTCTGGATATAAGCCAGAAATGTTATTAATGTATATGAAAACTTGGAGAGCATCCCATAAAAAAAAACAAACCTGTTTTCTTTATGATTGATGTCTTTACACAGCCTAGACTAGCCTCACATAAATGCAATTTCTCACAACAAGCAAATATTGCCCTGGGAGGGGATAATTTCAGTTTTGTCTTGAATTAAGGTTACAATGAGACAATCCTTTGCAAAATTTTTCATTTTCTTTCCACTGCATGTGTGATGACAGGTCATTATTATATAAGTTCATTAGCATATTTCATATCCTGCTGCCAGGCATTCCCAGCTTTCTGTCTCAATCAGCAGAAGAGATGAGACACAGGTGCTGGCTGAGGAGAGCTTCATGACTAACAAAACATGTGGTAAACATGGAAACAATATTTTTTTCATCATTCAGCAAGATCATTCCCAACAAAGATAAAAATAAGAGCTACAAACACTGTAATAACACCTTTAAATGAAAACACACACTAGTAATATCATATACCCGCAATGTGCCGAGACATCAAATCTGCTTCAAATGGTAAAGAAAAATGCATGCTTGCCCTCTGTCAGACAAAGTGCTACCTTATCAAACACTCAGCTATACAAAGAATTGCAACCAAGACAGTAATCAACAGAATTAATTCTGTTGACAACGTCTCGCATGCAAACACACAAACACATTTTTTTTCTGTTTCAGAACCGAGATTTTAGGTAGTAACAGGTGGGAGAAGATTAAGGACTGAACAGCTCGTTCTTTCTCCTCATCTCTCCTGTCATGTTCACCAGAGGGAGTTTTGATAGGTGTATGCACATACACAAATATACGCAGTGATCATGCAGAAGAGCTGCAGCAGTAATTCTTAATACTTCAAAGAACCAAGCACTTGTTTATGTGGGAAAGGAAAATAATACAGTGGCTTGCAGAAGTATTCGGCCCCCTTGAACTTTCCCACATTTTGTCACATTACAGCCACAAACATGAATCAATTTTATTGGAATTCCACGTGAAAGACCAACACAAAGTGGTGTACATGTGAGAAGTGGAACAAAAATCATTCATGATTCCAAAATAGTTTTTACAAATAAATAACTGAAAAGTGGGGTGTGCGTAATTATTCAGCCCCCTGAGTCAATACTTTGTAGAACCACTTTTTGCTGCAGTTCCAGCTGCCAGACTTTTCGGGTATGTCTCTACCAGCAAAATGAGAGAGGGTATGGAGAACCTGTTTACCAGCTGCTCAAAAGAGGCAAATTGTTGCTTATGTACAGTGGGGCAAAAAAGTATTTAGTCAGCCACCGATTGTGTAAGTTCCCCCACTTAAAATGATGACAGAGGTCAGTAATTTGCACCAGAGGTACACTTCAACTGTGAGAGACAGAATGTGAAAAAAAATCCATGAATTCACATGGTAGGATTTGTAAAGAATTTATTCGTAAATCAGGGTGGAAAATAAGTATTTGGTCACCTCAAACAAGGAACATCTCTGGCTCTCACAGACCTGTAACGTCTTCTGTAAGAAGCTTTTCTGTCCCCCACTCGTTACCTGTATGAATGGCACCTGTTTGAACTCATCATCTGTATAAAAGACACCTGTCCACAGCCGCAAACAGTCAGACTCCAAACTCCGCCATGGCCAAGACCAAAGAGCTTTCGAAGGACACCAGGAAAAGTATTGTAGACCTGCACCAGACTGGGAAGAGTGAATCTACAATAGGCAAGCAGCTTGGTGTGAAAAAATCAACTGTGGGAGCAATCATCAGAAAATGGAAGACATACAAGACCACTGATAATCTCCCTCGATCTGGGGCTCCACGCAAGATCTCATCCCGTGGGGTCAAAATGATCATGAGAACGGTGAGCAAAGATCCCAGAACCACACGGGGGGACCTGGTGAATGACCTGCAGAGAGCTGGGACCAAAGTAACAAAGGTCACCATCAGTAACACACTACAACGGCAGGGAATCAAATCCCGCAGTGCCAGACGTGTTCCGCTGCTGAAGCCAGTGCATGTCCAGGCCCGTCTGAAGTTTGCCAGAGAGCACATGGATGATACAGCAGAGGATTGGGAGAATGTCATGTGGTCAGATGAAACCAAAGTAGAACTTTTTGGTATAAACTCAACTCGTCGTGTTTGGAGGAAGAAGAATACTGAGTTGCATCCCAAGAACACCATACCTACTGTGAAGCATGGGGGTGGAAACATCATGCTATGGGGCTGTTTTTCTGCCAAGGGGACAGGACGACTGATCCGTGTTAAGGACAGAATGAATGGGGCCATGTATCGTGAGATTTTGAGCCAAAACCTCCTTCCATCAGTGAGAACTTTGAAGATGAAACGAGGCTGGGTCTTCCAACAGGACAATGATCCAAAACACACCGCCCGGGCAACAAAGGAGTGGCTCCGTAAGAAGCATTTGAAAGTCCTGGAGTGGCCTAGCCAGTCTCCAGACCTCAACCCCATAGAAAATCTGTGGCGGGAGTTGAAAGTCCGTGTTGCTCGGCGACAGCCCCAAAACATCACTGCTCTCGAGAAGATCTGCATGGAGGAATGGGCCAAAATACCAGCTACTGTGTGTGCAAACCTGGTAAAGACCTATAGTAAACGTTTGACCTCTGTTATTGCCAACAAAGGTTATGTTACAAAGTATTGAGTTGTATTTTTGTTATTGACCATCGGTGGCTGACTAAATACTTTTGCCCCACTGTAAATGTCTTGAATTGACAGGATACCATTTTTACACCAGACCGTCATACCCAAATGTTACGTCCCCTGGCTAGTCTAGGGGGGTTGAAGGGACGAACATAAAGGTGGATAGTGAAGGAGGCGCCAAGATGGTAACTTTAAAAGGTTTATTTAATGCTGGTGATGAGATTTGGGTTCAGACTGAGGTATAACTTCAGGGAGAGCCAAGGCCAACATAACAAACAAAACATCCCTGATGTAAAAAATAAAAAAAACTTACCTAACTCCAAAGAAAACAAAATATACAACCTATAACCATAACCTACCTAACAACACAAACAGGAGAAAACGGGATGTCAAAACAAAAGGCAGCTCTCCCCTACAAGCAGTCTGAACATGAAAACAAAAATGCACATACAAGTCAAAGGTATGCAATCCTGCACAGGTATGGCAATCAAAATGGCCAGAGGGCACAGAAACACAGCTCCACAGGCCTTAAGTAGTGCTCCGCTGATTAACAATTATCTGGACTCTGAGCAGCATCCAATCAGGATAGAGGAGGTGGAGCCTAGACAAAACAAAGAGTTAGTAGGGAGAAGAGACATCCTCCTGGGGGATGTAACACCAAATCTAACTTTTTTTTAGAGACTTACAACTACGAAACTTTGTATCCTCACATACTGATTGCTTCCCCTCTCGTCCACCGGTTTCTCTGCTAGATGATATTTTTAAAGTTGCATTTGATCAGAAACAAATTATTCGTAACATCTATAATAAACTAATCCATCACAGCTCAACCACTCTCAATTATCTAAAATTAAAGTGGGAAAAAGATTTAAATGTTGAAATTTCAGGAGAAGATTGGCTGAAAATGATAAGAAGGATCTATTCATCTTCAATTTGCCAACATCATACTGTTATTCAGTTTAAAATTGTACTTTGACTAAACTGGTCAAAGACTAAACTGTCCAGATTTAGATCAGATCTGGATCCTACCTGTGATAAATGTAAGCAGGCTCCAGCCACCCTTCTACATATGTTTTAGACATGTCCAATGCTTCATCAGTTTTAGCAATTGGATTTCTCTACTTTGTCAAAACATAATCATGATCAATTAACGTGCCTTTCTCTATGGTCGGCTGTGTGACATGTTGAACAAATCCCTTATCTGTAACAAAATTGCAAATGCTTTAAGATTTTAGAACATTATCTTTGAAATCTCCTGTTACAACTGTTTTTTTTGTTTTTTTATGTAGCCAAAAAAAATTTAATTAGCATCTAGTATCTGAATAATTATATTTTCTGATGCCAAACTGTAGTGTACATGCCAATGCCACCATGCTGTTGGCTTTGTATTTCAATTAATGCTGGATTACTACTAGTGCAAGATCCACTTCATGGATTACATTGAAACCTATATCCACTAAGTTTTATAGTTTCTAATGAAGAATCTGCAGACATCCATTTCTCTGTACCAGCAATACTGTTAGGCTGCAAAAGCTGTGTACACATTACCAAATCAGTGTCACCTCAAAACAGTTTAACCCCAGTTCTTGGATTTCTCAGGCCTCCAGAGACGACAATAGTCACTTCACAAAACTTTATTCATCCACAATCACTTATGCAGCTTCTAGAAGGGAGATGTGCATGGCCCCGGCAATTCCTCTGCAAATCTCAACCCTTTGTCCATTACCTGCAGTATTATAGAAGCGACCTCCGCTGTAAACCCTATATGATGTGCCATAAAACTAAAACACCGTATGTGTGTTCGAGCACGTGAGTGCCTGCATGTGCGCGTACGTGTCTCTGTGGACATGACTTCCTGCCAGTCATAAAGTCATCTCCCCTCACCCAAGCTACACCAAACTCCCCTACAAAACATAGTTATCAGGCTACAAACACTGACACCCCCACTCAGGTATCCCTTGGGGAACTTCCACTAAGCTAGGGCTTTGGAGTTGATGTCACACCGCAATGCATTGTGGGAGCGCGGCGCCATTTTCGGGGTCTACGAATCAAAACAAACACACTGTGTTGGAACGACGACTACAAGAAAGATGCTTAAAAGCAGCGCAAAAGAGAATGGACTGTATAGAGACCAATTGCGTCCAGAGGCGAAGCGGCGGTACTTGCAGAAAATAGAGTGCATTGCAAATCTGGACCCATATGAAATACGGCAGTGGAGTAAAGACCCCGACGACTTACCCCCACTGTCCTACCCCGATATCTTCACGCATCTTGTTTGTGGAGTAAGCGCTTACACTGCGAACCAGTTTCGTAATTACAAGTTGCTGGAGGCGCACATCCAATTTACAAACGGCTGGGTGCAAGATTTGGCTATTTTCAAGCCGCCAAAATGTGAGTACGTCGTCATTCAAACCAAGTTAAGTCAGCTGGAGTGCATCGAGTGTAATAGCCATTGTTTACCCCACCACCACAATTAATGTTATACATTAATCAATGAACTGCTAAAATCTTGTTGTCATATTATGTGTCCATAATTGTAAAGTAGATGCAAACTACCACTTTGATAATCGGGCAAGATATTACTTAATACTAATTTGTGTCCAGTCTGTACTCCCAAAGACTGAATGAACCTGCATTACGGCCATAGGTTATTGTAAGCACCACGGGGAAGGTCGAAGCCGCACACTGCACCTGTATGGCCAGAGTAGCGGAGACCTGCACCCATGTCGCTGCGCTTCTGTTTAAAGTGGAGGCAACAGCGCGGATCCGAGGCGCAAAGACTGTCACAGATGAACCAGCCTACTGGGTTTTGCCTGGGAAGACGACCAAGATACAGCCAGAGGGTGGCCATAACATTGACTTTACATCTTCAGCAGCACAAAAAAAAGACTCTTGATGAAAATATAAACAGACCATCTGTGGTGAAAGGCAGAAGAAGCCATCCTTCAAAAAGAAAGATTCCCACTGCTACGCTTGAGGAGTTGTCACCACTGTTAGAAAAAACACAGTAAAGCAGTGGGTTTGTCTGGATTGGAGACACATTACACAGCACACACTGTACAGTCATCCAAATTACCACTGTCTCTGGTGTGTTTGCGCAACACAAGTGCACAGTCCCTAGGCCTTAACGAGCTACAACTGCATTGTGAAAAGTACGTAAACGCAGCCACAGTTACTCAAGAACAGGCAGAAGCTATTGAGGTAAGCACAAGACTACAACACAAGAGCCCAGAATGGTATGTTTGGCGTGCTGGGAGAATCACAGCTTCAATGATGCACGCTGTGTTTGCCACCAGTGTAGAAAAACCCGCCGTAAGTGTCATTAATTGTGTTTGCTACCCTGATAACTCTGTCTATAATGTGCAAACAACTTGGGGACTGGAGCATGAACAGGATGCTCGACACGCCTACACCCAAATAATGTCAGCACGTCACCAAAACCTACAGGTTCGTATGTGGTTTTCTTGTTAACACGGCTTTTCCTGAGGTAGGAGCATCTCCTGTGGGACTAACCATGTGTGCATGTTGTGGGAAGGGGTGCCTGGAAATTAAATGTCCATTTAAATACAGATCTGACAGCATTCAGCAAGCATTGGATGCGCACGACAAAGACTTTTGCCTCGAGATGACAGCAAGTGGACTTAACCTAAAGAGGACACACCCCTTTCACTCACAAGTGCAAACACAAATCTTTGTGGCCAACGCAAAGCACTGTGACCTCGTGGTATGGACACCAAAAGATATGGCAGTTGTACGCATCTTCCCTGATGTGCACTTCTGGGAACCATGTTTAAAGAAAGCACAGGAGTTCTTTCAGAAGGTTTGCCATCCTGAACTAAAACATTTCTCTATGCGAAATGCCGCCCTGAGTGCTCACAAAGGTTTTCTTTCTGGGGTGTAATTTTTTGTCTGAAGTGCATTGTAATGTACATAACTTGAATTCACAGCTGCAGTACTTACCATGTAACAAATGTGAAAGTGTAAAATAAAGACCTAAATGAAGTTGTTGTTATCTTGCTTTTATTTTAACATCATTTTAGTGAAACAAAGACTTCAAAGCGATGACAAACTGTCAATTATAGTATACAGATACAGAAATGGTTACATAACGTAATGACCATGTGTATATACAAATGTCTTTACTACTGTTTTACTACCACACTGGGGCACATGTTCACAAAAACGCAACAAACACCACAATTTTATCAAGAAAGGTAACGTCTTCACCCTCACATGGAAGAAGAGAACGGACTGGCATGGTGGTATGTAGCATTTTGAACTTGTTGCGCAAACTACCAATTACTCGCTCAACATGGATTCTTAGATGTGCAATGGCTCGTGTTTTTTCAATGTCCTTGGCATCTAGTTGACAGAAGCCCCTTGTAAATGCTGGGATCTTAACCTCTGCACACATTATTCCCACTGCATCTCTGATGTCAAAGCCTCTGTCAGCCAAAACTACATCCCCTGGTAACAGTTTGCTAAGTGTGCCACATTGCTCTGTGATGTGTTTATCTGATTTTTTTTTTAAAAGCCGAGAAATGCGCCGTATTTGATAGCTTTCTGCGAGACCTCACACGGAGCACATCTACTGCGGGTGTGGTGCCTGTTATCGGACCGGAGTTAGCAACATCCCCCAAAAACCCGAAGAGGAGAGTCCTGGCCCCTAGCCCTGCCAGTGTAGCAGAAATGATGAGGATGATGATGCAGCAGCAGCCATTCTTCTCTGCGTGAGTAGCTTAATGTTGTTTGTGTGTGATTTACGTTGAGTAGGCTAACCACGTTATTACATTAATGCATGTAAGGTGAACTAGCAAACACCGTCGTAGTTACATGCGGCTGTCTTCTTGTTTGATGGCAGATACTCCTTTCACCCTGGCCAAAAAGGCTAAAATGACCAAACATGAGAGGTTTTTGGACAAGGTTTGTGTTTTTTCCATTGTTTAAGCACTGCTTCCAGCCAAGAGTTATGCCATAAATCCCTTATAGCTGCAGAAAAGGCTAACATTGTTATCTGTTTACAAAAAAAACAGCTGAACACGAGAGGTTTTTGGACCAAGTTTGTGTTCTCCATTCTTTAAGCACCGGTTTGAGCACAGTTTAAGCACCGGCACAGTTTTAAAAGTACCGGTTTGGCACCGGTATCGGATAAAACCTAAACGATACCCATCCCTAGTCGTCAGGTCCTGTGCGGACCAACTGTGTGGGGTGATGGAGCACCTCTTCAACCTGAGAATGAGGCTAGGGAGAGTCCCATAGCTCTGGAAAACCTCCTGTGTTGTACCAGTGCCAAAGACTTCACGCCCCAAGGACCTCAACAGCTACAGGCCGGTGGCTCTGACATCCCACCTAATGAAGACCCTGGAGTGGTTGGTCCTGGCTCAGCTTCGGCACCTGGTGAGCTCGTCACTGGACCCATTTCAGTTTGCCTGGCATTGGAGTGGATGATGCCGTCATTCACCTCCTACATCGTTCCCTCGCTCACCTGGAGACCGCTGGAAGCACTATGAGAATCATGTTCTTTGATTTCTCCAGTGCCTTCAACACTATTCTTCCCACGGTCCTGAAGGACAAGCTGGAGAACTCTGGAGTGGAACGTCGCCTCACTACCTGATTTTGGACTACCTCACCGACCGACCACAGTATGTGAGGACTCAGGGCTGTGTGTCGGACAGGGTCGTCTGCAGTACGGGGGCCCCACAGGCAACGGTTCTGGCTTCGTTCTTCACCAACTACACTGCAGACTTCTCCCACAACTCCACCCAGTGCTTCCTGCAGAAGTTCTCTGATGACTCTGCAATAGTCGGCCTCATCACTGACAGGGACGACAAGGAGTACAGAGGACTGACCCAAGACTTTGTGGACTGGTGCCAGCTGAACTCCGTCCAGATCAACACCAGTAAAACCAAGTAGCTGGTGGTAGACTTCCGCAGGCACAAACATCCATCACTGCAACCACTGAACATCCAAGGTATGGACATTGAAGCTGTGGATAGCTACAGGTACCTTGGTGTTCATCTGAACAACAAACTGGACTGGACTCATAACTCAGACGCCCTCTACAGGAAAGGGCAGAGCTGTACCTGCTGCGGAGACTCAGGTCGTTTGGAGTGGAGGGCCCACTCCTGAAGACCTTCTATGACTCTGTTGTGGCTTCTGCTATCTTTTATGGTGTGGTCTGCTGGGGTGGCAACATCTCTGCTGGGGACAGGAAGAGACTGAACAGGCTGATCAGAAGGGCCAGCTCTGTTCTAGGATGCCCTCTGGACCCAGTGGAGGTGGTGAGTGACAGGAGAATGGTGGCTAAGCTGTCATCTCTGATGGACAACATCTCCCACCCCATGCAGGAGACTGTGACAGCACTGAGCAGCTCCTTCAGTGGCAGGCTGTGGCACCCACAGTGTGGGACGGAGAGATTTCGCAGGTCTTTCCTCCCCACTGCTGTCAGACTCCACAACAAAGACTCCAACTGATCAAACACACACATCCACACATGTGCAATAAGACTTTTCTGACAAAGTTGTATACAGCATTTGTATTCTATTTTTATCCTGTTGTATATTTTATTCTACTGTATACAACACAGAAGAGCTACCTCGTCAGGCCAGGACTCTGCAGTCTATTTACACCTACAGGCCAGTGGACACTCTTTCAAGGATGAGGATGTAACATCTTGGACAGGGAGGTACGCTGGTTTGAGCTCTGAGTCAAGGACGCCATTTACGTGAAAAGGGAAATGCCATCTCTGAATCGTTTCTCCCACAAAACGCCACGTCCAGGTGAACAGAATCAACTTTTGGAGATTCACAGGTATATACACGTGTGCTCACAGACACAAACTGCACCTTTTTTGGCTCCTATCTCGAAGCACTCTGTACGCTGTCGATCTTACGTGCTGCGCAATAATATTCAATATTTAGTATTTACTGGTATATTCACACTTATATTGCTCTCTCTTTTTTTGCTTGTTTTCTCTTTTTTTCTTGCTTGTTTTCTCTTTTTTTCTTGCTTGTTTTCTCTTTTTTCTTTCTCAACAGGTGATTGATATATGTATTTTTTGTCTGTTTGTTTTGTGTTTTTTGCCCTTTATCACTGTTCCCCGTTGTTTTTCTTTCCCTACCTCTTTCTTTCTCCCTTTTCTTTCCCCCAGTGAAAAATAAACAATAAAAGCAAAGGTGAATCAAATAGACTCAATACAGCAAGGCCAGGATGGTCCATTTGGTAAAGTAAATCCGTTGGGCATCTTTGCGTTTAAACAATGATTCTGGTGGCAAAAAAAACCTAACGGGACAGGCAGGGGAAAAAAAAAAGAAAAAAAAAAGAAAAAAAAATATGAGGCTATGTTGTATGAAAAGCTGCAGGAACATCTGTTGAGGGATGGAATGTGTCTGTTGGATCTTCATATTGCAGTTAGTCGCTAGTGATGTGTCGGTCACGAACGAAATGGCTCTTAGAGCCGGATCTTTGACGTGAACGACGCGAGCCAGCTCCTTATCGCAAGCCGTGGGGCTACACAAGCCAGTAGGTACCAATGACCGGATTTGGTGTGTGGTAGTAACAGGTAAATGAATATTGTTTTTAAATTATTTGAATATATATGAGTGCTTGTGTATAAATACACAAACAATACACATATGCTTTCAATTGTGTAATTTAAGTGATCTAGGTAGCTCTGTTTTGAAGTTCAGTTAACGCTAGAAATGTGTTTTGGAGTTTGTACGTGCTTTGGAATTTGTACATGCTTTGTCTCTAGGGGCCACCGCATATATTTATATATAAACATAAATAAAACCACTTTTTTTTTTACATTAGTAATTCCTTTTGTGTATAATTTTATATTATTGTTAATAATAAATTAATTAAAGCAACAAAACAACCTGAAGAGCTGGTTCGGAGCCGAAAGAGCCGGCTCTCTAAAAAGAGCCGGAAATCCCATCACTATTAGTCTATTAAACTTTTCTGCGAACGTTCGCATTATTCACAGACTAATTAAAGCGGTGCATCATCTGAAAAATGGGGCAAGTGACATTTATCCTCCTTCTCTAAATAAGATAGCCCACAATCTAATGACTGTTATTAAACCAGCCATCCCCAACAGAAAGACACAGACTATGATTGAGGGAAACGCGAGAAACTGGGCTCATACAGCCATTTTGATCCTTCGGGATCACTATACTGAGAGCATAGAGAAGGAAATAAAAGCACTTTCTGAGTTCCCTAAACAGGACTGGGGGGGGGGGCCCATTCGAAATAGCAACGTCCTGGGCCAAGAGGAACCTGGGCCGTCGCCTGCAACCTGAATCCCTGGAGCAGGCCCGAGCGGAGATTGTGGTGAAGCTGGCTGATCTCAGGGCAGCCACTGGAACAGTGGAGGAGAATACTGCCAGCGAACCTGCGCGACAGCCACAGGGGAACGGGGAGATGAGGCAACTGGACGCTATTGAACCCCTTACTGAGGTAATACAACAAACTGTTCTACACACACAACCCGCCCCACCTCAGACCGAGGCCAGCCGGAGGATAACAGTTTCTGCACAGGTCCATGACCCACCTGCAACGAGCACCACATCTAAAACAACAACTGCAACAATGACAGATCACATCATTGGAGATTGGTCACCCTTTTCTGAGAGGGAGCAGGAAAAAGAGAGCGACTCGAGACTTACCTCCCCTCTGGAGACTACACAAACGGCAGAACCCAATCCGGCGGCACCGAGGGACCAGAGGGTGAAGAGAATCCTCATCGCACTCCAAGAGACTCCAATCCAGGAGATACCACCTTCTCCCTCCATCCACCCACCACAATCTGTGGAGGAGATGAACACTGAGGGGCTTGACCTCACACAGGGGGAATCCACCCCCAAAAAGACAAAGCGGGTTAACACAGTAACAGTGGCTAAACCACAACCAGCGACTTATCTGGGCCCGCCTCGCAGCAGCTTAGACAGACTAAACTCCAAATAAGAGCAGCAGAGGAATAGTCTTCTTCATCGTCTTCTCCTCCTTCACCAGCCTCATCAGAACAGCAGGTGCGGACCCCGACGAGACATCCTAACACTCGCAGAAAGCTGAAGGACTGGCACCTACATGTTAAGGAGCCCTGGATCATCATCATCGACGATTCCAATGTCAGCAGACTTCCTCCTTTTGCAGCTGACAGCCTACAAATTGGCAGCTTCCCAGGAGCCAAATGGTGGCATGCGGAGAACCTACTGGAGAGAGCGACCGCTGACACATCGGTGACAAAATTAGTCCTATCCTTTGGGATTGACAACAGGTCCCAAAGAGAAGAATGTGCCAGTAATGGAGCTGAAAAGGGCACTGAGAGCAGCTCGTGAAAAGTTCCCTGAGGCTGACATTTATGTGCCTGAAATTAACTTTTCTTCTGCCCTTCCTCAGGTAGAACAGGACACATTATTGCACCTGAACACTTTTATTGCAGGTTTAAAGGACCACATTCCGGCCCTCACTCCAGATGTGTTCACCACAGAAGGTGATGACCTTCATTGGTCACATGGAACTGCAGAAACAATGTTATAGCATTGGGAAATGTATGTAAATGGGGAATCCCCATAAGCCCTGTACAACAGGAGGGGATTAGTGATAAGAATGTGATTGATGGTGTGATGAACTTATCTAAAGTGTTTCAACCTTCCATCGCTCAGAGGACCCTATTAAATAGAGGCCTTACTTTTATACCCACAAAAGGTTACAACAGAAATTTCTATTAGTCTCATCATTCATCACAAAGATGCTGTTGGCTGTGACACATGTGATGCAGCTGGCCTCGTGTTTGAGATTGGCATGCCAGTGGCCGTTTTCAGTTCATGCCTTGATGACCCGATACTTCAGGAAACTTAAAAAACAAAACAAAAAAAAAAAAACTGTATGGATGCAGCAGTATCCTGTTAGCAGCATTTCTGTGAGGGTAGGACACGCTGATGTTGACAGAGTGGTACAGTGTTTGTGGATGTTGGCATGAATGTTACAGCTACACTTGATAAGAGATCTGTCAACCTTGGAAGTGATAATGCTGGCATAGGAGTTGGAGCAGAGGATAGAAGTTCCATTAGTAAGAGTGTGAAAGGATCATTTCACCAGGCTGATGATGGATTTAAATATGGAGGAGTTCAGTGTATGGCTGTAGGTTTGGCTAGCCTCTCAAAACATACATTTGATAGCGTCTTTTCAAGGGAGACAAAACGATCTGGATAGAGCTGTAGTTTTGAGAGACCGCAACATGATCAGCAACTCATCCAGTCTGTTGTGTGTGCCTCATTTACCTATAAGTTCCTGTGTAGATGGGCAGAAGTTTTGTCAGCTGTACACACCATTCTTGATAAGTTCACCATCAACCATATCGACACTAGCCTACAGACATGTATTATACATGGCACAAAAGATGTGTGCCATGTATTGTGACATTGTGTAGCAGCACATGTGCAGTCATTTCTCAGAATGGATACTGTCCATTCTGACATTACTACTCGACTCTCATGCATGCAGTTCTGTGGCTATGGCCAGTGGACATGGAAGTGTTGTTTTGTATTTCAGTTCTCTTGAAGATGTGTTCAGTCACACCTGCCACCTGGCAAATGGACTGAGTCAGAAGCAAAAGCCTTTTTAATTAGCTTTTGAAAGTGTGAGACCCAGAGTGGGAAAATGAGTCGGTATCAGCCTATGTTGGACATTCTACTACGGACACAGGGGAGGACGAGCTAAATGCTAAAGAGAAACATTACACCATGATTTTAATGAAACATGCAAAGGTGACACGGGGACTGGCAGAACTCTTGTGAGTGATGTACTTGAGTATTTAGCAAGTGCAAGTGACTTGTGTCCAAATTTATTTGATGATAATATTAGATCATAATGTTGTATTACGTCTATTGGATATGCAACACTGTGGCCATATATGGTGGTGGGAAGATTAAGATTTTCTAGTTCCTGCTCATTTTATTTTCTCTTTTACAAACCAACATCCCTTTTACCACTCTTGTTCACAGCTAAAATCCCAGCCAGAAAATACCCCTGACATGAATTCTCAACCTGACATTACGGTGCACTTACAATTTGCAGCTTAGAAAAGGAAATCCAGATAATGTTTGATCAATGGCACAAGTACGGTATAATTTAGGATGTAATGGCACTCAAAGATAGTTTACGTATTGTTAATATTTGTCTGCTATATAATGAATTGAGGACCAGCAAAGCATTCGATCTGCAGCAGGTAGCCAAAAGACTGGTAACAAGTCTTTCAACTAAAACACCTTAACTTCAGCAAGGCTCCAAAAATGTATAGCAACAATTTTGCAGGTTTTACATCTTCAAGAAAATAAAGCAGACCAACTATCAGGCCTTCTGGGTCATGACATTCGTTTGCACAGGCAGTATTACCGCTTGCTTCAGGAAACCCTTCAGCTTGCTTTTGGCAGTGGAGAATGGAACTCTTTCACATTATAAAGGCCAAACACTTTAAACACCAAAAATTGAAATTAGCGCCGAGTGTAAATTTTATTAAGATGCTCTGAAACATAATTAAAAGTTTAGAATTTAAGATTTTTTTTAATTATAAATTCTCTGGCTGTGTTTTGTTTTCTTTTAACTTTTAGAAAAGTTTGATCTGCAAGTTTCAGATTCCTCAAGGGATGAGAGTGAGTCTCCTTATTCAGGTATGGAGGCAACAAAAACAAGGGAATGAGACTGATCAGGATAAAGACAGGGGGCCAGGGACGTCTTCACATCATCCGCTTCACATTGAACACATTTGGAAGCAAAGTTCTTACTTTAAAGTTTGCTCGTAGCAAGCACTCAGTGGTAGAGATGTTGTGCATTTTTTGTTGTTGCAAGTTTCTGTGCATACATGTATCCATGCTAACTCCTGAAACAACACGGTAATAAAAGCAGCAGAACATTTAAATTGTTCTATGGCACAACAAGTTGGACAGAGTTGTCATTTCTTGAAGATAAATAGAGACCGGAATTATCATTGTTAGATTGGGTAGTAAAAGATGGCTTTTAACATTGTGACACAGGATTTAAAGAAGATTGATATGCAGCTTAAGGGGGAGGACACTTGTTTTTCCCCTTTTATTTGCATGCGCAAAAGGTTTTTGTCACTCGTGCGCTTTTGCGTAAACTTTCATAGCGACGACAGCGTCTGTGTTCATACAGCATTTTGAGAGAACTTGCGACCAAAGGAGCTTTGTAAGTACAAAATGGCAAAGAGGAAAACTTACTTCTCACTGGAAGAAGTCCTCGAACAATGCACTCGGCGTGACAGTGATCAGTCGGAGGAAGATATTTCCGAAGAAGACAGTGATGTTTCCTTTGTTGACTCGGTAGCAGAGGATATTTTTTTGGATGGAGGAGACGCTACTCTCGACATGTAAGTGTTTATTATATCATACAATGATATTACTGTTTGTATGTGTGCCTTTGTGTGTGTGTGCGCCTTTGTGTGTGTGCGCGCCTGCTCCTCTGTGTGTTTGATGCGTTTTTACTAACTCCTGCTGTGTTTATATTGTTTGTTTGTGTGTGTGCATCTTTGTGTTTTGATTGTGTTCTTACTAACTCACGTCGTGTGTCTTTATATAATGTGTGTATATATATATATATATATATATATATATATTGTGTGTGTTTTGAGGTGTTCCTGCTAACTTATATCGTTGTTGTTTTTTTGTATATCACAGACAATCATCAGAATCAGATGAACTATGGGAGCCAGCCAGTAAAAAGACAAGTACAGAGGAACACGATGACAGCATTTCGTCAGAAGAGGAGCCACATCCTTCCACTTTCCAAAGAGTTTCTGGAAGCAGAAGGCCAAGAGGGAGGGGGAGAGGAAGAGGAAGAGGGAGAACTGGCAGCAGTCAAGCTGAGATGCCAGCCAGTACATCTGAAGAGGGATGGAATGATACAGATGCTCCAGACATAATACCACCACAGCCCACCTTCAGGCCCATCAAATCACCAGGACCTCAGATCATACCTACAGCTTCATACACACTTTTACAGCTTTTTCAACTTTATTTCACAAACTCCATGTTGCTGACAATAATTAAAAACACAAATGACTTTGGATCAACATGCCACAAGCCCTCTAACCCATGGATTGACTTGACTTTACAGGACATGTATGCTTTTATGGCCATGGTGATTTATATGGGTCTGGTCAAACTCCCTGCAATCACTGATTACTGGCGAGGTAGTAAACTGTACAGCCTTCCATTCCCTAAAAAAATAATGTCTGGTAAGAAGTTTCAAAGGATCTGCCGCTCCCTTCACCTAAGCAGTTTGGAGGACAATGCTGCTAATGAGCAGAGAAGAGGTACGGCAGATTTTGACCGTCTCTGCAAAATAAAACCATTATACACGGAGATGAGGGAGGTCTGTAAAATAAACTATAACCCTGGCCAAGAAATTTCCATTGACGAGCGAATGGTTGCCTCCAAAGCACGTATTGGAATAAAGCAATACATGAAAAATAAGCCTGTTCGCTGGGGATACAAACTTTTTGTTTTGGCAGATTCGAGCAACGGATATACATGGGACTTTTTCGTGTATGAAGGGAAGCTGCAGGGAAACAGTGGCAAGGGACTAAGTTATGAATCCGTGATGGAGCTTATCGATACACGGTTGCTTGGCACAGGATACAAACTTTTTGTAGATAATTTTTATAGTAGTCCCTCCCTTTTCTGTGACCTCCTTCAGAAGAGGATCTGGGCATGTGGAACAATACGAACAAATAGAATTGGATTTCCAAAAACCAAAAAAAATTGCCTGGACTCTAAATCTCCCCGTGGCAGCATAAGATGGATCCGAAAGGACTCCCTTCTCTTCGTTCAGTGGCGAGACACAAGGGATGTGTTCCTGTGCTCAACCCTCCACACAGCCCATGCTGGGGACACTGTTCAAAGGAGAGTTAGAGATGCAGATGGACACTGGGTGCTGAAAGACATCTCTGTTCCACCAGCAGTGAAGGAGTATAATCGGTATGTATTTTATATTCAACAATCTATATAACTATTATGTTATTTATTTTGTTTTTTGGAAATCCAATTTTGTTTGTTCTTGTTATTCAATTCTGTTTGTTCTTGTTTTTTCTGTCAATGCAGGTGCATGGGTGGGGTGGACCACTCCGATGCCTTGATAAACTACTATAAAGTCATCCACAAGACTCAGAGGTGGTATAAGACATTTTTTTTATCATTTTCTGGACATTGCTGTTGTGAATGCCTTCCTGCTTCACAAGAGCATCACAAAGGGTAAAGGAGAGGTACCCATGCACCAAAAGGCTTTTCGGGAGACACTTATTGAGGAGCTGGCAGCGGCAGCTGGCAGCCTTGCTCCATCGCCCGCACCATCACCCTCTCCAAACAGAGCACATCACAAGCCTGTGCATATCAGTGGACACAGCACCACAGGTCGTCTGAGGTGCAGACACTGCCAGGCAAAGACACCAGTAAAGTGCTCCTCCTGTGATGTGCCTTTGTGCTTTTTGCCAAGTCGAGATTGTTATAAAGACTGGCATGATGCCAATGATCTCTAAAAAATATAATTGTAAAAATACATTTGTGTGAAAAACTATATATATATTTATACACCCACAGATGCATATACATAATGTGTATATATAGTGAGTTTTAATGCCATAATACTTTTTTTTCCCTTTACATTTGTTTCGAAATTGAAAAAAAAACACTGTATAATGTTTATGCTCCTGTAATTTTGTAAAGTATTGACAATAAATCTGGATGTAAGAATAGCTCTGAGTGTAACCTTTAATTAGAGACCAAAATTAGGACTGTACATAAAAGCATTCAAGAATTACAGCCTTTTATGTGTTGATTGTTACAAAGGGCCATTTGGAGTCTCCAAGTGGCCTTTTTTGGGTAGCGCCTATACATAGACCTAAATAAACTTGCATAGAACACTCATTTTCTAAGATATTGTTATCAAATTTGAATTGTGGCTTGGTAAGGCTTCATGCTTTGATCCTGTTGTGTTTTCCAGCTAATACCTCACAAGGTAGGCATCTGCATGCATTCCTTACAAAAAAAAACTTGGGCGGATTTTTTTTTCTCTCTTTTTTAGTGTGTTCAAAGTTCTATTACTCAATAGCAGTATGACATAAAGTGATTCTGACACCTCAGGAACAAACTACAGATTGTCTCCTTTCAAAAGAGACCAAAACCATGCATATACTCCAAATGGTTCAAGAGCAGCATGCAATTTATTTTGGATATGCCTTTTTCACAAATTTTAGGCAAAATTTGTAGGACTGCTAAGGGGTTAACCGCCAAGAAATTATTATTATCTTTTTTTTTTTTAAGAATGCTGCTACTGCTCGTTTGTTGGCCATCATTAGTGATGGGATTTCCGGCTCTTTTTAGAGATCCGGCTCTTTCGGTTTGGCTCACTAAAAAGAGCCGGCTCTTTCGGCTCCGAACCAGCTCTTCAGGTTGTTTTGTTGCTTTAATTAATTTATTATTAACAATAATACAAAATTATGCACAAAAGGAATTACTAACGTAAAAAAAAGGTGGTTTTATTTATATATGTTTATATATAAATATATGCGGTGGCCCCTAGAGACAAAACACGTACAAACTCCAAAACACATTTCTAGCATGAACTGAACTTCCAAAACAGAGCTACTAGATCACTTAAATTACACACTTGAAAGCATGAAAGCATATGTGTATTGCTTGTGTATTTATACACAGGCACTCATATATATTAAAATAATTTAAAAACAATGTTCATTTACCTGTTACTACCACACACCAAATCCGGTCGTTGGTACTTGCTGGCTTGTGTAGCCAGTAGGTAACAAAAGCTCAACACTGCACCTAGCATCCTAGAGCACTTGTGTTGTGTTTTGTACGTGTTTTGATTTTTTATGTGCTTCGGAGTTTGTACGTGTTTTGGAGTTTGTACGTGATTTGTCTCTAGGGGCCACCGTAAATATACTTTTATTTATTCACTCCACACAAAATTTAATAAATCAATCATATAATACAAAAATCAACTATTCACATTTCAACTTTTAACTATTTAAATTTTCAGCTTTTTCCTTTTACAAATTTAAAGTGAAACAACACAAAACACTGCAAACCACAACACAATTAAATATAAATTAAAATATGAAAACAAAAAGGTTCAAGGTTCTTTATTATTTGTCACATGCATAGTTATACAAGTATAACACACAGTGAAATGTAACCTGACACGCTCCTCGACAAGAAGATGCACATTCCTCGTCATATGGACCTGCATGAATAAACTTTCTGAATCCTTTATCATCCTCTATCATCTGCAACTGAAAATAGTTGTGGATGATTACTATACCTTTCTAATGTGACGTCGTTGTCCCTGGCTCTCTTTCTCTCCCTCCCGCTCTGTTCCTGTGCTGAGTGTACCTACCGCCCCTTCCCCCTCTTCCTAGCGTAAAGCACACCGCTCGCCTGCGGAGTGAAGCGGGAAAAAAGTGCGAGAGAGAGGTTGAGAGAAAGGAAAACAAACAAACAAACAAACAAACAACAACAAAAAACATGTGCCGGCTCGCGTCGTTCATGTCAAAGAGTCGGGTCTAAGAGCCATTTCGTTCGCGAACGACCCATCACTAGTTATCATTTTTGCGCTCAAAGTGCTTAGCCCGAGTACTCACAACTGCTGTGAACTTCTCAAAGATTTCTGTGCTGCGTTCAATGAGCACATTTTGAGAAGCCACGAGCCGTCCAATCATTTCAATCTAGTGATGGGATTTCCGGCTCTTTTTACAGATCCGGCTCTTTCGGTTCGGCTCACTAAAAAGAGCCGGCTCTTTCGGCTCCGAACCGGCTCTTCAGGTTGTTTTGTTGCTTTAATTAATTTATTATTAACAATAATATAAAATTATGCACAAAAGGAATTACTAACGTAAAAAAAGTGGTGGCCCCTAGAGACAAAACACGTACAAACTCCAAAACACATTTCTAGCATGAACTGAACTTCCAAAGCAGAGCTACTAGATCACTTAAATTACACAATTGAAAGCATGTGTGTATTGTTTGTGTATTTATACACAGGCACTCATATATATTCAAATAATTTAAAAAAAAAGTTCATTTACCTGTTACTACCACACACCAAATCCGGTCGTTGGTACTTGCTGGCTTGTGTAGCCACAAGATAACAAAGGCTCAACACTGCGCCCAGCATCCTGGAGCACTTATGTTGTCTTTTGTACGTGTTTTGAGTTTTGACGTGCTTCGGAGTTTGTACGTGCTTCGGAGTTTGTACGTGCTTCGGAGTTTGTACGTGCTTTGTCTCTAGGGGCCACTGTAAATATACTTTTATTTATTCACTCCACATAAAATGTAATAAATAAATCACATAATACAAAAATCAACTATTCACATTTCAAGTTTTAACTATTTAAATTTTCAGCTTTTTTCCTTTTACAAATTTAAAGTGAAAACAACACAAAACACTGCAAACCACAACACAATTAAATATAAATAATATGAAAACAAAAAGAACATGCATATTCTCTGTCATATGGGCCTGCATGAATAAACTTTCTGAATCCTTTACCATCTGCAACCGAAAATAGTTGTGGATGATTACTATACCTTTCTAATGTTGTTGTCCCTGCCTCTCTTTCTCTGGCTCTGTTCCTGTGCTACTGAGTGTAACTACCGCCCCTCCCCCCCTCTGCCCAGCGTAAAGCACAAGGCTCGCTTGCAGAGTGCAGCGGAAAAAAAGTGCGAGAGAGAGGCTGAGAGAAAGAAAAAAAAAAAAAAAAAAAAAAAAAAAAAACACGTGACGGCTCGCGATAAGGAGCCGGCTCGCGTCGTTCACGTCAAAGAACCGGCTCTAAGAGCCATTTCGTTCGCGAACGACCCATCACTATTTCAATCACAGCGAGCAGCCTTGTGGGGTTTTGAACAGCCGTTTACACTTTTTTAATCTTTTAAAAGCCAGAGCCAAGCCAGCTCTGAGCAGCAAGAACCCTGTTATCATGGCTCCAAAAAGGTAGATGTGTTCAATGTCCTCGTTCAACAGTCCCGCCTGGCACATGACCCTCCAATTCCTCCACCTGTCCATAGTGTATTCGGCATGGAACGTCCCTCCTGGACACTCGGGCTCTTCAGAGCCTAGGCTTCTTGTTTAGAAGAGGTTGTCAATTGCATGGGTGTATTGGTTTTGTTTTTGCTCACAGGCTTTTGAGCGTTTTCCTTATAAAACGCAGTTTTTACTGTTTCTTCCTGCAGTAAATATGAACAACTACAGTATTCAGGAAGGAAACCAAACATTGCAGATATTTTATCATAACTCTGGTTTTACGTGGCCGATCAACACAATTTAAAAACTGGTATAAAGTCCACACTTTTTCCATCAATTGTTCCGTCTGTCCTGCTCACATCTCCAATGGTTGTACACATTGTCATTAACGTGGCTTCACTCCACATCAGCCGCTTTGCTCGCTAAAACACCGGTGTCGGCACACAAGGACGCTGTCATAGCCTGTCAGCGACGTTGATTAGCTGCGTATATACGAATGTGAATCGCATCATTGGCTGGACTATGGGATAAGGTGGCATCGTTCTAATCTCATACGGGAGCAGCAAGTCACTTACTGACTCACACTGCAAAACAGAGTTGTTAAAGTTTTAATTTTAATTCAGGTTCGATTTTTTTTTGTGCGCAACACAGATTTTTTTTCTGCGCAGAGACGTGCCAGCAGTGCGCAATTGCGCAGCTTAGAGGGAACATTGACTGCACAACTATTCCCCCCATGTCTCCATGTCAGTGTCTCATGCTTCTGTTTTATTTTAATCATCCCTCATCTAGTGTTCAGTGTGTCTAGTTTTGCCTTCTTGTCTCGTGTGCGATTATTCCCAGCTGGGTTTCCCCTACCGTTATCCTTTGTATATTAACCTGTTAAGCCCCCAAGTGTTTACTGAGCATTCTGCTCTAAAATGACATGCCCAAAATGTATTTCTCTACTTACAAAACTTACAAACTGTAAAGTAAGCCTTTAAGTGCTTCTGTCTGTCACTAGCAAAGTTGACCCCGACAGTAAAGCTAGTTACCAGTTATGAGCCAGACACAGAATCCGACGTATTAGCCAGATGTCTTGGTTCTGATGCAGGTGACAGTCTTACTGCTCTGTCCTCTGTTGGCCAAATTGAAATTTTGACATTTGACGACTTCCTGTGGTCACCTACTGCACATTCTGATGCAATTGGTAGTCTTGATGTTGTGTCCTCTGCTGACCATTTTGACACTCATGAGCATCCACCTTCTAGCGATGATTTTGATGCAGCTGTTGATGTATTAGATAACACGAATGAAAGTGACACTGTGCAGATTGGCGGTAGCTGTGGTGATGGTAGCGGTGGGGTTAGGAGTAGGGACATGCCTCATTTTAATTCCAGAGAACTGCGTCAGCGTCTTGATTTTAAAGAGATCGGTCTAGATAATCTGCAACAGGTTCCCGGCAGGGTGCGAGAGAGTTTAGCTAATTTAATTGACCAAGCCCTAGAAGATGCCCCATCAGGGAGCATGTTGAATGTTGTGTTACGAGGACCATCCCTAACCAGTGATGTGCAGTGTGTGTTACAATCAGATGATGATTATAATACAGATTTATTCCTTGAGGAAATCATGCAAGTGCTTCAAAGTAATGACCAGTCTATATCATCAGAAACTTGAATTTATCGCCACAGTTGCTCATAACAGGAGCGGCGGGGTTCGTTTGAGATTAGGGCTTGGCTACAGGAGGTGGTAAGTGACTCATGTTGTAACTGACGTCAGACGCCGGAGATTTTGGCGGAAAATTAAAGCGAATGGTAGTTTAGAATTGAACAAAGTTTCTTTAAGCTTCAGTATTACCAAATATACTAATTGATTGTCATATAACTAACAACATCTGTCCTATCATCTCTAACACCCTGGAGGACAACGGGGAGAGTTTAGACGCTCTCCAAGATTACATCGACCACTGTTTCCAAGATTTAGTCATGAAGAAGGCCCAGAGCGCATCTTCCCCGCCAAAATTGAGACACCATCATCGAAGAGATGTCGCCCGGCAGACTCCCCCGGCACAACATCGCCTTCCGGCAAAGACATTGCAGACATCCTGGAGTCAATCGACAAGAGACTGTCCAGTTTCGATGAGAGACTGTCCCTGGTGGAGATTTTACACCGGGAATTTAAATCTCTGCGAGAATCCCTGGAGTTCAACTGCTGAGTGACATTTCAGACACTGAGATTCACCCTATAGCTGTCAGCGATCATGCTCCTGTATTTTTAACACTAATGAACAAGAATACTACTACACCAAGTAAGAACTGGAGATTTAATACATGGCTGCTTAAAGATGAAGACTTTATTAAATATTTTAAAAAAAGAAGAAAAAAAAGAAGATTGGACTTCATGTTTAGAATATAATGACACTCCCGGAACATCAGCTTCTGTTCTATGGGAAGCAGGGAAAGCTGTGATGAGAGGTCAAATAATTTTCTCATCACATAAAAAGAAAGAAAACAAAAATATTCAGGAATTAGAAAGAAAAAAAAACAAACAAAAAAAACACCAAATCCCTAGAAGCCTACGCATCCCACCAAGATCAGGAAATATTGAACAAAATATGCAAAACAAAACTAGAATTAAATGAGATAATTGATTAAAAATAAATTCTTAGTACAAAGACTACGCTTACAAAATCAGGAACATGGTAATAAATCAATTTCTAGCAAACCAGCTAAAAATAAATAAAGAAAACACAACTAAAAGGTGCTGTTCAAGATTCATCTGGGAACACAATATATGACCCGAAACAAATAAACAACATTCAGGGATTTCTATAAAACGTTGTATTCACCACAAATAAACCCATCTAAAAAGGAAATGATCAGTTTTTGGACAACATAACTCTTCCAAAATTATTAGACCACAGGTGTCTGACTCCAGGCCTCGAGGGCCGGTGTCCTGCAGGTTTTAGATGAGTCCTTGATCTAACACAGCTGATTCAAATGGCTAAATTACCTCCTCAACATGTCCTGATTTCTCCAGAGGCCTGGTAATGAACTAATCATTTGATTCAGGTGTGTTGACCCAGGGTGAGTTCTAAAACCTGCAGGACACCGGCCCTCGAGGCCTGGAGTTTGACACCCCTGTATTAGACACTCAAGCAATGTGAGTGGATTCGCCACTGACATCAGGTGAACTCCAGGAAGCCCTGATAAGTATGCCCAATAATAAGGCTCCCGGTCCAGACTGCTTTCCTGCAGAATTCTACAAAGAATTCTGGACGATTCTAGTACCAGTTTTTTACAGAACGTTGTTGGAAATCAAATTCAAATTTTATTTGACACACACACACACACACACACACACACACACACACACACACACACAATGACACGGGGGTGAAATGCTTGTAGCTGTACAATGCCCGACCATTAAATGACAGAAGTTTTACAATATTTACAGTTTACTACAAAATTTACAAATTAACTTAGGAATTTACAGTAAAGAATGTCCAAATAGCAGAAGAGATTATAAAGATTATAAATTATAGGAATTATAGGAGTATAGGAAAGGGCAGACTTCCATCAAATATGAATTCTGCAACCATTAAGGTCCTGGCTTGTGACCAGTGTCAAAAAAATGGGAAAACCATTGGCTGCTGTGCAACCACTGCAGTGTATAAAGGTAAATATCAGTAGCATTTTAGTAGAAAATAGTAATGTTACCATGTACATTACATATTAATGTGATTCTTTAATCATTGACAGGTGTCACATGTCTGGGAGCTAATCGGAATAGATCTAACTGGACCTCTTCCAAAAAGGGTTGAGGCTTTTCCATTAAAAAGCCAAAGTGCTGCTGAGGTAGCTCATCAGTTGTGCTCACTCATATATAGACATGGCTGCCCAAAACGAATTTTATCCGACCAAGGAAGAGAATTTGTTAACGAGGTAAGTGTTAAGTTTACTTTTCCATCAGAAATCAGAATACTTTATTCATCCCGAGGGAAATTAGGGGTTACAGCAGGCAGCACGCTAATGGCGCATGCGCACTCACAAAAGGAACCTTCTGACCAACTTTACACAAACATCACATTGGGCAGACATGTCAGAAGGTAGGCTGATAGGAAAAAACAACGAAAATACACTACATGAGGTAAGAGGAGGAGAAAAAAAAAAACTCCACTCAGACTGAGCTCCTGGTGGGAGAACAGTTTGATAACAGAAAAAACACCTCAGCACAAAAGCACATGACTATCAATACACCATAGAAACACGAGACAAGCAACAGGGGCGGGTAAAGGGTAAGAGAGAGCCGGCGTAGACAGCGCATCCGGTCCTGCAGCATCTGTGCTGGTCCAGTTGACTGCTATCATCCCCGGTAGGGCACAAGCATCGAAGGCGTTGGAAAGGGAGGGGGATGAGTGAGTGCTTGTCAGTGTAAGTGTGTGTGTGTGTCCAGAGTTCAGCGGAGACAGTGTCCTTCGCACTATCAGGCTAAGTAAACAGTCTGCCAGCCAACCCAGGTGGCCTTCATGGGATGGGAAGAATAGTCATCACACTGTCGTTATCAGGGAGTTGTTTTGGTGGGCTCCAGCCTTGGGCCTGCAGCTGGCGCCGTGGTGTCCGAATGTTGAATATTGTTGATTTCTGTTTTGTGAGCAGCTCGAATTTTAGCACTCTGAGACTGGTCCCTCAACTTCGCGTTGGAGAGCCGCGAGCCTCCCCATGATGGTATCAAACTTCAGTTCCAAGGTGTTGTCAGTCTTTTGATTCTGAGACCTCACAACTGCAGTGATCCGTTCCGCGATGTTTTCCAGCTGTCGCTCAAGGGTCTCATTTTGAGCAGGCCTCTCTCTGATGTTTCCCCTCATACGCTCAATGGTGTTGTTTTGAGCCTTCACAGCAGCTGTAAGCGTCTCCAAGGTGTTGACCATATTACGTTCGTTGTGAGAGGTCGCACCTCGTCCCGGCGCTTCGAATCCAGCGGGCAGACATGTGGGGGTTTGAACAGCCGGTTCCGCTTTCTTATTTCTCTGATAAAGCAGGGCTAGGCCAACGCCGATCAGCATGAACCCTGTTATCATGGTTCCGAATAGGTAGATATCTTCAGCGTCCTCGATCGACAGTCCCGCCAGGCACACGGTCCTCCAGTTCTGCCACCCGTCCATCGTGTAACCGGCAGGGAAAGTCCCTCCAGGGCACTCGGGCTCTCCCGAGCCCAGACTTCTCGTTGAGAAAAGGGTGTCAATAGCATTCAGAGACCAGTTGATCAAATCCATAATTCTCTTTTAGGTTTTAGAGAACGACAGTGAGAGACTGTTCCAGGGAAAGTAATGCACGCAAGACAAGACAAGGACATAGAAGCAAGCAGGGAAGATAAGGGTGAGGAGGAGAGGAGAAGTGCGACCGCCTTCGCTGAGAGCTGAGATACCTCTTTAGGTAAATACTTGGCCACAGTGTGCCAAGTAGCTGCCAGGCCAAAGGTTTTGTGTGATTGTTTTTAAAAAACAATTCTTTTTTCTTTGAAGCTCAACTCAAGACTTTGCAGCTTAATGAAAATAGAAATACCGTATTTTCGCAACTATAAGGCGCACATAAAAGCCTTAGATTTTCTTTAAAAAGTGCGGCGCGCCCTATACTGCAGTGCGCCCTGTGTGTTGTAAGGAGGACGTAGAAGAGAACACCATGAGAACGCTAAAGGGTGAAGTGTGGGCGTTGATTGTATATACCGAGACAATGGCACATACCTGTATAAAAGAACAGGTATGTGCGTTATGCAGGACATCGTTGTTTTAACAACCCTGAAAATGGCAAAGAGACACGCTTACGAAGCACAGTTTAAACTGAAGGCCATCAGCTACGCGGAGGAACATGGAAATCGAGCAGCCGCGAGAGAATTTAAGATTAATGAATCGATGGTTCGCAAGTGGAGGAAGCTGGAAAACAAGCTCCGACAGGTCAAGAAGACGCAGCTGAGTTTCCGCAGACATAAGGCGAGGTGGCCCGAGTTGGAGGAAATACTTGAGCGGTGGATCATCGAGCAAAGAACGAGTGGGAGAAGCGTTTCGACGGTCACCATTCGACTAAAAGCAGTTTCGCTAGCAGAAGAAATGAAAATTGAACATTTCCAAGGAGGTCCGTCTTGGTGCTTTCGTTTCATGAAACTGTGCCATTTTTCCATCCGGACCAGGACTACGGTAGCGCAGCAACTTCCAGCGGATTATAAGGAAAAGCTGGCCATCTTCCGCTCCTACTGCAGCAAACACATCGGCGACAAACACATCCAGCCCAGCCACATCACTAACATGGACGAGGTGCCGCTCACTTTCGACATCCCGGTGAGTCACACTGTGGAGAAGAAGGGGACCAGCACGGTAGCGATACGCACAACGGGGCACGAAAAGTCTTCTTTCACTGTTGTGCTTGGCTGCCATGCTAATGGACAGAAACTGCCGCCTATGGTGATTTTTAAGAGAAAGACTTTGCCTAAAGAGAAGTTTCCAGCAGGAATCATCATTAAGGCAAATGAAAAGGGCTGGATGGATGAGGAAATGATGAAAGAGTGGCTGAGGGAGGTGTATGTAAGGAGACCAGGTGGTTTTTTCAAATGCAAATGAACTGTGAGCTTGCTATCATTCCCGGAGGCCTGACAAAGGAACTCCAACCGCTGGACATCGGTGTGAACCGGCCGTTCAAAGTAAGGCTGCGAGTGGCGTGGGAGCGATGGATGACCGATGGAGACCACAGTTTCACTAAGAGTGGAAGGCAGCGCCGGGCGAGTTACGCCACAATTTGCGAATGGATTGTAGATGCTTGGACTAACATATCTGCTGGTACTGTTGTTCGAGCTTTCGCAAAAGCCGGCATCATTTCCGAGGAGCCGCACGGCACTGAAAGTGACTCTGACAGTGAAGAAAGTGAACCTGGCATGTTTGATGGAGATTTAGCGCAGCTGTTCAATTCAGACACAGAGGATGAGGACTTCGATGGGTTTGATTGATGACAATTACCAGTAATAAAAATGTGAGTACAAAACTCAGTTTTGCTCCCGCTTTATTTTTAAACACGCATACTTGTATGCGCCCTATAACCAGGTGTGCCTTATGTGTGTGTTAAATACAGTAATGGCACACATAAGTGAGACTGTGCCTTTTAGTATGGTGCGTCTTATGGTTGTGAAAATACGGTAAGTGTCACAGCAGCGTATCACCCTCAGACAAATGGCCTAGATGAAAAGACAAATGACAACATAAAAAGGTGTGTTTTATTTGTATGTAACATTTCATTTGCTTTTAAGACACTGTCACTATTGTGGTTTTTTTATGTCCACATGTAGAGCCCTGAGAAAATTAGTCAACAGTCAACAGAATGACTGGGATGTGTATCTGGATGCTTCACTGTTTTCCTTGAGGTCCAAGGTCCACACCACAACCAAATACACACCATTCCATTTAATGTATGGGAGAGAAGCTACATATCCTTCTGAAGTTCCTGTTGAAGTCCCAGTAAGTGTTATTAAGGAATTCTATTTATGTAACAACTATGATAATGCATAAATTAAATGTAATCTTAATTGGAAATTGTGCATATTGATATTGGCTGCAGCTTTAATCTTCTCTGCTTAACTTCTATATGCAAGATACATTTAAAAGATAAAGTGACTAGTTACTTCTTTATATTTGCATCTTTATGTAAAGTAATAAATGTTGAGGAGACCTTTAAGTATAATGTGTTCACCTATGGAAGTGTAAAAATGACTATACAAAAAATGATATGAGTCTTTGTGGCTTTCTGTGCTCAAAGCTTTATAATAAGTATATTTACTTTTAAACATGAGTTATTATAGTTAGAATTTTCAGTTCATGTTTCACATGCATTATTTGTCTTTATGATTTTAATTGTAATTTAAAATGTGAAAATTTTAGCTGTCCTCCATTCTCCCTGAGGAGTCGAGTTACGGTGACTTTGTATCTTCTACAAGAGACGCACAAGAGCAAGTTAAAAAAAAACTGTAGAGGAAAATATGGCAAAGTCCCAAGACTTACAAAAGGAAGCCTATGCCAGACGAGTCCAGAAGAAATACAGAAACCTTGTGTACAGCGTTGGAGATGAAGTTCTTCTCCTGAACATGAGGAAACGTGGAAGGAAGGGAGGAAGGTTTGATCCAGATTTTTCAGGACCCTACACCATTCAAGACATCGCTGGCAAATGTGTGAGATTAAAAAACACGGAAGGAGCAACTTTAAAAAATCACTACAGCATTGACCATATCAAGCCGTACAGAAGAAGCCACCATGTAAATGTCAGTGACAATGAAAAATACCCAACTCACAGTCAGACAGTGAACAGCAACACAGACCTGAAGATGCCCCCCTGCCATCCTACTGCTAACCCTCAGTGCCAGCAAAGTCCAGAGGATACCAGACCCTCTATTATTCATTATGCACCCAAAACGGCTGACAAAAGTTGTTTCTCCCACAAGGAGTTTAATTCTGTTCCTGGACCGGAAACGCGTGAACAAGAACTTCCCTCCCAGACACGAAGCTCAGAAAATGAAGGTGGCATAGTGAACAACTCTTTTTGGCCCGTTGGTCATTTGTTGCCAGTTTGGCGTTGCAACATGATTGATCATTGCATGACTTTGTTTGCATTTTGCAGTCTTCAACTCATATTGGATGTAAAGAAACATGCAACATGCACTGAGCTTGTGGAAGTCTGGAAATGGATCTGCCTGTCAGTAATTTTCTCTTTTGCCCACCCGCTGTACCTTTCCTATTTCTCTGCGTGAAAATGCATGTTTATTGTGTTGACTTTTTTCCATTTGTGGCCCGTTGGCCTTTACCCGGCTTTTCCACTAAAAATCTCATGCATGCCTGAGCTATAGGGATGGGTATCGAAAACCGGTTCTTGTTGAGAACCGGTTCCCACTGTTTCAATTCCTTGGAATCGTTTGCCATTTTTGCAAACGATTCCCTTATCGATTCCAGTCGCCCCGAATGACGTCACCACGTTGCGGAGCGTCATTTACCTGGCAGGAAACATGGCGCCTAAGCGGCTCAAACGCTCAAAAGTTTGATTATACTTTATGAGAACCGATGACAACAGGGCAACTTGCAAAGTAGATATTTCATTTAAGGGAGGAAACACTACGAATATGCAAAAGCATTTGCTCACAAAACACGCGATGTGACACGCGTTTTTAATTCCGCTCCGGACTCGTGACTCTCAACCCAGCAGCAGCGCTAACGTTTGCACGTCCTCTCCCGTTAATGCGGCAGGTAAATAATCAACTAACAGTGCATATTATGTTAGCGCAATCTGCCTTATTACAAGACCTGCCATTACTGTACATGTAGGTGACCATGATGAGAGAGACAGACAGAGTCTGGCTGGCGCTCGCTGGCAGTTCTCGCTGCAGTCTACCGGTAGCGTCTCCTTTCAGGCCAGGATAGACTAATGTCACCGAGCAGTGTCTAAGTTTGTGGTCAAAGGCTTGCACCCATTTGCCACAGCAGATGTCCCCGATTTTTGGTAAGTGAATGTGTTTAATTGTAGGCAGGGACATTACTGGATATTCTTGTGTAATTGCCACAGAACAATTTATGTTATACTTTGTTATTGCTACAGAAGAATGTTGCAGCTTTAAGGCAGGGATGACTCCTGGAGTTGCTTTCTCACTGCATATGCTTTATTTCACAATCAGATCGATTCGATAACAAAAACATACAGCAGCTCCTCTCCTACTCCTAGCCCTTCGCTGCGGTGGAAAAAAGAACGACTTCAATCCCCTTCAAGGAACATACGTACAAAATAGTTTTCCTGATACACCAATGGGGCGTTCAATGCCATCTTGTAAATATGAGTACTCTGGCAGAGTAACAGTTCAAATGAAAAATACACCAGAACAAACAAGCAAACAAAAAAAGAAGTGTGGGGTACCTTTGAACCAATGAACAAAGTATAACAATTTATACTTTTTAACATAACCCGACCCCGTCAATATGTGATATGTCTCACAAGAATATTTATTTTATCATTTTACATTTACAATTTTTTTTTCCTGGGGACCCTGTGACACCCCATTGAAGAGCCGTAGGCTGGATCTCTCAAGATCTCACTGTTGGGTTTGTAAGGCCATGTTACTCCTAAATTTCTATCTTGTTCAAAGAGAAGATATAAAACAAAGCTCTGAGCTAATCGACCTTAGTGTTCTCCTTTTTAAAAAAAAAAAAAAAAAAGAATCGATAAGAGAATCGATAAAGAATCGAATCGTTAAACAGAATCGAAAATGGAATCGGAATCGTTAAAATCTTATCAATACCCATCCCTACTGAGCTAACTTATCATATTTTTCTTTTAGTAAAGAGGCTATGGCGTGCAAAGGATACTGGGCGCTTGGAGTCAGTTGTTGGACCATACAAGTTATTTGATTCCTCTTTACGAACACTGCAGGGGTCACGGTGGCTTTCTGATGAGGTAAGAGAACTTATCATTATTGATTCTGATTTTGAAGTGCTGCTCCTTCTGAAGCATCTGAAGCACCATTAATAGTTTAAAATGTGCAGGTAGGTGTGTGGGGGGGGGGGGGGTTATATAGCAAAACTCTGATAAAGTTTCACCCACTCACTTCAATAGGAACGATTGTTATCAACAACAACACAGATGTTGTGACATCTGTGACATCATAATACCCAGTTTATGCAGAAAGAACCTTTATCAGAAATTATATTCCTTTCCAAGTTTTTGTGTACAGCACTCAAGCAGTTACTTCAGAATTTGTTGCTGCTGGTTTATAAACTCTGACTTTTCAAAACAGGTCATTGATGCATACCTGCACCGTGTCATTGAGAGACGAAAGGTAAGTAAGAAATGTCCTTTGCCCACTTATATTGAAATACAATAAATAAATAAATAAATAAATAAATAAAAATGTATTTACTGTTCTGTAACATTTTTGTATACTTCTACAGAATGCTGTACACCTGCTCTGTTCAGTAGTTGCAAGCTCGTTGTTTTCTGGGCAGTTCAGATGCCTCACCAAGGTAAGTTGAAAGTTAAGAAGTGGTCCAAAAAGTTGACTCATTTCTATTTCTGAGGACAGAGTTCAGTTCCTTTAAACAACACTATATTTGAAAACACCCTGAGATGCATGGTACCCAAGTAAATCGAAATTACTCTGCACTTCCAATCCCACAGATGAAGTTCCCAGTTGAAGACATGTGGTTGTGCCCTGTGAACTTTGGTACGCACTGGATTCTTGTGGTATGTGTTCATATAGTTATTAATTTGCGTAATTTGTTGTGAAGCAGTTTCTTGCTCAGTGTTATTCTTAAATAGGTTTTCAGTGGCAAAAACTATAGTGATTTTTAATTTATTAACTTTTTCCTTTAGATTGTCAACATTTCTGCACAGAAAATACTGCTCATAGACCCCATGGGGAATGAAGGTGTTTATGACAGGAAAATTCTGCGCAACTGGAGGTATGCATGATACTGAGGTATTATTCTTAGATAAAACATTTCTTGTTTCATTACAAACATTTTTGTTCAACTAGGAATTTTCTGAGGATGAGAGGGCATGAAGACACCATGGAGTGGCAGTTACAGACTATGCAACACAACAACCAACAGGATTCCAGCAGTTGCGGAGTTTTGCTGTTAAAGGTAACCCTTATTCAAATGATTCCATTTATTGTTAGCTACAATTAGGACTTTATATTACAATAATGAGAAATCTCAGTTTGCAGAACACTACCTTGCTTTTGGAGAGAGGTCAGTGAAGTATTAACCACTACAGAAGCAGTTGTGCTGGAGCGAATGCAGATAGCTTGCACCCTACTTGAACATCGAGGTAAGTCCAGTAAAGTCCTTATCACGTTAGAGTGTGTACTTCCATTTTAAATAGTGCTTTTTAAACACTTTCAAATAAGACCCTTCTTTAAGTCTAATTAAAAAAAATTCAGGGGACTAATTTGCCATGAAGTATTTGTGGAACAAATTTACTACTATTTTTTTAATTAATCAATAAATAATGTTTGAGTAAAACCTAACCATGAATGTGTTTCAGGGAACGCTGAGGATTACTGCATTGTTTGCTCTATGTTAGATACGGACGCTGACCGCAGCATGATTGAAATGGTAAAACAAAACCAAACAAAAGAAACACGTAAGTCTTAGTATCATTACTTGCTAATCATGTTTAAAATGTTGACTAATAGTATTCACCAAACATATGAGCCATTTATTTTTCCTTTCCAGGTGCAGTGTGAATCTTGCCAAAGATGGGCACATTTTGCATGTGCAAAATATAAAGAGCAACCAAGAACATAAATGCAAAAATATGTAAGGAAAACACATAACAACTTCTAATAAAAACAGCTGTCTTTTCCCCTCTATGTCTCTTTGCATTCTTTGTCAACATTAGATGATTGTGTGCTGGAGGCACGTTTTAATAGTGTGATTTGGCCATCTGAACGTCCTACCCATACGACGGAGCCATTAACTACGTAAGGTAGCATATTCTGATAAGGTAGCACGGATTGATAGACAAGACCATAAATTTACGCTACGGTAGGACGTTTTGTCAGAACAGTGGATACAATCTCACTGCACCTAGCCGAATCCTTCATTGCCCTGACGAATTCTGTGGTGCATCTTCATTTACTTTAACAGATTTTACATAGTAAATAAAGTTTTGTTTTTCTGAATGTTCTTTTTTCTTTTAAAAAAATAAATAAATAAAAATTAGATATAGATCTCTCTCGATCTCTCTCTCTCTCTATACACACACACAGATATTAATGTAGAACAATTATGTGTATATGTTAGTTTATAAGACCTATGTTATATATAATTCAGAGGAAAGGGGATGTGTTGATATGTAGGTGTTCATGTAATGATAAGGTTTACCAGCAGGGGGGCGCTGTATTTAAGAAAGCTCATGAATGCCTCCAGGGGAGCACATAAAAGACTGGTCTGTGGTGTGAGAGGATGAATGGTGTTAATAAAATGTTTGGGGCAGTAGCTCGCAAGGCATAAGTGGATGCCGTGTTATTTTTAACAAGCGCTACGAAGACAACACACGACCCTCCTCTCCAAGGACAGAAAATGCAGAGAAGACTCACCACTCAGCAGGCCTTGGAAATGATCCTGAGTGAAGTCAACCCTTGTGACTCGGATGGAGAAGACCTAGAATTTCAGAGCTGTCTGATCAGTCTTCAGGTTAGGAAATAATATGAAATGAAACCTATTTCATGTCAAACAAGTGAAAAATACTAAAAGAAAAGCAGAGCAGAGTGACAGAAATATCTACTCTACCTTTTTTTTATAGTTTCCACTTTTTGTGTGTGCTGGGTTAGGTGTTAAGGTTACTAGCTAACCCCATTTCATTTCAAACAAGTAAGTGGATATAGTAAGTAAGATATTTCAGACATTATTCCGATACAGAGGAGGAGATACTGGAATTATAATTAGTTTCTATGCATGCATTTGTGATTTCGTTTGACCTTCCCACTGCTCACAATTTGAATTTGTTCACACTGCAGATGAGGAGACTGCTTCTCAACCTAAAAAGAGAGCTTGTTTGGTGACTGAGACAGCGAAAGATGGCACAGTGTGGCGTGAAGAACAGGTGGGGCCCTGTCTCCCTTTCACCCCAATAGAAGCGTACTCTGCAGATGGAGAGCCAATGGCTAAGGCCAAGAAAAGTATCTCGAGTCGCCTTCAGAGCTTCCTGTGTTTCATCACTCTTGACATGCTTCATAGCATTCAAGAATGGAGTATTCAACATGCACAGCAAACGGAGCATGTTCATTGGTTCATGGACCTCCCTGAACTAATGGCATTTATTGCAATTGTCATCTTGCGGGGGGTTACTAGGGTTCCATCGCTACGTGACTGCTGGTCAGCAAACCTGGGTAGGGTTGCCAACCGTCCCTTAAAATACGGAATCGTCCCGTATTTCGAAACAAAAGTACACGTCCCGTATTGAGCTAATAAGGGACGCACTTTGTCCCGTAATACAGTGAGAATCAAAAGTAGTCTATAAATGTTAATGGAATTAACGCTTTGTTTGAAAACAATTCCCAGCCCCTCTCCTGCTTTGTGACCAATGAGCTGACAGCACACTTATGACAATTCGAGTATGACAATTCAGATTATCTCATTGGTCGAGGAAAGGTCGCTTACAGAGAAAATACCGGAAGACAACAGATGACCACAACAACAAGCATGGCCAACAGGGAAACAAACGCCGACACTGCGGTGCAAGTCTCGGATGACAGTACACCTAAAGCTGGGCAGACACTGTGCGATTTTCAAACTGCACGATTGACTCGCAGGGGTTAGAAGTTGGTAGGTCACGATGCAGGTCTCACACTATACCGCCCGATGCTCTGATGCGACCTGAGAGCTCACACTGTGCCTCCATAACATGAAGGTTATAACAGACAATCTTTCTCTCTCTGTCTTTCACTCACACAGACACACACACACACACACACCCACCACCACCACCATCAACTTTGCTAAATTGCTAATGAAAAACATTGATCAGGCAGCTGTGATTAAGCAGCAGTGTAGATCCAACTGTTTTCACGGTTGTTGTGGTCGTGATAATTTTGTGATGCCACATCGAAAAGGCTCGGATGAGCTTTCTAAAGTTCTACAAGTTGTGCCTCCATGGCTTGTGTCCAGATCACACGCTGCACAGCTGTGCTGCTCCGTCTTTTTCACCGACGTTTACGTGTTTGCGCGTGCGCAGTGTGAGCGGCTGTGGTGACACCCTCACGAGCGATTGATGATCGGGAGCTGGTCGTGAGGTGTTAATCGCTTCTCGTTACCCCATGTATACTACACGACGCACGATGAAGGCCAAAATCGGGCCGATCACCAAATCGGTCGCACGACTCAAAAATCATCTCAAAATGGGCCAAAAACCGCACAGTGTGAGCCCAGCATTAGAGCAGCAATGTTTGTTCCCCTCAGAGAAAGAAAAAAAAAAAAAAAAAGGCTGCAAAAGTACAGGGAGGAATGGGAAAAGGAAAACACCTGGCTGGAAAAAGTTAATATGGGCATGTGCAGTGAATATCAGCGCTATGTGGCCAGAAGTGTGATAATATAACTTATTTTGTGTAATAAACATCTGCAAGGATAGATGATTACAACAAATAGATGACTAATACATAAAAGTAATACATAGATGAATAATGATGATGAGTTATGATGCGTAATCATGGGAACAGGCGGGTTTACAAACAGGAGCAGCTGATTAGCATTAGAAAAGCTGAAATAATACCTCAACTGAAGCCAATTGTACTAAATGCACTATATGTGCACAGTTACAAGAATATTTTTCTTTCTATTGTTTTCTATTAATTTATATAATTTTAAGTTAAGCAGGACAGAGTTCTTTTAAAGAAAGATTTACTTATATTCTCAAAAGTTAAGCATGACAGGCTTCTGTTTAAGAAAGAGACCTGTTTTACTGTGTTAATGTTGTCATTTTGAGCTAAAAATAAATGGCTAAATGATCATTTGTTTCCCATGTGTTCATATCACAAAGAATATGCATCTGCTTAAATCAACTTCAAGTCAAATGGTTAAAAAAATAATTTCACACACAAAAAAAGAGCTACCACACTGGGAAGCATAGCTGGACTGGCCATCGGGCATATGCCCGGTGGGCCGCTGGCGATTTTTTGTTTTTATGGGCCGATGGATTTTTAATTTTTTTAATTTTTTTATTTTTTAGGAAGGGTATATATAATGAAAGGTGTTGGATTGGCCAATTGGTCATGATCGACTCTGGGCTGGACCAATTACAGCCGAGGAGGCTGGATGCACCCTCCCCCTTGTTTAGCAATCACGTGATTTTCGCGCATTGCATGCCGGGAACTCGTGGCAAAACAATCCAAGTACCGCATCAAATGCAAACATTTGCAGCACCGCAAAACGTTCATTCTCCGGTTCCAATACCTTCTTTTTTTTCCTTTGCCGCACAAAAAAGGAATGTACAAAACAAAAGGAGAACAATGCCGGTCCGTACAAAGACAGACTCGACGAAAAGACAAAGAAAAGATACGAGGAAAAAATCAAAGGAGTGAAAGAGTGGACAAAAGACGTCAGCGTGCTGCCCAACTTTCACCACGCTCAGATTTATAATTATACGCTTCTTGGAGTGAGTGCATACACTCATGAAGTTTAGTAACTTCAGGTCACTGCAACAAGCCCAGGTACAGTTTACCGACGGATGGGTACAGGACCTTGAAACGCACCGTGTAGAACGAAAGACTATTGTACGTATCATAAGTTTACCAGTCTCACAAATCGTCTTCATAAATACACATTCATTAACAGTTTATTAATAGGACCTTTGAGCTCAACGGTAATTAATTAGTAGTGGAAATAATTTCTGGTAGTGTAACAGTGTTTGTGGTATTATTCCACTTGCCACAAATATCAGTGTAATGGGGAAACAGCGCCCCCCCTCTCGGTGTGGCTGGCTGCAGTAATCGCTGCCAGTCTGCCGTAGCCATACGAGAGGTGAGTTGTATTGTTCCGCACACAATATAGCTAAGTAGTACAGACACATAAAACATGTTTGATTAGCTGACGAGCACCGAGTGTAATAAGTGCTTAGTGGACACATGTCCAACACCAGTTTTATGTACTTTTCATTTGTTTATTAATGTGTGAAACTGCATGCTAAAGCGGAATGCTAATGAGATGTTCTGCCGTAGTGTGCTGTGCGGAGTGGTGTGTGGCGAGCCTGTGCACTGATAATACACCGTTGTTTCCATTCAGGTACATCATTTGTTGTTGCTGTTATTTTATTGTATATTAGAAATTGTAATATTGCTGCAGTAATCGCTGCCAGTCTGCCGTAGCCATACGAGAGTGTGCTGTGCGGAGTGGTGTATGGCGAGCCTGTGCACTGATAATACACCGTTGTTTCCATTCAGGAAATAAAGTGGCAACGATCGATCAGAGACTCCTTGTCTTTTTAAAAACACTACACAACGCAGAGTCGAGGAGTCTGTTTGGGCCGAACTGTTGCAGCGGGATGAAGCAGAAACCGGTTACAGTAGCATTACAGAAATGTAGCAGTGACAATAATATTGTATGTTGTAATCGCAATGGACAATTAGTGATACAAAACAACTGTTTTATCTTGTGAATAAAAGTATATGGTTTTGTCAGTGTACCATGGTTATAACAGAAGCGAAACGCAATATTGTGTCAGGACAATTCACTATTTATGCACAATAAACAAAGGAGCATAGCGCGACAATTTCTGTTCAGCGCCAGACTTGCTTGTAATCTATATCACCAATTATGTTAAGAAAAATGACGCATTAACTACTACAAAACTCTGACCTTTGTGGGAATGCTTGGATCAGACTAACATGTGAGCTGGAGTGTTCTGAGATGTTATATTTGGTATATCCAGACCATCCGTCGGCTCTTACTTCGGAAACATGGCTTAAAATTTTTCACTTCAACGACGTAATCCGATAAAAAAAAAAAAAAAAAAAAAAAAAGGATCTCTTTACCCATCAGCTTCCCGTGGCTGTCATGCGACCGGCTATTGCAGTTAATAATACAACAGCTTCTTGCCATTTTTTGGGTTTCTTTTTATCGCTGTGTAACTGAGTTCAATTGAAAGCCTGCGTGCGCTAGTACCTCTTGCCACAAGTTCCCAGAATCCTTTGCGGTTTTATCCCTGAATGACGTCACATTTCAATCTTTATCCTGGTGGGCCGGTCTCTAGTCAAAATGCCCGGGCTGATTTTTTGTCCCAGTCCAGCCTTGCTGGGAAGGGTGAAGACAACTGGGTTGCCCGGCCCTGGCCACGAGGTGTCCCTTATTTATTTTTCAGGGAGTTGGCAACCCTAAACCTGGGAAACCCACAGATAATTGGAACTATGGCACGAAACCACTTCCAAGACATCATGCGACACCTACGCTTTTGATGACAGGTCCACCTGCGGTGATTGAGCAAAGACTGATAAGTTCGCTGCAATTTCCAGTGTGTGGGGATCATTTGTCACCAACTGCATCACGTGCTACAACCCTGGTCTACATATTCAATTCAATTTTATTTATATAGCGCCAAATCACAACAAAGGTCGCCTCAAGGCGCTTCATAGATACAGAGAAAAACCCACCAATCATATGACCCTCTATGAGCAAGCACTTTGGCGACAGTGGGAAGGAAAAACTCCTTTTAACAGGAAGAAACCTCTGGCAGAACCAGGCTCAGGGAGGGGCGGCCATCTGCTGCGACCGGTTGGGGTGAGAGAAGGAAGACAGGATAAAAGACATGCTGTGGAAGAGAGACAGAGGTTAATAACAGATATGATTCAATGCAGAGAGGTCTATTAATACATAGTGAGTGAGATCATATCACTGTTGATGAACAGCTTTTCCCATCAAAGACTCTGTGCAGTTTCCTGCAGTATATTGCAAGTAAACCTGACAAGTTTGGGATCAAGTTCTGGGTGGCTTGTGACCTAAAATCCAAGTACATTTGCAATGTCCTCCCATATCTTGGCAAGGACCCCAATCCAGTGGGGAGAGACTGTCTGAAAATGTAGTGATGAGGCTGATTGATCCTAGACAAGGGCAGAAATGTTACCACGGACAATTTCTTCACATCGCTTTCACTTGCGCAAAAACGTCTTTGACGGAAAACCACCATCCTTGGCACAGTCAACAAGATTCGCCGGGAAATTCCTCAATCCGCTGGACACACAGATCGCAATGAATTCACCACTCAGGTATGTTGCAGGTCTTTTGTGGTTCTCCTCCTTGAATCGCTACCTTATCATGGTGGAGGGGTTTGTGTGTCCCAGGGATCCCAGGGGCTATGTTGTCTGGGGGCTTTTGTCCCCTGGTAGGGTCTCCCATGGCAAATTGGTCCTGGGTGAGGGACCAGACAAAGAGCAATTCAGAAGACCCTTATGAAAAGAACATTGAAGGAACAGTTTACCCTGTCCGGGATAGGGTTACTGGAGCCAGGCCCGGGGAGGGTGCCCGAGGGAGAGCGTCTGGTGGCCGGGCCTTAGTCCATGGGGCCCGGCCGGGCACAGCCCGAAGAGGAGACATGGGCCCATCCTCCCGCAGGCCCACCACCCGCAGGAGGCACCATAGGGGTCGGGTGCATTGTGTGCCAGGTGGCAGCCAGGAGCGGAAGCCCTGGCGGACTGACCCCCGGCTGCCAAGACTGGCAATAGGGACATGGAATGTCACCTCTCTGGTGGGGAAGGAGCCCGACTTGGTGTGTGAGGTTGAGAGGTACCGGCTAGATATAGTCAGGCTCACCTCTACGCATGGCTTGGGCTCTGGAACCAGTCTCCTGGAGAGGGGCTGGACTCTGTCTCAGTCTGGAGTTGCCCCTGGTGAGAGGCGGCGGGCTTGGGTGGGTATTCTAATATCCCCTTGGCTTGCTGCCGGTACGTTGGGGTTTTTCCCGGTGGATGAGAGGGTTTGTTCCCTGCGACTTGCGGTCGGGGAACAGGTCCTGACTGTCATCTGCGCTTATGCGCCGAGTGGCAGTTCGGAGTACCCAGCCTTCTTAGAGTCCCTTGGGGGGTGCTGGAAGGTGCTCCACCTGGAGACTGTTGTCCTGCTGGGAGACTTCAATGCTCACGTGGGTAACGACAGCGAGACCTGGAGGGGCGTGATTGGGAGGAACGGGTACTCCCTGATCTGAACCCGAGCAGTGTTTTGTTATTGGACTTCTGTGCTAATCAGTTTGGCCATAACGAACACCCTGTTCGAGTATAAGAGTGTCCATAAGTGCAGGGATAGCTCAGTAGGTAGAGTGGTGGCCCCATGATCGGAAGGTCGGGGGTTCGACTCCACTGAACGGCTACCCTGAGGTACCCCTGAGCAAGGTAGGATCCTCCAGCAGCCACTGGGCCCAGGCTCCTCTAGCAAGGCACCAACAAGTAAATCAACAGTGACTTCAACGGGCCATCACAAGGAAATACCAATCTCATCATTTTGAAAATGTCACCTAAAAAAGCAAACCCAGGAGTTGAAGAGGAGTTGGAGGAGATTAGGAAATCGCTTAATTTCATGTCTGATGAACTGAGCAAAGTGGCTAAACAACAAGGTATGCTACATGACCTAATGGATGAAATAAAACAACTAAAAAACCTCATAAAGGACAAGGACAAGAAAATAGACGACTTGGAATCGAGGACCTTGAACAATACACAAGAATGGATGATTTAGTCATAAGTGGTCTGGAGACGCAACACCGAACCTACGCCAGAGTAACAGCTGGCGGAGGTAAAGACGGTGAAGATGCCCCGGTAGAGGAGCTGCAAACGCTTGAACAGCAAGTGATAAAATTCCTTCAAACGAAGAATGTAAGTATTCAGAGCCATCATATTGCAGCATGCCACACGCTCCCCAGAAAAGACAGTAAAACAAAGCCAGCAATCATTCTTCGGTTTGTGAGTCACAAAACAAAGATTGAGTTACTGAAACAGGGTAAGAAGCTAAAAGGGACTGGTGTGTATTTAAATGAACATTTAACGAAAAAGACTGCTGAAATTGCAAGACAGGCCTGAGAAAACAAAATAAGATACAAGCGACATGGACGAGGAACTGCAAAGTAATGATAAGACTAAATGGCAATCCCGAAGAAGCGAAAGTTGTGATGATAAGAGAACTCAAAGACTTAGAGCAATATAAATAATCAGGAATCTGCTATGGAATCTATTGGAAAAGTGACGATTGGATAATGAACAATGGGTATGGAAAGTGTTTCTGGCCTTATGGCTCAAAAACAATGGAAACAACAACAACAAAAACACATAAATGACAAGTTTGGACACAGATTATAGGTTTCCATTCGGAGATATTGAAGAGGAAGACTTTGATTATGAAAAGGACTGTCAAGGTGGTTATTTTGCCACACACGCTGAGAAAACGAACTTCAAAACGTTTAACTATGCAGAGCACAACATGCATGACCCTGAAAGTAACATTGACCCAGATACCCACTTCTACAATAACACCAATAATACTTGTGAGTACTATACAGATGACCAATTCAATGTGAATATTAAAATGGCAAATGCATTGTCGGTCATACATTTCAATAGTAGAAGCCTGTATAAAAAATTTTCTAAAATTACAGAATGTTTAAGTAAGTTAAAAAAGTTTAATATAATTGCAATATCAGAAACATGGCTCGATAATGAGAAAGTGAAATGGGACTGGAAGGATACGAATTATTTACAATGAACAGGGTGAATAAAAAAGGAGGCGGTGTTGCTTTATATGTAGATAAAGTTTTGAAATGTAGTCTGAATGTATGTCAAGCACCATAGATAACATATTGGAATGTGTCACTATTGAAATTCATGTTGAAAAAGCTAACAATATAATTATAAGTTGCATCTATAGGACACCAGGTTCATGCCTTGGGATATTCAATGAAAAACTTGCTGCTATGTTTAGCAACCTAAATGATAAAAAAGTGCAAATAATTTGTGGTGATTTTAATATAGATTTGCTAAACCCAAATGGACATCAGAAAACAACGGATTTCATAAATACAATGTATAGTAACTCCCTTTTCCCTGTAATTATAAAACCAAGTAGAATAACAATTGATACAGCTACATTGATAGATAATATATTCACAAATAAAATTGACCATGAAATAGTAGGTGGACTTCTTATAACTGATATAAGCGATCATCTTCCTGTTTTTGCAATTTTTCAAAATTATTTTGGGATTAAAACTACACAAAAGAATCAAATATTTGATATGATACGACAGAACAACAAGAGCCATTGCTGCCCTCCAGGTGGACTTAAAGGAACACAATTGGAATGAGGTTTTTGCAAATGAAGATTCAAATAGTGCATATGATGCATTCTTATCAACTGTAATTTCACTATATGAAAAACATTGTCCTTTAATGAAGATCACTAGAAAGCATCACAGATCAAATAAGCCATGGATCACAAAGGGGATAGAAGATGCATGTAAAAAGAAAAATAATCTATATAAGAGATTCATAAAACAGAGGACAAAAGATGCCGAAATAAAGTACAAGTTATATAAAAATAGATTAGTAAATATTATAAGAACAAGTAAGAAAGAATATTACCACAAATTATTCGAGCAAAGTAGAAGTAACACACAAGAAACATGGAGGATATTAAACAGTATAATCAAAAAGGGCTCAAAAAAATAAGAATTATCCAGATTTTAAAAAAGATAAAGATATTGTGCTTGATAAAACTAAAGACATTGCAAATGAATTTAATGATTTCTTTGTAAATATTGGCTTTAATTTAGCAAAAGAAATTCCAGAGTCAAGAAATAATAACGACCTAAATAAACATATTACTCAGAATGTGTCCTCCATGTTTATTGGTGCTGTAACTCATAGAGAAATAATTAACATTGTGAAGACATTTAAAAATAAAAAGTCCACTGACTGTTTTGGTATTGACATGATATTAGTTAAAAGTATTATAGAATATATAGTGCAACCTTTCGCATACATTTGTAATCTGTCCTTTCAAACTGGTGTGTTTCCCTCACAAATGAAAATAGCAAAAGTTATTCCAATCCATAAAAACGGAGAGAGATGTCAGTTTACCAATTACAGGCCAATATCACTACTCCCACAGTTCTCAAAAATTTTAGAAAAGTTATTTGTTAATAGACTTGATAAATATATTGAGAAGCATAATCTCCTAAGTGATAAACAATATGGCTTTAGAGTGAAAAGGTCCACTTCAATGGCAGTGATGGAACTTGAAGGGATATCTAATGCAATAGATAATAAGGAATATACTGTTGGTGTTTTTATAGACTTAAAAAAGGCGTTTGATACAATTGATCATTCTATATTAATGAATAAACTAGAGAGATATGGCATAAGAGGGATAGCATACAAGTGGATGAAAAGTTACCTGGATGAAAGATATCAATATGTCGAATTCAATAATGTAAAATCTAAGCAGTTGAAGGTAACTTGTGGTGTTCCTCAGGGCTCTGTGCTGGGCCCTAAATTATTTATATTATATATAAATGACATATGTAGTGTTTCCAAACTGTTAAAATGTGTATTGTTTGCTGATGATACCACTCTGTACTGCTCAGGTAAAAACCTAGAACAGCTTCTGACTACAGCGGAAAAGGAGTTAAATATATTAAAAAACTGGTTTGATGTAAATAAGTTATCATTAAATATAAAGAAAACAAAATTGATTATTTTTGGCACTAGACAAATGAAAAATGTATCTAAAATCAGGGTTAATGGAATTGAAATTGAAAGAGTGTACGAAAATAAATTTCTTGGAGTGATAATTGATGATAAGCTGAGTTGGAAGTCTCATATAAACCACGTGAAAACAAAAATGTCAAAAACCATTGCTATTCTCTATAAAACAAAGCATGTCCTGAACAAAAAAATCATTATACACACTTTATTGTACTCTGTTGCTTCCATATATGACTTACTGTCTGGAGATATGGGGTAATGCATATAAAACGAACACTCTTCATATTTTCAAGTTACAAAAAAGAGCTATAAGAATTATAAACCAATTAAACTATATAGAACCAACTAACATTTTGTTTGTTAATCTGAATACCCTGAAATTTTATGATTTAGTTGAATATAAAATGGCACAGATAATGTATAAAGCACAAAATAACTTGCTTTGCCCCAGTACTCAGAAGCTGTTCAAAGTCAGTCGACAGGTATCGACAGGCCAAGCGGAATGCGGCTCGGGCAGTGGCTGAAGCAAAAACTCGGGTGTGGGAGGAGTTCGGAGAGGCCATGGAAAAAGACTTTCGGACCGCCTCGAAGAGATTCTGGCAAACCGTCAGGCGCCTCAGGAGGGGAAAGCGGTGCTCTACCTGCACTGTGTATAGTGCTGGCGGAGCGCTGCTGACGTCGACTGAGAAAATTGTCAGGCGGTGGAAGGAATACTTCGAGGACCTCCTTAATCCCACTGACACGTCTTCCGAGGAGGAAGGAGAGTCTGGGGATGAGGGGAATGACCCACCAATTTCCAGGGGCGAGTTCACTGAGGCAGTTAAACAACTCCTTGGTGGCAGAGCCCCTGGTGTTGATGAGGTCCGCCCAGAGTTCCTGAAGGCTCTGGACGTTGTAGGGCTGTCCTGGTTGACACGCCTGTGCAATGTTGCGTGTAGATCAGGGGCAGTACCTGTGGACTGGCAGACCGGGGTGGTGGTCCCCATCTTTAAGAAGGAGGACCGGAGGGTGTGTTCCAACTACAGGGGGAAAAAAAAAAAAAAAAAAAAAAAAAAAAAAAAAAAAAAAAAAAATCACTCCTCAGCCTCCCTGGGAAAGTCTATGCCAGGGTGCTGGAAAGGAGAGTCCGTCCACTAGTTGAACCTCGGATACAGGAGGAACAATGCGGTTTTCGTCCTGGTTGTGGAACACTGGACCAGCTCTTTATCCTCTCAAGGATACTTGAGGGTGCATGGGAGTTTGCCCAACCAGTCTACATGTGTTTTGTGGACTTGGAGAAGGCATTCGACCGTGTCCCTCGGGTGTCCTGTGGGAGGTGTTGCAGGAGTTTGGGATGTCTGGCCCATTGCTACGGGCCATTCGATCCCTATACAACCGTTGCAAGAGCTTGGTTCACGTTGCCGGCAATAAGTCGGACTCGTTCCTGGTGGGTGATGGGCTCCGCCAGGGCTGCCCTTTGTCACCAATTCTGTTCATAATTTTTATGGACAGGATTTCTAGGCACAGCCAAGTGGCGGAGGGCTTTCGCTTTGGTGGCCTCAGAATCTCATCTGATTTTTGCGGATGATGTGGTTCTGTTGGCTTCATCGGGTGAGGGCCTCCAGCTTGCACTGGAACAGTTCGCAGCCGAGTATGACGCAGCGGGAATGAGGATCAGCACCTCCAAATCTGAGGCCATGGTTCTCAGCTGGAAAAGGGTGGAGTGCCCTCTCCGGGTCGGGGATGAGTTCCTACCCCAAGTGGAGGAACTCAAGTATCTTGGGGTCTTGTTCGCGAGTGATGGGAGAAGGGAGCCGGAGATCGACAGACGGATTGGGGCTGCAGCTGCAGTAATGCGGACGCTGCACCGGTCCGTCGTGGTGAAGAGGGAGCTGAGTGTAAAAGCGAAGCTCTCAATTTACTGGTCGATCTACGTCCCTACCCTCACCTATGGCCACGAGCTGTGGGTAGTGACCGAAAGAACGAGATCGCGGATACAAGCGGCAGAAATGAGCTTCCTCCGAAGGGTGGCTGGCCTCTCCCTTAGAGATAGGGTGAGAAGTTCGGCCATCCGGGAGGGGCTCAGAGTAGAGCAGCTGCTGCTCCACATCGAAAGGAGCCAGCTGAGGTGGTTCGGGCATCTGACAAGGATGCCTCCTGGGTGAGGTGTTCCAGGCATGTCCCACCGGGAGGAGGCCCCGGGGCAGACCCAGGACACGCTGGAGAGATTATATCTCGGCTGGCCTGGGAACGCCTTGGTGTTCCCCCGGATAAGCTGGAGGAGGTGGCTGGGGAGAGGGAGGTCTGGGCCTCTTTGCTTAGGCTGCTGCCCCCGCGACCCGGCCCCGGACAAAGCGGATGAAGATGGATGGATGTTTGTGTTTCATTTTGTGTAAAAAAGTGTTATGGAAATAATTTCTTATTTCTTAGGTGTTTTCCACCACTGCTGCCACGCTGATGGCGTATGTGGCCAAACGGAAGAAGACAGTCTATATTCTTAGCAGCATGCACAGCGTGGTTCAGACTGATAACACCACAAAAAAGGAAGCCAAACACTGTCACCCTTTACAACACCACAAAGTGTGGCGTGGATGTGATGGACCAGATGGTGCGGGATTACACTGTCCGCAGAGGAACACGGCACTGGCCAGTTGCCGTGTTCTATAACATGATTGACATGGCAGCACTGAATGCACATGTGCTGTATCAAGTATGCACCGGGACGAAGGAAAGACGGGTGGACTTCCTGGTGGAGCTTGCAAGAGAGTTGGCTAACTCTCATATGGCTGGGAAGAAGGCAAGAAAAGAACAGTTGCTTCAGACAACCCTTTTGTTTTGTTTTTTTTGTACTGTTTTTATCAATGAATCTCAGCAACAAAGGAAATACACCCATGTGTGTTGATTTCTCCCTAAGATGGCAAACTGAAACACAAGTTTCCTTGTGGCTCAGCATGGCCCCACCTTATTTACATAACAAAATCAGCAGTTCACAGGTGATTAAGGATATTCGCTAAAAGGCTGGAAGGCGGGGGGTTTTTTTGGTAGAAAAGCCAAATGGCCGCTCTCTGATGTTAAGTATTTCCACATTTTCCCCTTTAAGGTGAGTTTTTTTTTTTTAATGTTTATTATAAAATTCCTTTCCTAAATCTGTTTGGAGTTTTTCCAGGCACCTAACCCATGCATACTTCGAAAACACATCTATGCATGTCAATAAATACCTAACATTATCATTATCCACAGAATATTCACACATGTCAACCAAATCAGCTTGAAACTGTTTGTCAATCCCGTTAACCAAAACTCCATTTCTGGGGAAATGTATCCTTGCAGGTTTATGAAGAGCCTGTTGCCTCACTGACAGCAATATCGAGTTTCTTTACACCTCCTAAACCCCCTGGGTGTGCAGGGTTGTGATATATTTTTCTCAGCGTGTATTCCATAATCACTTTGACCAAACACAAATGACAAAAAGTGTTAACATACGTTTTTAAATTTAATTTTGTGTAGTGCACAGTAAGTGTAATGTTATGTGCACATTGAGAATTTTAGCATCTCCTAGTGGTTAGCTTGGAGACTGCGGTCAAGTGAATTTTTATGTGGTTTGGCTTGTATTCCTATTGGATGTTTAGAGTCACATGAGTGGGGTGATACAGGAAGAGTTTCCTATTGGATGTTTAGAGTCACATGAGTGGGGTGATACAGGAAGAGTTTCCTATTGGATGTTTACAGTCACATGAGTGGGGTAATGCAGGAAGCCATTCTAGTATTGGGATTTGCACAATGAGGCGTACCAGAAGTCTCCCTGTTTAATCCTTAAGCATCCACCTGTGTTATGCCATGGAGAAGCTTTGTTTTTTCACAAGTTCTGGGAAATCACTGTAAGTTGTACGTTGATGAAGACAAACAAGTAAACAGCCCTCAACTTTACTTTCACGCCTGACTCATCATTCAACGCTTTCAGTGCTTACGGCATATGTTTAGCTATCTGTCACTTCGTGTACCAGAACCACGCACGCAGGGGACAGAATAGTGAAAAAACAGCATCACACCAGGGATAATACAGCAAGTCTGGATAGCAGAGACCGCTAACGCTCATTAGTCTTCCTGCCTTGTTTAGTTGTACCTTGCATGCCGAATAGTCATCATGGACAATAAGCCAGATACAGAAGATCAACAGAAGACTAGCTCTCCAAGAACATCTGTGAAGTCATATGTGACCAGATCTGTTGCTAGTTCTTCTAACAGCTCCTGCAAGTCTTCTGCCAGCCTAGCAGCTGCTAAAGCACGTGCAAGAGCTGAAGCAGTGCGTGCTCGCTCCACCTTTGTCAAAAAAGAAACTGAACTCATGGTGGAAAAAGCCCAGTTGAGAGTAGAAGAGGCACGCATGGAGGCTGCTCTGGCCACACTGAAGCAAGAGAAAGAAGTTGCAGCGGCTTTAGCTGAGGCGGAGGTTTTGGAATCAGCCGTAGCAGAACTCGGCTCTAAACAAGATCTCAGGGCAGCGGACATCATAGGAATTCCCCCTGACTCCACAGAAAAAAGAACAAATGATTATGTTGAGTGTCACTCAAGAATGCACTCTAGTCAGCTGTCGTTGCCCGGCCTTGAGTCCCATATCACCTCCAGTCGGCCACGCGATTTCTCTCATGCTCCACCACTCCAGGACAACGAACTGAATCCCATTCGTACAGCCATTGATGGACTGAGCTCCACTCCAGCTCGTGTCAAGAGCCATACTACCTTTGAAGAAAATGGTATGAAGCATCCATCTGCTCAGAATTACCCTGGGATTTATCCATGTAGTGTCACCCCCCTGCAGGAACCTCAACCACACACACATCCTCTTAGAATGCAAGCAGCGCAGCCCTCTGCTCTGAACCATACCGGCATTAATGACTTTGCTGTATACATGGCTCGCCGGGAACTTGTGACATCCGGGATGACAAAGTTTGATGATCGTCCAGAGAATTATTGGGGCTGGAAGTCTACCTTCATGAACATCATTGAAGGGCTAAAACTCACCTGCAATGAAGAGCTCGACCTTCTCACTAGATGGTTAGGTCCTCAATCATCTGAGCAAGTCAGGAGAATCAGAGCTGTTCATGTCAATGACCCCGCTGCAGGGCTCAGGATGGCGTGGATGCGACTTGAAGAGAACTACGGGTCTCCTGAAATAATTGAGAAAGCTCTGCTGGACAAACTGGAGAGATTTCCTAAGATCAGCAACAGGGACCCTCTCAACCTGAGAGAGCTTGGTGACTTGTTAAGGGAGTTGGGGTCAGCAAAGTTAGAAGGTTGTTTGCCTGGGCTCGCCTATCTGGATACCTCTCGCGGCATTAACCCAATAGTGGAGAAACTGCCGTATGGCCTTCAAGAAAAATGGATGACACAAGGCAGTGCGTACAAGCTGCAAAACCAAGGCCAGTTTCCACCATTCTCATTCTTCACTGACTTTGTCTGCAAAGAAGCCCGCACTCGTAATGATCCAAGTTTTGCATTTAGCTCATTTGGGATGACGACAGTGAAACCAGAAAACTCACCTAAAAGGTACACGCATTCCAGGAACCACGTCTCATCCAGCAAAACAGAGATTACATCAACATCTGCCATCAAGCCCACAGAGTCAGCTAGCAGTAAGTTGGATGTGGACAGACAGTGTCCGATTCACAAAAAACCCCACCCTCTCAAGCGGTGTAGGGGCTTCCGAGCTAAGACACTGGATGAACGCAAAACGTTCCTGCGAGATAGTGGAGTTTGTTTCAGATGCTGCTCCTCAACTGAACACGTTGCTAAAGACTGCAAAACAATTATTCACTGTAAAGAGTGTAACAGTGACAAGCACGTCACAGCACTTCATCCAGGACCAGCTCCATGGGCTGTCAAAGTCCCTGAGGATGAGCATGGCGGGGAGGAAGATGAAGCGGCTTCTCCTGACATAATCTCCAAATGCACAGAAGTGTGTGGAATTGCCAATAACTCCCGCTCTTGCTCTAAAATCTGTCTCATAAAAGTGCATCCTAGAGGACAACCAGAAAGATCTATAAAAGTCTATGCCGTACTTGATGACCAGAGCAATAGGTCTCTTGCTCGGTCCAAATTCTTCGACCTGTTTGGCCTCAAGGGTAGCGATTCTCCCTACACGCTGCGCACATGTGCGGGAGTCACTGAGTTATCTGGCCGAAGAGGAGTTGGATTTGTTGCTCAGCCATTGGATGGACGTCTCAGCATTCCTCTTCCCACACTTATTGAGTGTAGCCATATCCCAGATGATAGATCGGAGATACCTACTCCTGATGTAGTCAAACACCACCCACACCTAAAGTCTATCACTCATCTCATCCCTGAACTTGATCCAAATGCGCAAATTCTCCTTCTGCTGGGTCGGGATGTGTTACAAGTCCATAAAGTGAGAGACCAACGCAACGGGCCCAATAATGCACCCTATGCCCAAAGACTGGACCTTGGCTGGGTCGTAGTTGGAGACGTCTGTTTGGGTGCAGCTCACAAGCCGAAAGCAGTTAATGTCTACCGGACTAACGTTCTGGAGAATGGGCGTCACTCTCATTTCAGTCCATGTCCCAACCACCTAGTTGTGAAAGAGAAGCTTACAACAAGGACAGGCATAAGACCTCTCAACTCTCAAACCCTGTCACACTTTCATCCTCTGGACAGCCTGTTTCAGAACTCTGATGATCATTTACTTGGCAACAAAATCTTCGAAAGAACAGAGAATGACAATGAAGTTGCCCCATCTATTGAGGACAAACGGTTCATTCAGTTGATGAATAATGAGATGTTCATAGATGATGCTAACAGTTGGGTAGCTCCCCTTCCCTTTCGCATGCCAAGACCACGGCTGCCTAACAACAGAGGACAAGCTCTGACTCGTTTCACCAGTCTCTGCAAAACTCTAGAAAGGAAACCTGAGATGAGGAGACATTTTCTGGCTTTCATGCAGAATATCTTTGATCGAGATCATGCTGAACCAGCTCCAGCACTCAACGATGGAGATGAATGCTGGTACCTTCCCAGTTTTGGCGTCTATCATCCACGCAAGCCTGGCCAGATCCGAGTTGTGTTTGATTCAAGCGCTCCTTATCTTGGCATCTCCTTGAACGATGTGCTGTTGACAGGGCCAGACTTAAATAACACTCTGCTGGGAGTCCTAATGCGGTTTAGGCATGAACAGGTAGCCATCACAGCAGATATTGAGCAGATGTTTCACAGCTTTGTTGTCAGGGAAGACCACAGGAACTTCCTCAGATTTCTGTGGTTTAAAGACAATGACATCACGAAGGAAGTTGTGGAATATCGTATGAGAGTCCATGTGTTTGGCAACCGCCCCTCTCCAGCTGTGGCTACTTATGGGCTTCGGAGAGCAGCTTTACATGGAGAGGGCGAGTTTGGGGAGGGGGCAAAGGAGTTCATACACAGGAACTTCTACGTTGATGATGCACTCAAGTCACTGCCATCTGCAACAGCAGCTATCAGTCTTCTCAAGGCAGCCCAAGGCATGCTTGCCATCTCCAACTTGAGACTTCATAAAATAGCATCCAATTGCCTAACTGTCATGCAGGCTTTCCCATCAACAGATCATGCAAAAGACTTGAAAAATCTCGACCTGGACAAAGATTCACCTCCTTTGCAGCGAAGTCTTGGATTAAGCTGGGACCTTGTGAATGACACTTTTACATTCCGTGTTGCCAAGAGCGAGAAGCCATTCACCCGAAGAGGAGTTCTTGCAACTATCAATAGTTTGTTTGATCCACTTGGTCTCGTAGCTCCCGTTACTATTCATGGAAAGCTCTTGTTGCGGCAGCTCACTCGTGACAGTAGTGACTGGGATGCTCCCCTCCCGTCTGAAAAGGCAACAGAGTGGATTACCTGGAGGGATTCACTGCAGGATTTGGAACAGTTTGCAATCTCCCGAGCCTACATTGCTACGTCCCTGTCCACTGCACAACGTACAGAGATCCATATCTTCTCGGATGCTTCCACCAAAGCCATTGCGGCTGTGGCATATCTCAAAGTGGAAGATGTGGAAGGTAAATGTCATGTAGGTTTCATAATGGGGAAAGCCAAGTTAGCCCCCGTGCCATTCCACACTATTCCCAGGTTGGAATTAGGTGCTGCTGTTCTGGCAGTGGAAATTGCTGAGCTGCTTGTGAAAGAGCTGGACATTAGTCTTGATAGTCTGAAGTTCTATACTGACAGCAAGGTGGTGCTGGGGTATATTTACAATGAAAGCAGGAGATTTTATGTGTATGTCAGCAACAGAGTGGAACGGATAAGGAAGTTCTCATGCCCTGAACAGTGGCAATATGTCCACACTGATGAAAACCCTGCAGATGTTGCCACCAGGTCAGTGCATCCAGCTCGTCTCTTAAGCACCAACTGGCTTACAGGTCCACGTTTTCTGAGACGTTCTGGGGACATAGACTCAGGTAAAGAAACATCCTATGACCTCATTGATCCAGACTCTGATACAGAGGTCAGAAGCCACATTACTACTGTTGCAAACCCCCATAGGAGTATGGGGTCGCATCGATTTGAAAGATTCTCCATGTGGCAACCCCTTGTCAGAGCTGTGGCCTCCCTAATCCACATCGTCCAATCCTTCAGGTCTGAGAAGGATAGCAATGGGCAAGACTGCAAAGGTTGGCATCACTGTTTGAAGCCACACAAAATGGATACACTGTCGCAAGCAAGGCATACCATTATTGGATGTGTACAAAAGGAGACATACCAAGTGGAAGTGTCTTGTTTGGAGAAAGGCGAAGTAATTCCCAAAAGCAGTCCTCTGAGGAAGCTCAGCCCAATTCTTGATGATAGCAAACTTTTAAGAGTTGGTGGGCGGCTCCAGCATGCTTCAATCGAGACACATGAAAAGCATCCTCTCATCATTCCTGGCCGCAGCCACATAGCTACTCTACTTGTAAACTACTACCATGAGCGGGTTCACCATCAAGGCAGAGTTTTTACTGAGGGAGCTATCCGCACGGCTGGCATCTGGATTGTAGGGGCAAAGAAATGTATCTCCAGAAACCTGCACAAGTGTGTTACATGCAACAGACTTCGTGGTAGACCCGCAGAGCAAAAGATGGCAAATCTTCCACCTGATCGTCTTAGCACTGAACCTCCATTTACAAATGTGGGCCTGGATGTATTCGGTCCCTGGAATGTCTCCACCCGTCGCACCCGAGGTGGTGCCGCAAACTCTAAAAGGTGGGCAGTACTCTTCACGTGTTTAAGTGTTCGTGCTGTACATATCGAGCTCATAGAGTCAATGGACACATCGAGCTTCATTAATGCTCTACGGCGGTTCTTTGCTATGCGTGGTCCTGTGAAGATGATCCGCTCTGACTGTGGCACAAACTTTAAGGGGGCTTGCAGAGAACTTCAAATTCTCCTACGGGATGAAACCGATATCTCAAGGTACCTCAGTGAGGAAGGATGCACATGGCTGTTCAACCCACCTCATTCTTCCCATATGGGAGGAGTATGGGAAAGAATGATTGGGGTTTCGAGACGGATTCTTGACTCTATGCTTTCTCAGATCAGTCCCTCGCATCTCACTCATGAAGTGCTTTCGACCCTTATGGCTGAAGTAGGAGCGATAATAAATGCAAGGCCTCTTGCTCCCATCTCAAGTGATCCAGATTCACCGTTTCTTCTGACTCCAGCAATGATCTTGACACAGAAGGTCTGCACCCCTCTTGCTCCTCCAGGATCATTTGAAGCTACAGATATGTATCGTCAGCAGTGGAAACGTGTTCAGCACTTGGCTAATACATTTTGGGAGAGATGGAGGCGAGAATATCTCTCTACTCTTCAAAATCGAAGCAAGTGGCAAAATAGTCAGCCCAATGTCAAGGAAGGGGACTTTGTGTTGCTCAAAGACCCTCAGGTAAAAAGAAATCAGTGGCCAATGGCTCTTGTCACCAAGGCTTACCCAGACAGCGATGGAAAGGTCAGGAAACTAGACCTGAGGGTCACGAAAGGAGGTACCATTAAGACCTTCTTTAGACCAGTAACCGAAGTAGTGGTACTTTTGTCTATCTGATTATCTACCATGGACAGTCAATGTGCTGTTTTCTTTAGCTGATTGAACTGCTAAGAAATTGATAGTGGTATTGTGTTCAATACCAGGCGGGGAGTGTAATGTTATGTGCACATTGAGAATTTTAGCATCTCCTAGTGGTTAGCTTGGAGACTGCGGTCAAGTGAATTTTTATGTGGTTTGGCTTGTATTCCTATTGGATGTTTAGAGTCACATGAGTGGGGTGATACAGGAAGAGTTTCCTATTGGATGTTTAGAGTCACATGAGTGGGGTGATACAGGAAGAGTTTCCTATTGGATGTTTACAGTCACATGAGTGGGGTAATGCAGGAAGCCATTCTAGTATTGGGATTTGCACAATGAGGCGTACCAGAAGTCTCCCTGTTTAATCCTTAAGCATCCACCTGTGTTATGCCATGGAGAAGCTTTGTTTTTTCACAAGTTCTGGGAAATCACTGTAAGTTGTACGTTGATGAAGACAAACAAGTAAACAGCCCTCAACTTTACTTTCACGCCTGACTCATCATTCAACGCTTTCAGTGCTTACGGCATATGTTTAGCTATCTGTCACTTCGTGTACCAGAACCACGCACGCAGGGGACAGAATAGTAAGGTTTTTATAACACATGTACATTAAATCTCGTCTCCCAGACCAGTAGTTTCCAATCATGTGGAGCAGCGCTGATTTAACACCGCGGGTGTGATGATTGGTATTTAGCAGGTATCCGACATTCTCATCAATGGTGCATACAATGTGCGGCACTGATCTCAGGTCACACAGAAGACACTCTGCAGTGCTGTTGATTTGTGCTTCAGCCTCACTGATGCTGTATGAGCACACAAACAGACTGATGGCTGGGATGAATCGGGGCGTCCGGAGCTTTTCCATCACCTCATAGTAAGTCTTGAAGAAAAACACAGGCAATTCAAACAAGCAACTGTGCTGTAACTGGCTGGGGTGACCGGATTGGCATCCATAACATATCTCCTGCACATACTCATTCAGTGCCTCCCCCCACAAAAGGTGCCAGTTATATTCCTCTGAAAGTATTGACATGTTTTACTTCAATAAGAAGTTCACAAGTTGGTCTCGGTGCCAGTGTCATTTTGTAAATGGCTAAAGACTACTGATCTGGGCAAGATGCTTACTTTGGTTCTCTGAAAGCATAATCTAGCGTGGTGATGCAGAGCGGTTTTCCTCCAAAATCAGTTTCAAGCTGACTTATCATATCAACACGTTTAAATATCTGTTGACTGCTATTGATTGATTATCACTAAGGCTTTTGAATCAGTTTTGTTTTTCAAGACCCGGCCATAGCAGGTTTTTTTTTTTTTATTTATTTTTTTTAAATTTAAATTTGTTTTGTTTTAACTTTCTGGTTTGAATCCGTTTTCAAAACTTTATTTTTTTTGTAGCTATAATTATTTTTCAGCTTAAACATGCTCCAGTTCAGTGCAAGGCAGTTGTATCAGAGCGAGGCGTGGCCAGATTTATGTCCTTTTGATGAGGGGCTGCAGCAGCCTTTGAAAATCTTTTCAGGTACAACAACATCTGATTCAGACCTGATCAGAACTGATTAATTCAACATTCAAGTTCATTTTATTCATTCGTTCATCGGGGAAACACCACCGCTTACTCCCCCTGTGTGGCCGTGAGCTCAGCCACCATTTAGGCCAGTGCCTCCCCTGGCTGGCCCAGTCAGTCCAGTTCACCATTATCTTTTTATAATTATTTGAACATGGAAAATGAGGGAGAGGATATCAGCCAGCCAAATTATGATTCACTTTAAGCAATAAACTTTGCTCTAGCTGCGATAAACTCAAATAGCTCTGATGAGTCTGAAAATGCACTCAAAAACAGTGACCATCCTGCTATGCAGAATTGTGATGACACTCTGGAATACCCAAATTTAGCCCTAGCCCAATTAGCTAGGGCGAGCTTCAAAAGTAAAATTAGGATTAAATTGAAGGTCTGCCTGATTCTTTTGAAGAGAAGTCTTTTTGCCGTTGCCACCTTCGAGTTGGATTATAGCAGGTTAAATTGGTACAGTGGGTTATGCTTCTTAACTGAATTACATTGCTGTACTGAAAACCCCATGGTAGCTTTGTGTAAAACTGATAAATGTTCCCTTTTATTTTCCGAGCAATGTACAGTTGTGATCAGAAATTTATACACAAGAATCGCCGTCTTGTGGTGGAGGGTTTGTGTGTCTCTGAAGCTGTGTTGTCAGGGGGCTTTTGCCCCTGTTAGCATCTCCAATGGCAAAAATGTCTAGTCTCTCATCCAAGACCAGGCAGTGATTCAGAAGCAAGCTTGTGGGGTGAGACAAACATACAGGAAAAGACTTGCAGGAGCTTTTAAGCTTAAGACCTCATGAATCATGCCACAGATCTTATTTCTTTCCATGCCGAAGTTGACACCTTTGTCCCATTTCTTTTTTCAGCACAAGTGAGCGCAGATTTGAACTGATGTTGAGTCTACCATTTTAGTTAGTTCTCAAAGAAGAGTCTCCCACTAGGTCTCCTAGTGACTGTGTGTCAGCCATGGCAGAGCTCAGAGACCTGATAACAGAATGGCAGCACAGCATGTTTCGGTACTGAGACTGGATTTACTGGAAGATTATTTAAACATGCCTTAAAATGCAATAAGTTCTGCATGAGAACCCAGAATATTGTGGCACATGGTGGTTAACAGAAGGCAAGCCCTTTAATGAGCTGAGGAAAAACTAACGGGGGGGGCACAAGCTCAAACAGTAGTAAACCGCGTGTGCTTGGCAGAGCAGCTACCAGGGACCCTACTAACACTGGGGAACTAAACAGGGTGCTCTGACAAAGTGTGAATGAGACTGAGACAATATATACAGAGGAGGGTGATTAGAGGAAGTGGAGACACATGGGGAAAAACACACAGCTGAACTGAATCCAACTAATGAGAAGAGGAAGCAAACCTCAAGACAACAAATCAGGAATACAATATCCCAAATAAAACAGAAAAAGTAAATGCGGACAGAAGGACTATATGAATCAATAAACTATACACAGACCAAAGGTCAACAAACTGAGACAAAGGCTGAATAAACACAGAGAAGAGACAAAAATTGATTGGACAGGTGAAAGGACTTGAAACTATTAAATAAACATTTTAAGAACTATGCATGTGCATGTTCACGTGAAAATAGACAAGCTCCTTTCAATTACTAATCAAGTTCATTTTACGCATCATTTGACTCCTTGCAAATGATATGTTCTTGTTTAACATCACTTGTTCTAAATCCTATGTATTTGCAAACAACAAATGATGGCACTGAGGGAGTGGTTAAGGTGTGCTTGATTGGCTTTTATCAATCAACTTATTTCAGTTGTAGGAATCTAAAAGAAATTAAAATTTGATGAATTTTCAGCCCTTTCAAAACCATTTTATTTCATATGTTACACAGACTGAGATTTAATGATCTTCTAGCATTGACATTTTCTTTAATTCTCCCCACAATACAGTTCAATTCAATTCAATTTTATTTATATAGCGCCAAATCACAACATAAGTCGCCTCAAGGCGCTTCATAGATACAGAGAAAAACCCAACAATCATATGACCCCCTATGAGCAGCACTTTGGCAACAGTGGGAAGTAAAAACTCCCTTTTAACAGGAAGAAACCTCCGGCAGAACCAGGCTCAGGGAGGGGCGGGGCCATCTGCTGTGATTGGTTGGGGTGAGAGAAGGAAGACAGGATAAAAGACATGCTGTGGAAGAGAGACAGAGGTTAATAACAGATATGATTCAATGCAGAGAGGTCTGTTAACACATAGTGAGCGAGAAAGGTGACTGGAAAGGAAAAACTCAATGCATCATGGGAATCCCCTGGCAGCCTACATCTATTGCAGCATAACTAAGGGAGGATTCAGGGTCACCTGGTCCAGCCCTAACTATATGCTTTAGCAAAAAGGAAAGTTTGAATCTTAAAAGTAGAGATAGTGTCTGTCTCCTGAATCCAAGCTGGTTCCACAGAAGAGAGGCCTGAAAACTGAAGGCTCTCCCTCCCATTCTACTTTTAAATACTCTAGGAACAACAAGTAGGCCTGCAGAGCGAGAGCGAAGTGCTCTAATAGGGTGATATGGTACTACAAGGTCATTAAGATAAGATGGGGCCTGATTATTTAAGACCTTGTATGTGAGGAGCAGGATTTTGAATTCAATTCTGGATTTAACAGGAAGCCAATGAAGGGAAGCCAAAACAGGAGAAATCTGCTCTCTCTTTCTAGTCCCTGTCAGGACTCTTGCTGCAGCATTTTGGATCAGCTGAAGGCTTTTCAGGGAGTTTTTAGGACTTCCTGATAATAATGAATTACAGTAGTCCAGCCTGGAAGTAATAAATGCATGAACTAGTTTTTCAGCGTCACTCTGAGACAGGATATTTCTAATTTTAGAGATGTTGCGCAAATGGAAGAAAGCAGTCCTACATATTTGTTTAATATGTGCGTTGAAGGACATGTCCTGGTCAAAAATGACTCCAAGGTTCCTCACAGCGTTACTGGAGGCCAAGGTAATGCCATCCAGAGTAAGAATCTGCTTAGATACCATATTTCTAAGCTTTTCAGGGCCGAGTACAATAACCTCAGTTTGATCTGAATTAAGAAGCAGAAAGTTAGCGGCCATCCAGGTCTTTATGTCTTTAAGACATTCCTGCAGCTTAACTCATTGGTGTGTGTTATCTGGCTTCATGGACAGATAGAGCTGGGTGTCATCTGCATAGTAGTGTAAATGTATGCTATGTCTTCTAATGATGCTGCCTAAGGGAAGCATGTATAATGTAAACAGAATTGGTCCTAGCACTGAACCCTGTGGAACTCCATAATTAACCTCAGTGTGTGAAGAGGACTCTCCATTTACATGCACAAACTGGAGTCTATTAGATAGATATGATACAAACCACTGCAGTGCAGTACCTGTAATACCTACAGCATGTTCTAATCGCTCTAATGGGATATTATGGTCGACAGTATTGAACGCTGCACTGAGGTCTAGCAGGACAAGCACAGAGATGAGTCCACTGTCAGAGGCCATAAGAAGATCATACAGGAATCCCATGCATTGGCCTACAATGGCAAAATGGTGGAATCTGCTGGAATACAGTAAAAATGTCAAATGTCACTACTTTTCTTAAAAATGAAATGCTGACATGCTGACTTTTGGAGTGATGAGCCTACTCCTGAAGACCTTCTATGACTCTGTGTTACCGTGTGGTCTGCTGGGGTGTCAACATCTCTGCTGGGGACAGGAAGAGACTGAACAGGCTGATCAGAAGGGCCAGCTCTGTTCTAGGATGCCCTCTGGACCCAGTGGAGGTGGTGAGTGACAGGAGAATGGTGGCTAAGCTTTCATCCCTGTTGGACAACATCTCCCACCCCACGCAGGAGACTCTGACAGCACTGAGCAGCTCCTTCAGTGGCTGCGGCACCCACGGTGTGGGACGGAGAGATTTCGCAGGTCTTTCCTCCCCACTGCTGTCAGACTCCACAACAAAGACTTTAACTGATCAAACATACACAAACCCACACATGTGCAATAAGACTAAGTGCAATACTCTTTTCTGACAAAGTTGTATTTTTATCCTGTTGTATATTTTATTCTATTTAATTCTACTGTATATAGTATTTTATTTTATTCTATTCTGTACAGTTGTGTACAGTATATTATTCGTATTGTATTCTAATTTTTGCTGTATAACTTTTGCACTGTCCACTTCCTGCTGTGACAAAACAAATTTCCCACTTGTGGGACTAATAAAGGTTATCTTATCGTATCTTATTACAGAATGTATGGGTTTATACTGCAATTGAAGAGAGATTAAAAAATACGGTTTCAGTGGAATTGGAAAAAGGCTTTTTTTTGTCCACAAAGGTGTCGAGAGGGAGCATCTGGCATATGTAAATAATAATAATGCGGTCGAATCAGTTTTGTTGCTGATCTTTGATGTCCAATACTCTAATGACCACGAATGTTGCATCCCCAAACTATTTATTATATGGAAAATATTTAGTTTATATATTTACAACTTTTATTAGATAAAGTCTTTTTAGTAGACTGTTTTCTATCAGTCTAACGCTGAACTTTAGTAGCAAATGTCAGTAATAAAACCACTTATTCATTACAGAACAGTATTTTAGTGACAAAGAGCACAGTATCTATTAAGACGATTGTTATTTCAGCGAAATATTTGTTGTTTAAAGACTTCACTGACAGAAATGTCTGTCAAAACAGGCTGATGTCTTGATAAATCGAGCAGATATTTGAAATTTACACAGCAACATTCTCGCCTGAAAATATCTTAAGTTTATTTTGTGACCCAGAAAGAATAATATTAAAACTAAATAGCTGCCATTGTTGAAAGCTGGAATTGGCTGGGCCACGGTATGAATTCTGGGATAGGTTGGGCCACGACGGATACACCCGACCCATCTTTCAAATCCGCGGAAATGAATAACGAATTTGTCCGCCGCATTTGGAGAAGCCTTCGAATTGGGACAGCCTCCATTGGCTGGCTGTGACATAATTGGCCTTCCAATGTGGCCTCCAAAGGATAATGTGTATTATCTGTAACATATCAGGCTGATGAAACCGTAACTGATGAACGGTGTTACAGTTGCAGAGAACAGTATAAGTCTGTTGTGGTAAATGTTGTTACAGCATGTATAAATAGCCCGTGTTTGTGGCAGACTGTTGCTTATGGCCATACCACCCTGAACATGTCTGTTCTCAGAAGCTAAGCAGGCTTGGCCAGTACTTGGATAGGAGACTGCCTGGGAATATATTGCTGTAAGCTTTTTCACTTCTGACTGCCTTGCTAAACAATTTAACAAATTATCAAATTAATTCCCATAAACCTGTTTACAACTCCCTACCAACCTAAACATGACTGAACACATCACATAGGGTTGAGCCTCGTTATTACTTTGATGAGAGTACCAGGTGCTGTAAGTTTTTTCACTTCCCTGTACAAACTGCAGAGGGCGCTGATGACACAGGGAAGAATGCATTTATATATGAAGGCAAAATGTGTTTTTTTTTTTTTTTTTAAATCCAGAAACCAATATTATGAACAAAAATAAATCAATTAAGTAAACTGGTTAATTATGAATATAAATAGGGACTGAGCTCAAAAAATGATCTGAGGCAGCAGGAGTTCAGCTGCCCTGCTACTCCTAGTCTTCACTCCATTGACAAAATGATAAATCAGTCTTCCTATAGTGTGTGTGTGTGTGTGTGTGTGTGTGTGTGTGTGTGTGTGTGTGTGTGTGTGTGTGTGTGTGTGTGTATGTGTGTGAGTAGTAGAGAGAGATATCGACAGAGAGAGAGTGAGTGAGTGTGAGAATGGCTGTGTGTTTGTTACAAACGCACTTGATAATGAGGGTAAGAAGCTGCAGCAATGCCCCCAAGAAGCCTGGAGGCAGACAGAGATGGAAGCAGGACAACTGTGCCATCCACAGTCCACAAGAGTATCAAAGGTCCAAGGCCACACATCCTGGTGACATCTGCGCATCCATCCCAGCAGGAGAAGGAGCGAGGCCCCAGATGGAGTACCCACGGAATCCCAGAGGACCAGAGGCAACAGGTAGTCAACCCTGCTAGGGAGTCGACAGAGGCCTAGAGCCCCATGGTACAAGTCGAGAACAGGCACCCAGGAGCCCCCCTTACAAGGAGGAGGTCCAGACCACCCTGAGCCACCAAGGGAGCGGGCCAATGACAACATCAGGTAGGGGGCAGAAGTGTCCAGCTGTTTTTGAGCTGCTTTTAAGCATGTTTCTAGCAACCGTATGTTTGTTTTGATTAGTGGCCCAGATTTATGGCGCTGCGCTCCCACAATACATTGTGCCATTACGTCAATCCCAAAGTCCTAAGCCAACACGCGCACACACACACACACACACACACACACACACACACACACACACACACACACACACACACACACACACACACACACACACACCATTTTTTCACTCACTGTGACCCACCCACTAGTGACACACAGGAAGACAAGCAGAAAACCAGGATGAATCCATCTCACCACAAACCACCTATAGACCCCTTCCCACGCACGTTGTGAAATAGGGGCATAGAAAGATGCCCTCCCCAACTCAGTGTTAGGGTGCTATGTTGGGTTGGTCCATTGTGAGTGTACTGGATGAGTATGACTGTGTGAAAACGATTATATACAACTTTTAAAACTTAAAAATCAAGTAGATAATAATGGATAAGCAATAGGGAGACAAGAGGAGCTAGTTTACAATCTAACACAGAAACTGACCTTCAGCGACAGAAAACGTTTATGTCAGTGTTACTCTAAATCCTCATCTTTGACTTATTAACACAAAAGGCAACATTTACTTTAAAAACGTTCTTCTTTCATTGTGGAATATGTTCTGAGAATATTCAGCTGGATTTGATTCACACAGCTGAGGTAAAATAAATTAATATAATATAATATAAATCTAATAATATAATATAAATAGCATAAAAACATATTGCTGAGTTACAGTTTAAATTATTTCTCACCCAGAGGTGTGCTCTCTGTGAGATACTCAAGGATTAACAATGATGTGTTTACCAGAGAATTCTTGATAACCACAACTTAACACCTTATGAGTGCTGCAGAGTGCTGATGCACCTTGTTCCAAAGCTGTGAACAATGGAAACTGTTCTGAGAGCAGAAGAAATCCTTGTATTATTGCAATAATTCTAGATGTTATCACGCTACATAAAAGTGTTATTAAATGTGTTATGTAACACTTTGTTTCTGAACTTGTACATGTCTACCATTTGATACTTCTGACCAAATGGTAAGTAATTAATTTTAAATGTCAGAATTGTTTAAACACTTTGCAGTATTGATTCGACCATGAGCTCCACTCTATAGCAAATTATTCTAGTGTCAAATGTGAAGCCATCTGGCAGACACCCAAAGCTTGTTTAAAACAGTTCACACAAGAGGACAATGATCCCAAACACAGCAGCAAATCTATTACAGAATGGCTGCAAGAAAAGTGTTTCAATAGCCCAGTCAGTCCACACCTCAACCTGACTGAAACGCTGTGATGAGACCTTAAGAGAGCTGTGCATAAACCAGTGCTCACAAACTTCAAGGAACTGACCAAAGTGGTAAAGAAAACTGGAGGAAAAATCCTCTATAACAATGTGAGAGACTGATAGTCACATAGAAAACATTCACTTCATGTTTTTGTTGCTACCCACATAGCAAAATTGGTATGGCCCCGATCCCGCCCACACAATGTGCTTACACATGGCCCACATACTGCAAAGAATGACGGCCCTATGGTGGCCCCGATCAGGTTTGCCAGAGGTAATCCAAACATGCGCCAGCACAAGGCCAGTTGCAGACACACTGGTGGTCCCGAGCTCTTCCTCCTGAGCTACAGCCACCCACTGGCACAAATGAGTAAACCACCACACCACCCTGAACACGCCCGATCTCGTCTGATCGCGGAAGCCAAGCTGGGTCGGGCCTGGTCAGTACTTGGATGGGAGACCGCCTGGGAATACCAGGTGCCGTAAGCTTTTGCACTTCAACACACAAATGACAGTTTAAATGTTGAAACGGATGTGAGGCACTCTTTAAGCTCATTTTCCAATAGGATGGTTAGTGAGTCTTGCGCAAAGAGCTCTTCCGCTCATGTAGTAATGTCAAATTCTTCAAGCGTTACATCAATATCTCTGTACATGCACAGAGCACCTGTAGATGTTTTTGTGCAAAGACTCACAATTGTTTATGACGTGAATATTGCAGCATTAAGTATGCATTATAACTGTGTTGTCATGTGCAGCTATTAAAAAAGTAGAAACTAATCAATATCCTTCACTCTAAATTGTTTTTTAAATCCCAATAAATGGGTTACAGTATCTACATGACCCCCGTTGTCGAGGAAGCCTCTCACTTATGGCCATACCAGCCTGTTCTCATCTGATCTCTGAAGCTGAGCAGGGGCGGTCCTGCATAGTAGCGTCACCTTCACCTTGCTCCGTGTTAGAAACTCCATGATATCGTGTTCCCTGCTCAGGGTAGCACACTGATGCGCATTTATTCAGTGCTCTTCGGGACCGCAGTCGGCAGCCAATAAGAGTTCAAACTGGTTGCACATGGGTGTCAGGTTGACACTGCGCCCGCTGCAAACTACAAGGTTAACAAGTTCGTCTCGACTGAGGCCAGACGGACTAGCCACAGAGATTTTGTACATTTACAGAATAAATAAGTTTGTGTATTTCCTAAATATTTTGTTGTTGTTGTTTTTTTGTTTTGCACAAAAGCGAAATGCAATGAGGAGCGTTGTCATGAAGCTTTTCCTGAAGCTGCCTCCACTGAGTGAGCAGCGGCGCCCTCTGCAGTTTGTGTGTGGAAGTGCAAAAGCTTACAGCACCTGGTATTCCCAGGCGGTCTCCCATCCAAGTACTGACCAGGCCCGACCCTGCTTAGCTTCCGAGATCAGACAAGATCGGGCGTGTTTAGGATCCTTCCATCGTATTATTCAAGGTGGGGTGGCGGAACCTATTCAAGGTACCATAAGGCAAGTGGTGAGGCACTCCCCTGGACAGGCACCATATATATATATATATATATATATATATATATATATATATATATATATATATATATATATATATATATATATATATATATATATATATATATATATATATATATATATATATATATAACACCCAGCACGCCCCTGCGGGCGGTTTATCCTTCAAGCTCGGGTCCTCTACCAGAGGCCTGGGAGCTTGAGGGTCCTGCGCAGTATCTTAGCTGTTCCCAGGACTGCGCTCTTCTGGACAGAGATCTCCGATGTTGTTCCCGGGATCTGCTGGAGCCACTCGCCTATCTTGGGAGTCACCGCACCTAGTGCTCCGATTACCACGGGGACCACCGTTACCTTCACCCTCCACATCCTCTCGAGCTCTTCTCTGAGCCCTTGGTATTTCTCCAGCTTCTCGTGTTCCTTCTTCCTGATATTGCTGTCATTCGGAACCGCTACATCGATCACTACGGCCGTCTTCTTCTGTTTGTCTACCACCACTATGTCCGGTTGGTTAGCCACCACCATTTTGTCCGTCTGTATCTGGAAGTCCCACAGGATCTTAGCTCGGTCATTCTCCACCACCCTTGGGGGCATCTCCCATTTTGACCTCGGGACTTCCAGGTTATACTCGGCACAGATGTTCCTGTACACTATGCCGGCCACTTGGTTATGGCGTTCCATGTATGCCTTGCCTGCTAGCATCTTGCACCCTGCTGTTATGTGCTGGATAGTCTCTGGGGCATCTTTACACAGCCTGCACCTGGGGTCTTGCCTGGTGTGATAGACCCCAGCCTCTATGGATCTTGTGCTCAGAGCTTGTTCTTGTGCTGCCATGATTAGTGCCTCTGTGCTGTCTTTCAGTCCAGCTTTGTCCAGCCACTGGTAGGATTTCTGGATATCAGCCACCTCCTCTATCTGCCGGTGGTACATACCGTGCAGGGGCCTGTCCTTCCATGATGGTTCCTCGTCTCCCTCCTCTTTCTTGGGTTTCTGCTGCCTGAGGTATTCACTGAGCACTCGGTCAGTTGGGGCCATCTTCCCAATGTATTCTTGGATGTTCCTTGTCTCATCCTGGACTGTGGTGCTGACACTCACCAGTCCCCGGCCCCCTTCCTTCCGCTTAGCGTACAGCCTCAGGGTGCTGGACTTGGGGTGAAACCCTCCATGCATGGTCAGGAGCTTTCTTGTCTTTATGTCAGTGGCTTCTATCTCCTCCTTTGGCCAGCTTATTACCCCAGCAGGGTACCTGATCACGGGCAGGGCGTATGTGTTGATGGCCCGGATCTTGTTCTTACCATTCAGCTGACTCCTCAGGACTTGCCTGACCCTCTGCAGGTACTTGGTGGTTGCAGCCTTTCTAGCGGCCTCTTCATGGTTCCCATTTGCCTGCGGGATCCCCAGGTACTTGTAACTGTCCTCTATGTCTGCAATGTTGCCTTCTGGTAGTTCAATCCCCTCAGTTCTGACTACCTTCCCTCTCTTTGTTACCATCCGACTACACTTCTCCAGTCCGAACGACATTCCAATGTCATTGCTGTATAGCCTGGTAGTGTGGATCAGTGAATCGATGTCTCGTTCACTCTTGGCATACAGCTTGATGTCATCCATGTACAGGAGGTGGCTGACAACTGCTCCGTTCCGTAGTCGGTATCCGTAGCCAGTCTTGTTAATGATCTCACTGAGGGGGTTCAGGCCTATGCAGAACAGCAGTGGGGACAGAGCATCTCCTTGGTAGATCCCGCACTTGATGGTAACTTGTGCTATGGGCTTGGAGTTGGCCTCTAGTGTTGTACGCCACATCCCCATTGAGTTCCTGATGAAGGCTCTTAGGGTCCCATTGATCTTGTACAATTCTAGGCATTCCAGTATCCAGCTGTGGGGCATTGAGTCATAGGCCTTCTTGTAATCAATCCAGGCAGTGCACAGGTTGGTCAGTCTGGTCTTGCAGTCTCGGCTGATTGTTCTGTCTACCAGTAGCTGGTGTTTTGCACCTCTGGTATTCTTGCCAATTCCTTTCTGTGTCCCGCTCATGTATTGACCCATGTGCCTGTTCATCTTAGCCGATATGATGCCTGACAGGAGCTTCCATGTAGTACTGAGGCAGGTTATTGGTCGGTAGTTGGAGGGGACCGGTCCCTTCTTGGGGTCCTTGGGGATCAGGACCGTCCGGCCTTCAGTTAGCCATTCCGGGTGTCTTTCGTTAACTAGCAGCTGGTTCATTTGTGCTGCCAGACGCGCATATATATATATATATATATATATATATATATATATATATATATATATATATATATATATATATATATATATATATATATATATATATATATATATATATATATATATATATATATATATACTGAACAAAAATATAAACGCAACACTTTTGTTTTTGCTCCCATTCCCCATGGGATGGACGTAGAGACCTAAAATTCATTCCAGATACACAATATAACCATCCCTCCCAAACAGTGGTCACAAATCAGTCCAAATGTGTGGTAGTGGGCACATCTGCTATATTGAGATAATCCATCCCACCTCACAGGTGTGCCACATCAGGATGCTGATCTGACATCATGAGTAGTGCACAGGTGTACCTCAGACTGCCCACAACAAAAGGCCACCCTGGAATGTGCAGTTTTTTGCGCTATTGGGGGTCTGGGGACCCAGAACCGGTCAGTATCTGGTGTGACCACCATTTGCCTCATGCAGTGCAACACATCGTCGCATGGAGTCTATCAGATTGTCAATTGTGGCCTGTGGAATGTTGGTCCGCTCCACTTCAATGGCTGTGCGAGGTTGTTGGATATTCGTGGGAACTGGTACACGCTGTCGTATACGCCGGTCAAGCACATCCCGAACATGCTCAATGGGTGACATGTCCGGTGAGTATGCTGGCCATGCAAGAACTGGGACATTCTCAGCTGCCATCTGCCCTGAACAATGTGAACCATGATTCATCCGTGAAGCGCACACCTCTCCAACGTGCCAGACGCCATCGAATGTGAGCATTTGCCCACACAAGTCTGTTACGGCGACGAGCTGGAGTCAGGTCAAGACCCCGATGAGGACGACGGGCATGCAGTTGAGCGTCCCTGAGACGGTTTCTGACAGTTTGTGCAGAAATTGTTTGGTTGTGCAAACCAATTGTTCCAGCAGCTGTCTGGGTGGCTGGTCTCAGACGATCTTGGAGGTGAACCTGCTGGATGTGGAGGTCCTGGGCTGGTGTGGTTACACGAGGTCTGCGGTTGTGAGGCCGGTTGGATGTGCTGCCATATTCTCTGAAACGCCTGTGGAGACGGCTTATGGTTGAGAAATGAACATTCAATGCACGGGCGACAGATCTGGTTGACATTCCTGCTGTCAGCATGCCAATTGCACGCTCCCTCATTGCTTGTGGCATCTGTGGCATTTTGCTGTGAGACAAAACTGCACATTCCAGGGTGGCCTTTTGTTGTGGGCAGTCTGAGGTACACCTGTGCACTACTCATGATGTCAGATCAGCATCCTGATGTGGCACACCTGTGAGGTGGGATGGATTATCTCAATATAGCAGATGTGCCCACTACCACACATTTGGACTGATTTGTGACCACTGTTTGGGAGGGATGGTTATATTGTGTATCTGGAATGAATTTTAGGTCTCTACGTCCATCCCATGGGGAATGGGAGCAAAAACAAAAGTGTTGCGTTTATATTTTTGTTCAGTGTAGTTAGTTTAATGGGATTTTGTTTAGACTGGGGCCATTTTGTTTATGTTAGCTTTGGCTCTCCTTGAAGTTAATGTACGCTTTCAGTATAACAGCTTTGCATTTAACCAGTTCAAACTAACTAAACTGTCTGTCACAGTTTACTAACCTGGTTAGTAATGGTGAAAAGCTGCCTGGAAAAGTCAGCTAGCAGGTTGTTAATGCATCAAGTCTAAAAACAGCATATTAATACATTTAGATCCCGAAGGCTGCTCCAAAAACGATCAGATTGTATTTTACATTTTTGTTCAGTTCAAATCATCTTGGTTTTTCTCAAAGAAATCTACTACATCATGTATATTATTTTTATGTCATGTGTAATTTCCATTGCAGGAAATTAATTTCCTAATTAATAAATTTTAATCAGAGTTAAATTAAGAAGGGACAGCAGTAAAAACTCCAAAGCAGCGATGTCATCAATACACTGCACTTCCAATTGTAGAACGATTGCACTGGGTTCTTGGGAAGTCTGGACTGCTGTGTGAACTTATGAAGTCTGGACTAGCGAGAACTTGCGTACATGAGTATTTAGAAACGGCCTAACAGTCTGCAGTCTATGAACTCACCTCGTGTAATGCCAGCTAACAATGTAAGCTCCTTAATTAACAGTAACAAAAATCACACAGCATAGTACATTGAAGGTACTGACTTTTCATCCCATCCCATTTTTCTTATGAAGTGGTGTTGTAAATGCATTCCTGCCCGTGCACTGCTGGCTCTGGGTCCATTGTGTAACTGACCTCACCCCCATTAACAGGACGCTTACATTACAGCCTCTTTTTGCATGTTTTGTTTGGGTTTCCAGAAATCAGAATCAGAGAAACTCTATTCATCCCAGATGGAAATTGAGTAAATAAAAAACTATAATTAAAAAAAGGGTTCCAGGTTGTACTCAAACCCGGGCTGGCAGCTAAACCTGCACCCAACGGTGCCAAATCATCAAAATTGGATAAGGATAGAGAGGGGATAGCATAATATTTGAAACTGGAAATGACTGCCGTGAAATCTATTTATTTCAACAGAGTAACTGTATTGTGATTACCACTTATTTAAACAGTAACTGTAACAGAATACAGTCATATTTTGAATTGTAAATACAAAACGCCGGTACATGTATTCCGTTACTCCCCAGTGAAGGTCAAAATTTGACAGCTTTCATGCTTTGTGCAAAAATGAACATTGCTGCGATTTCTTTTTTCCAGTGGAAATTTAGTGAGGTTTATTTTTTTTGTGTTTCATGAGGATAAATATGCACTCCAGAACTGTTCGTAGGTGTGCCTGCAATAAGAATAGTCATGCATGCTGTTTTGCTATTGAAATTCTGTTGTCACTCCCTTTTAATACAGATAGAGTTGTGGTCAGAAGTTTACATACACTTACTATAGGCATTTACCAAATATTGGTGGAGGTGCATGTATATATTTGAGGCTGTATGTAGACTTTTGAACCTGTGTGGATGAGTCCAAAATAAATTCCAACTTGTCCCCCCAAGTCTTGCTTTCTTAAAGTCATTAAAGGTGTATGCTGCACAATCATTCCACCCTGGAAAAAGAATCGTTCCAAGAAATCATCAAAAGCCCAAAATTACCATGGCATTCATGCCCATGACGAGAGGATAAAAACTTCTAACCAGAACTGTACATGTCAGTGAACTGCAGCATTGGAGAATTCTGGTAAGTTAATCTCAACATTTCTGAAATTCTTCAATATAAAATTATGAATATTATTTTTTAAAAGCCCCCCAAAATAGCACAGACAAGAGGGACAGAGCATTTTTTTTCTTTAGATTTTAACATCATATAAGAATTTGTGAACCCTGAGATTGAGAAATAAAGAGACAACTTTTCTGCAACAAATCTTCTGCAGCATTAAATTGGATGAAAGAAGTTTATTCTGGTTTCTTACATGTGATCAACTCAAATCCTTACAATTCCTCTTCATGTTTGTCAGAAGACAGTCAGTGATTATCAACACATTTTAAGAAATTCTTTGAACAAGTAGTTAAGACAACACAACAGTTTCAAACTGGAATCAACTGCTGAGTCTTCTCCTAAGCGCTACCAGCCTCAAGGTGTACAGGTAGAAATTTATTCTTGGATTTGTCTTTTTCACATAGTATCCTCTTCTTCTCATTAGGTTTTTCTTGTGTGTATGAACAAGGTTCCATTATATCTTTTGTCACACAGTCAAACCAATTATATGGTAAGTTAACAAATTGCTTTTTAGATACAGCTTTACACATGTCCTGAAATATTTTGTCGTCACGTTCGTCGATGAAAGTATTTTTTCCCTTGCACTTTCCTGGAGTTTTCTTTTCCAGTGCATTGACATCTTTCATCAAAGTGTCACAATCTTTTTTACCATTTGCCTTCACAAGCGTGTGTTTCACTATGAATTTGTCATAATTTTGTGAGAACACAGCAGTGGAGAGCAGCAGCAGCAGTAAACAGGTGCACTGAACCATCATGATTCCCTGGTGAAGAAAAGCAGCAAAAACATTTACATTAGTCTGTTTTATTTTAGTTTTAGTGGAGCAGTTGACAGTAGTTTATTTGATTTTACTTAATTCAATAATCATTAAAAACATGCAGCACATTGCTCTGAAAAATCTACTTTGTGGATCTTTGTCAACCAACAAGATTTTAAACAGAACAATACGTGACTTTTAAATACTTTTATATTCAAATATTATTTGTATTTGGTTAATGCTCTGTAATTACTCTGAATAAACATCCTGCTCTGGCTTTCATAGCTTTCCAAGTAATCCAAACTTTTCCACGTTAGGACACCTACCTTAATCTTTTGATTGACTGATGAGTGGTGGGTTAACTGGCAGTCAGTCGTCTGAAACACCAGTAGACGAAGATGTCTTCAGGAAGAGAAATTCTCTGAAGCTGGTAAATGGATACTGTGGATTCATTATATAGTGTCTGCATGAAAGGTCATCATCTGATAGCCTCTACATTTTGCATGAAAAATAAAGTTTATCTCAACAGAAATCATTAGAGGCAGCCCTGCATGTATGATATGTAGGTTATACAAAATTTGCCTACTCACATAATCTAGATCGGGATAGCATGGGACTAAGTCCATATCTGGACAGTGGAAGTCAGTTATATTCACAGACAGCTCTGCATTTAATGTACGAAGCTAATTTATTTGATACAAAAGGCAACTGAGCTATAACATTATGAATTACTCTTGTGATCCCAGTATATCTGTATTGTCCTGTCATTGTTTTAAACCTTTACGCATTTAGGGGATATTATTTAATCATTATGTACATTTTGGTGCTTGAATTTAATACAGTAACACAAAACTGAATCCTATATTGGCCATGTGATCTGATATTCATTTGACAAAAATGTCAAAACATATAATTTGCTAAAGCAAACTAACTCATAAATGTCATGTGATCCAGGAATTTAAAGCATTTTTCTTTTATAGTCAGATCACATGGAGGTACAGTACAAAAGTTATGCTGTTCCTTACTCAGTGAACTGTTATGTAAATTAGACCTCACAAAACGAGCTAACTGCAACATCTTTGTTCATACACAAATTTCTCCACAGTACTTTTCTTTATTCAAATCAGAAGCAGACATCCGTATTATTAGCATATTCTGAGAACCATTTCCCTGTTGTAATCTCATATTAAACTTTAGCTCTATGTTGTAGTGGGAGCTCTGTGTCTTTTGCTGAAGTGTTTAGCAAGAATACAGCTCAACCATATCCAGGTGGGATTTAAAAAAGTTTATTTCAACAGAAATCAATAGAGGGTGTAAACTTTCTGTAAACTATATCACACTTCTTCACCTTGAAGTTGCACAGTTGCTTATACCCTGCAGAAATCTGTTTCGATGTCAGCAAAAGACAGCACACACACTGGACCTGGAGGATACTTTTACCTGGAGAAAGCAAAAACACAATTTTTAACAGGTGATATTTGATCCTATCTCCATATATATAATAAGTTATCTCCAGTTATTTTTCACAACTTAAGACTTGTAGAGCTCGGTGTAACAGCTGTATAATGACCAGTGTTGTTTAAGTTAGTTGAAAAAAGTAATTAGTTACTTATTACTAATTACTTCTCCAAAAAAGTAATCCCGTTACATCACTGATCACTTATTCTCAAAAGTAATTAGTTACTTATTACTTAGTTTCTATTTAAAAACATGATACACAACCTGAACACTTAAAGCAATAGATCTTTCAGCCCAATTTTTTTCTGCAATATCCATCATATAAAATTGAATTAAATGAAAAAGTCTCTTTTTAAAAATTGTTATGTTAGTTTTAATCTTTTAACTTTATGCACATTGCATTAAGCATAAATTAAATTACATGCAGCAGTCTTTGACTTGAAGATATTTGTTTAACATTTAAACCTATTTTCTGCATATTCCAGCATTTTTTTTTTTATACTCGCTCTTTCAGATAGATGCAAGTAAAACACAGCAAAAAATAAATAAAATCAAAGACTCGGTGGCACTGTCACTGTAAGTTCTGTCGCTCTTAAATCTATTTTCACCTGTTTAGGCAGGAGTGGCGCCAGTGGAGGTTTACCCGGTGCTGCAGCAGTCATGTCAGTGGAAAGATCCAGGGGTTTCTCTTTGAATTTCACATTACCGTGGCAGTGTGCTAGGTGCTTGCTCAGATTTGAAGTTTCATTTTTTGCCATGGAAAGAAGTTTTGAGTGTACAGCAGATGCTGTTTTTTTTATGGAATAAAACTTGAAGTAATATACTTCCATGCTTTTAACGCTACATGGTCATACTCTCTCCCGCACTCCATATTATCCATTGTTGATCTGTTGCTGCCACGGGCATCGCACGTATTTATGTCATTATCATGAGACACACTCACAAACAAAATTATGACAGTTTAGTAAAGCAGTAATGCAGCATGCTTACGGGAAAGTAACAGTAATTCAATTACTTTTTTGCAAAAGTAATCCCTTACATTACTCTTTGTTTGAAAAAAGTAATCGGAACACGTTACTCTGATAATAACATCTGGAATGTAGAAATGGTCTACTATAACAGTTTTTTTTCACTCAGTATCAATAACAAATATGTTACACAACCATACAGCAGAACCTGTGATGTTTCTTATTTCAGTAACCCACATCAAGTATAATGCAACAGGACCAGTGGCAGACATCATGTCTTATCCAGCCTGTTTGTAATCTGCTTTAAAGAGGGAGGAGCTGACTACCGAGGCCTGGTAAGTTCAGTCCTCATAACTCCACAGACAATTTTTAATTTTCACATTTTTCATTTTAGCATTAAAAACTCAAGTGACATCAGTTCACAGTCAGTTTTTCAGATCATTTTGAAAAACAAAAAAAGCTTTCTACAACTTTTTACACATGCTATTATAGTTCCTGTTATTGACACATTTACACGTATCCAAGAGGGATTAAATGTAAATGGCCTGTATTTGTATAGCGCTATTTCTAGTCCCTAAGGACCCAAAGCGCTTTACACAACCAGTCATCCACCCACTGGTGATGGCAGCTACACTGTAGCCACAGCCACCCTGGGGCGCACTGACAGAGGCGAGGCTGCCAGACACTGGCGCCACCGGGCCCTCTGACCACCACCAGTAGGTAACGGGTGAAGTGTCTTGCCCAAGGTCACAACGACCGAGACTGTCCAAGCCGGGGCTCGAACCGGCAACCTTCTGATTACAAGGCGACCACCGAACTCTTGAGCCACGATCACAAACAACCGTCTCCTTTGATAATTTTGTGATTAGACTAGTTAGGAGGACTGATCTTGGGAACCTTGAAATGATGCATTTTATATTCAAGCATTAATTAGTTGCATCTCGATCTCTCCCTTTTGTTCTCTCTCTGAACATTTTTTAGTGGGAAGAGTAACACTTTATTATGCTCAGCTATTGACTGTATGCTATTATCAGTCTCAATACCTGGAAGGTGAGTGCTTTAATTTGAATAAAGTTAAGATGAGTACTATGTTCATGTGAGATACTCAAATTCACTGAGAGAATAACATGTCAGCAGAACTTGGGTGACTCTAGTGAATACACGTTTAGCTCACGAGGCATGCGTGGGTGCGAGGGTAAATTATCAGTTGTAACACTACAGACCCAAAAATGTTCATAGTTCAGACACTGAAACTAAAGATGTAGATGTAGATGGAGTATTAACAGGAAAACTGAGTCAAATGTGAAACATGGTGACTTTAAGAGTTTATGATTTCTCCACTAATATTAAAGAACTACTGTTGGGGTTCTGGGGGTGCTCTGCCTCTGGGCGGGGGCTCTGGCTGAGCCTTGGGGGCTTGGTTTCTGGTTGGTGTATCGCCGGGTTTTGGGTGGGTGCATGCACAGCCTTGGCACAGGGGTCTCTGGTGCATCGGCAGAACTAGGGGCCTCTTCAGCTGGTGGGGAGGTTTTTACATCCTTGCAGGGGTCTCTGCTCTCTAGGAGTTCACTCTGCAGGTGGGGGAGAGATATAGGAGAGTTGGAGAGTGACTCAGTTTACTCTGGACTGGGCAGAAGATTAAGCCAATCAGGACATCAAATTCACATTTCCAATCACCTTCAGAGAACTTAATGTGCTGAAAGAAGAACATTTCAGCTTGGTGGGATTTGTTAATCATTTCTTCACTGAAACCAAAAAAGCAGGAATCTGCAGATTTGAAGACTTTAAGGTTATATTAATCTTTGATGGCCTGGATGAGTGTCAGCTTCCTCTGGACTTCCACAATACTGAGATCTTAACTGACCCTAGAGAGTCCACCTCAGTAGATGTGCTGCAGACGAACCTCAACAGGGGGAACTTACTTCCCTCTGCTCGCCTCTGGATAACCACACGACCTGCAGCAGCCAATGAGATACCTCAGTTGAATTCTGAGAAGTCAGAAACATTAATTATTGCCCTCGACAACCAGATATCTCTAATCAAACAGCATCTTGGTTCTCTCGGCTCATCTGTTCACCTGAGCCTCAGGTACCTTTGGTGTGATGTTTGATTCTGCCATGTCCCTAGAACAACACTGTCGCCAGTTAATTAGGAACTGCCTTTTTCAGCTAAGAAACATCTCCAAACTGCAAACTTTGCTGTCTAAATCTGAGTTAGAAATGGTTATTCATGCTTTTATTTCATCTCGCTTAGATTATTATAACAGCCTTTTTCTTTGTTTGAGCAAAAGGAATCTTGACCGTCTCCAGTTAGTCCAGAATGCTGCTGCAAGGCTTTTAACTTAGACACGAAAAAGAGAGCACATTACACCAGTGTTACGTTCATCACTGGCTAGAATTCATTTTAAAATCTTGTTAATGACTTTTAAAGCTTTGAATTGTGATGCCCCTGCATACATTTCTGATCTTTTAGAACCCCACGCTCCCTCTCGCAGCCTGAGATCTTCTAATCAAAGGCTGTTGGTAGTCCCTCAAACATATTTTAAAACCAGAGGTGATAGATCTTTTAGAGCTGTGTTCATCCAATCTGTTGTTGGATGAACACAATTTAATCATGGCACCTTTTTCCACGTGATTTAACCAAGTACAATAAACCATTTTTGACCATGTCAAACCAACACATTTTGTATTTGGTGGTTTAATGTAATCAGATTATGTTGGATCAACGTAGTATACTTGCATTGACTTGAAGTATTTAGAGTGAAATTTGTTTTAATTAGTTCTACACAAGTTAAAAACTTCAGGAAAGCACAATGAAATCTTGATGTTTGAACAACTACTTTGTTAATCAAGGCGATTACTGCTAGTCGTGCTTAACCTAACACACATATTTATATATATATATATCCATCATCCTATTCATGTAGCCCCTTCCGCCGGGGTTACTTGCATAGTAGCATTCCAACAGCGCCCTGTTTTCGTCCCTTGCCCACCGATGCCTTCTTATTCCAGTAGCCCACTTTTCGTCAGGGTGCCCTGGTTCCTCAACACCTGACGAGGACCTTGTTGATCTGGGCGATGTCCGAGCCGGCATGCCTTCATATTTATCTGTCTCGCTCATGTCTGCGGTAGGCTTGCTTAGCATAGGGGGTCTAGCCTTAGGACCCTTACTGGATACAGACGCCCCAGGCAGGAATCGAACTTGCGATCCTGTGTTCCAAAGGCGTGTAGTCTAAACACTACGCTATCCAGCTGCAAATGCCAAGGGCTCAGAGAAGAGCTCGAGAGGATGTGGAGGGTGAAGGTAACAGTGGTCCCCGTGGTAATCGGAGCACTAGGTGCGGTGACTCCCAAGCTAGGCGAGTGGCTCCAGCAGATCCCGGGAACAACATCGGAGATCTCTGTCCAGAAGAGCGCAGTCCTGGGAACAGCTAAGATACTGCGCAGGACCCTCAAGCTCCCAGGCCTCTGGTAGAGGACCCGAGCTTGAAGGATAAACCGCCTGCAGGGGCGTGCTGGGTGGTTTTTTTTGTTTTTTATATATATATATATATATATATATATATATATATATATATATATATATATATATATATATATATATATCATGGTTCACATTGTTCAGGGCAGATGGCAGCTGAGAATGTCCCAGTTCTTGCATGGCCAGCATACTCACCGGACATGTCACCCATTGAGCATGTTCGGGATGTGCTTGACCGGCGTATACGACAGCGTGTACCAGTTCCCACGAATATCCAACAACCTCGCACAGCCATTGAAGTGGAGTGGACCAACATTCCACAGGCCACAATTGACAATCTGATAGACTCCATGCGACGATGTGTTGCACTGCATGAGGCAAATGGTGGTCACACCAGATACTGACCGGTTCTGGGTCCCCAGACCCCCAATAGCGCAAAAAACTGCACATTCCAGGGTGGCCTTTTGTTGTGGGCAGTCTGAGGTACACCTGTGCACTACTCATGATGTCAGATCAGCATCCTGATGTGGCACACCTGTGAGGTGGGATGGATTATCTCAATATAGCAGATGTGCCCACTACCACACATTTGGACTGATTTGTGACCACTGTTTGGGAGGGATGGTTATATTGTGTATTGTGTATTGTGTAACAAAAGTGTTGCGTTTATATTTTTGTTCAGTATATATATATATATATATATATATATATATATATATATATATATATATATATATATATATATATAGAGAGAGAGAGAGAGAGAGAGAGAGAGAGAGAGAGAGAGAGAGAGAGAGAGAGAGAGAGAGAGAGAGATCGATCCTAATTGGCCAACTGGACCAAAGATGCAAATGTGGTGGTGCCTGTCCAGGGGAGTGCCTCACCACTTGCCTTATGGTACCTTGAATAGGTTCCGCCACCCCACCTTGTATAATACGATGGAAGGATCCTAAACACGCCCGCTCTCGTCTGATCTCGGAAGCTAAGCAGGGTCGGGCCTGGTCAGTACTTGGATGGGAGACCGCCTGGGAATACCAGGTGCTGTAAGCTTTTGCACTTCCACACACAAACTGCAGAGGGCGCCGCTGCTCACTCAGTGGAGGCAGCTTCAGGAAAAGCTTCATGACAACGCTCCTCATTGCATTTCGCTTTTGTGCAAAACAAAAAAACAACAACAACCAAATATTTAGGAAATACACAAACTTATTTATTCTGTAAATGTACAAAATCTCTGTGGCTAGTCCGTCTGGCCTCAGTCGAGAGGAACTTGTTAACCTTGTAGTTTGCAGCGGGCGCAGTGTCAACCTGACACCCATGTGCAACCAGTTTGAACTCTTATTGGCTGCCGACTGCGGTCCCGAAGAGTACTGAATAAATGCGCATCAGTGTGCTACCCTGAGCAGGGAACACGATATCATGGAGTTTCTAACACGGAGCAAGGTGAAGGTGACGCTACTATGCAGGACCGCCCCTGCTCAGCTTCAGAGATCAGATGAGAACAGGCTGGTATGGCCATAAGTGAGAGGCTTCCTCGACAACGGGGTTCATGTAGATACTGTAACCCATTTATTGGGATTTAAAAAACAATTTAGAGTGAAGGATATTGATTAGTTTCTACTTTTTTTAATAGCTGCACATGACAACACAGTTATAATGCATACTTAATGCTGCAATATTCACGTCATAAACAATTGTGAGTCTTTGCACAAAAACATCTACAGGTGCTCTGTGCATGTACAGTGATATTGATGTAACGCTTGAAGAATTTGACATTACTACATGAGCGGAAGAGCTCTTTGCGCAAGACTCACTAACCATCCTATTGGAAAATGAGCTTAAAGAGTGCCTCACATCCGTTTCAACATTTAAACTGTCATTTGTGTGTTGAAGTGCAAAAGCTTACGGCACCTGGTATTCCCAGGCGGTCTCCCATCCAATGCCCGTGGCAGCAACAGATCAACAATGGATAATATGGAGTGCGGGAGAGAGTATGACCATGTAGCGTTAAAAGCATGGAAGTATATTACTTCAAGTTTTATTCCATAAAAAAAACAGCATCTGCTGTACACTCAAAACTTCTTTCCATGGCAAAAAATGAAACTTCAAATCTGAGCAAGCACCTAGCACACTGCCACGGTAATGTGAAATTCAAAGAGAAACCCCTGGATCTTTCCACTGACATGACTGCTGCAGCACCGGGTAAACCTCCACTGGCGCCACTCCTGCCTAAACAGGTGAAAATAGATTTAAGAGCGACAGAACTTACAGTGACAGTGCCACCGAGTCTTTGATTTTATTTATTTTTTGCTGTGTTTTACTTGCATCTATCTGAAAGAGCGAGTATAAAAAAAAAAATGCTGGAATATGCAGAAAATAGGTTTAAATGTTAAACAAATATCTTCAAGTCAAAGACTGCTGCATGTAATTTAATTTATGCTTAATGCAATGTGCATAAAGTTAAAAGATTAAAACTAACATAACAATTTTTAAAAAGAGACTTTTTCATTTAATTCAATTTTATATGATGGATATTGCAGAAAAAAATTGGGCTGAAAGATCTATTGCTTTAAGTGTTCAGGTTGTGTATCATGTTTTTAAATAGAAACTAAGTAATAAGTAACTAATTACTTTTGAGAATAAGTGATCAGTGATGTAACGGGATTACTTTTTTGGAGAAGTAATTAGTAATAAGTAACTAATTACTTTTTTCAACTAACTTAAACAACACTGGTCATTATACAGCTGTTACACCGAGCTCTACAAGTCTTAAGTTGTGAAAAATAACTGGAGATAACTTATTATATATATGGAGATAGGATCAAATATCACCTGTTAAAAATTGTGTTTTTGCTTTCTCCAGGTAAAAGTATCCTCCAGGTCCAGTGTGTGTGCTGTCTTTTGCTGACATCGAAACAGATTTCTGCAGGGTATAAGCAACTGTGCAACTTCAAGGTGAAGAAGTGTGATATAGTTTACAGAAAGTTTACACCCTCTATTGATTTCTGTTGAAATAAACTTTTTTAAATCCCACCTGGATATGGTTGAGCTGTATTCTTGCTAAACACTTCAGCAAAAGACACAGAGCTCCCACTACAACATAGAGCTAAAGTTTAATATGAGATTACAACAGGGAAATGGTTCTCAGAATATGCTAATAATACGGATGTCTGCTTCTGATTTGAATAAAGAAAAGTACTGTGGAGAAATTTGTGTATGAACAAAGATGTTGCAGTTAGCTCGTTTTGTGAGGTCTAATTTACATAACAGTTCACTGAGTAAGGAACAGCATAACTTTTGTACTGTACCTCCATGTGATCTGACTATAAAAGAAAAATGCTTTAAATTCCTGGATCACATGACATTTATGAGTTAGTTTGCTTTAGCAAATTATATGTTTTGACATTTTTGTCAAATGAATATCAGATCACATGGCCAATATAGGATTCAGTTTTGTGTTACTGTATTAAATTCAAGCACCAAAATGTACATAATGATTAAATAATATCCCCTAAATGCGTAAAGGTTTAAAACAATGACAGGACAATACAGATATACTGGGATCACAAGAGTAATTCATAATGTTATAGCTCAGTTGCCTTTTGTATCAAATAAATTAGCTTCGTACATTAAATGCAGAGCTGTCTGTGAATATAACTGACTTCCACTGTCCAGATATGGACTTAGTCCCATGCTATCCCGATCTAGATTATGTGAGTAGGCAAATTTTGTATAACCTACATATCATACATGCAGGGCTGCCTCTAATGATTTCTGTTGAGATAAACTTTATTTTTCATGCAAAATGTAGAGGCTATCAGATGATGACCTTTCATGCAGACACTATATAATGAATCCACAGTATCCATTTACCAGCTTCAGAGAATTTCTCTTCCTGAAGACATCTTCGTCTACTGGTGTTTCAGACGACTGACTGCCAGTTAACCCACCACTCATCAGTCAATCAAAAGATTAAGGTAGGTGTCCTAACGTGGAAAAGTTTGGATTACTTGGAAAGCTATGAAAGCCAGAGCAGGATGTTTATTCAGAGTAATTACAGAGCATTAACCAAATACAAATAATATTTGAATATAAAAGTATTTAAAAGTCACGTATTGTTCTGTTTAAAATCTTGTTGGTTGACAAAGATCCACAAAGTAGATTTTTCAGAGCAATGTGCTGCATGTTTTTAATGATTATTGAATTAAGTAAAATCAAATAAACTACTGTCAACTGCTCCACTAAAACTAAAATAAAACAGACTAATGTAAATGTTTTTGCTGCTTTTCTTCACCAGGGAATCATGATGGTTCAGTGCACCTGTTTACTGCTGCTGCTGCTCTCCACTGCTGTGTTCTCACAAAATTATGACAAATTCATAGTGAAACACACGCTTGTGAAGGCAAATGGTAAAAAAGATTGTGACACTTTGATGAAAGATGTCAATGCACTGGAAAAGAAAACTCCAGGAAAGTGCAAGGGAAAAAATACTTTCATCGACGAACGTGACGACAAAATATTTCAGGACATGTGTAAAGCTGTATCTAAAAAGCAATTTGTTAACTTACCATATAATTGGTTTGACTGTGTGACAAAAGATATAATGGAACCTTGTTCATACACACAAGAAAAACCTAATGAGAAGAAGAGGATACTATGTGAAAAAGACAAATCCAAGAATAAATTTCTACCTGTACACCTTGAGGCTGGTAGCGCTTAGGAGAAGACTCAGCAGTTGATTCCAGTTTGAAACTGTTGTGTTGTCTTAACTACTTGTTCAAAGAATTTCTTAAAATGTGTTGATAATCACTGACTGTCTTCTGACAAACATGAAGAGGAATTGTAAGGATTTGAGTTGATCACATGTAAGAAACCAGAATAAACTTCTTTCATCCAATTTAATGCTGCAGAAGATTTGTTGCAGAAAAGTTGTCTCTTTATTTCTCAATCTCAGGGTTCACAAATTCTTATATGATGTTAAAATCTAAAGAAAAAAAATGCTCTGTCCCTCTTGTCTGTGCTATTTTGGGGGGCTTTTAAAAAATAATATTCATAATTTTATATTGAAGAATTTCAGAAATGTTGAGATTAACTTACCAGAATTCTCCAATGCTGCAGTTCACTGACATGTACAGTTCTGGTTAGAAGTTTTTATCCTCTCGTCATGGGCATGAATGCCATGGTAATTTTGGGCTTTTGATGATTTCTTGGAACGATTCTTTTTCCAGGGTGGAATGATTGTGCAGCATACACCTTTAATGACTTTAAGAAAGCAAGACTTGGGGGGACAAGTTGGAATTTATTTTGGACTCATCCACACAGGTTCAAAAGTCTACATACAGCCTCAAATATATACATGCACCTCCACCAATATTTGGTAAATGCCTATAGTAAGTGTATGTAAACTTCTGACCACAACTCTATCTGTATTAAAAGGGAGTGACAACAGAATTTCAATAGCAAAACAGCATGCATGACTATTCTTATTGCAGGCACACCTACGAACAGTTCTGGAGTGCATATTTATCCTCATGAAACACAAAAAAAATAAACCTCACTAAATTTCCACTGGAAAAAAGAAATCGCAGCAATGTTCATTTTTGCACAAAGCATGAAAGCTGTCAAATTTTGACCTTCACTGGGGAGTAACGGAATACATGTACCGGCGTTTTGTATTTACAATTCAAAATATGACTGTATTCTGTTACAGTTACTGTTTAAATAAGTGGTAATCACAATACAGTTACTCTGTTGAAATAAATAGATTTCACGGCAGTCATTTCCAGTTTCAAATATTATGCTATCCCCTCTCTATCCTTATCCAATTTTGATGATTTGGCACCGTTGGGTGCAGGTTTAGCTGCCAGCCCGGGTTTGAGTACAACCTGGAACCCTTTTTTTAATTATAGTTTTTTATTTACTCAATTTCCATCTGGGATGAATAGAGTTTCTCTGATTCTGATTTCTGGAAACCCAAACAAAACATGCAAAAAGAGGCTGTAATGTAAGCGTCCTGTTAATGGGGGTGAGGTCAGTTACACAATGGACCCAGAGCCAGCAGTGCACGGGCAGGAATGCATTTACAACACCACTTCATAAGAAAAATGGGATGGGATGAAAAGTCAGTACCTTCAATGTACTATGCTGTGTGATTTTTGTTACTGTTAATTAAGGAGCTTACATTGTTAGCTGGCATTACACGAGGTGAGTTCATAGACTGCAGACTGTTAGGCCGTTTCTAAATACTCATGTACGCAAGTTCTCGCTAGTCCAGACTTCATAAGTTCACACAGCAGTCCAGACTTCCCAAGAACCCAGTGCAATCGTTCTACAATTGGAAGTGCAGTGTATTGATGACATCGCTGCTTTGGAGTTTTTACTGCTGTCCCTTCTTAATTTAACTCTGATTAAAATTTATTAATTAGGAAATTAATTTCCTGCAATGGAAATTACACATGACATAAAAATAATATACATGATGTAGTAGATTTCTTTGAGAAAAACCAAGATGATTTGAACTGAACAAAAATGTAAAATACAATCTGATCGTTTTTGGAGCAGCCTTCGGGATCTAAATGTATTAATGTGCTGTTTTTAGACTTGATGCATTAACAACCTGCTAGCTGACTTTTCCAGGCAGCTTTTCACCATTACTAACCAGGTTAGTAAACTGTGACAGACAGTTTAGTTAGTTTGAACTGGTTAAATGCAAAGCTGTTTTACTGAAAGCGTACATTAACTTCAAGGAGAGCCAAAGCTAACATAAACAAAATGGCCCCAGTCTAAACAAAATCCCATTAAACTAACTAAATTACAAAAAAAACACTTTCAAACCTACAACTCAACTCCCTAATATATCAAGGAAAAAGAGGGTGTCTGTCACAGATTTCAACTGTATTTCAATAGCATTTTTCTCTGCCAAGGACTTGCAGGCGGAAATTAACTAATCTTTAAATCTGGGACAAGCCATCTTTTACTACTGTGAGGTTAACTTACTGTGTGTACGATCCTTGAAAAAATAAATAACATTTGCTCTGACCTTGAGTGATTCCCCTGGCAGCACCATGGGATGTCCTTCCTTGTCCTTCCAGCCTGTACAGGAGAGCAGGGTCTGGGGTTTTCTTTCCATTACTTTATATATAGTAATGAAAGGATGACTGGACTCCCTTTAAAAGGAAAAGGCATGTTGGTACAGCCAAACACCATTAAAATCTAAATCTATTTTTTTTACTTTTGCATTTACCTTTCATTATTTACTTACATGGTATGCTGCTGATATTCCAAACAGATGTATGACGTCAACAAAATCTTTCCTGCCTTGTGGTGTTTGGATGAGCTCAGACTGTGATCTGTCTCCCTCTGTTGGTCAATGTAATATCACACAGACCCTAAATTTACAAAACTATGATAATCTAATGTTTATTTTTCTACAGTTTATTACGGCCAAAAGGTGAAAATCAAAGTCAGATTCCTACATGATTCGTGTTACTTGACTACAAAAAGGTCAAATCAGAGCACCTGCTGTGTCTTCCAGTCAATCCAGTGTCAGTGGTTTAGAAATGTTTTGTTGCTGATCTATTTTTAGGTCAGTATGACTGACACACAGTCACAACAAATGGAAAAGAAACTGTCACCTTGATTCTGATAGACTTTATTTGACAGTCATTATAGATGACAAACATTACAGTTCTTGAGATTCTTTCTATTGTGATATGATACAGCAAACTAGTAAAGTTATTAACTGCAACTTCAATATTCAGAGGTGAATTCTTTTACAGAGATGTGCATCAGTGTTACAGTGACAGGGGTCTGCATCATCTAAAAGTTACATTTGTTAAGGTAAACTATGGTATATGTCCCACCCTGAATACGCCTGCCTACACAAGTGAAATTGTGCTAGGCCTGTTTTTTCACTTCTCTTTACAAGCTGCAGAGGTCGCCGCTGCTCAGGAAGCTGCAGGGAAGAATGTAGGCCATATATATAAACAGGTTCTCAAAATCAAAAAATAAATATATTTTATTCAAATGAACGAAACTCTTTAATTGTGAAAATGAATAGCTGAACCCAAAACAGATGACAAATATAGAAACTGAAACAAACTCTCAAATAAAGTCCAAATACATCAAAATTACACCTAAAAAGGACAAAACTGACAAATAAATGCAAAAACACCGAGTAGGAATTTATTAATTAACCATTAGATTTTGAAAATGTAGAACAAAAATAAACTGCTTCAGTGCAAACATTTCCATCTCGAGACACCTTGTAGTTTTAGGTAATATGATCTTACATTCCGCACAGAAACTGACGTCCAACAGGGATAGAAAAAATTTCTGGTAAATATTTATCAAATTTTTAATCCACTGTTTATATAAAATGTCATTTTTAGTTAAAAATGATTCCTGACACAAAGACGCGTGTTCGGATGACTTTGATTTATTCATCAGAAACTTGTTTACGTAAATTAACTCGAGGCCTCTGATCAACATCTGTAAAAATCTTAGAGTGGAAAACACTGCATGAGAATGCAAAATGTCTCATAAGAAGTGTGCTCTCACAGCATCACACTGTGGCTGGACAGAAGGTTTACTTGTGGTGCGTTACGCCAGTTTAGCAAAGACATGTCTAACCACATTCTTCCTTTCATGACCACAAGTAAGCACCTAATGACTCACTGCAGCCGGGTGATGCATCCTTACACAAAACTCTGTACAACTAACACTTTTTAAGAGCGAAATAGATCCTAGTATTGATATGAAAATTTTAGAAGTCATTGCATTGCATTTGATTTAATATGATATAAGGCTTTGTGCCTTTTTAAAATGTTTACCATGTGTTCCTTCTAACCATGATTGCCATCATTCATTTTAAATCTCACACAGGCAGCTCATGTCATTCACGTCTTTACGTGTTTGTTCTGTTCTGACTGAGCCGTTTTGATTTGAGTTAGGATTTTGTGATCGGTGCATGAGAATGACTGCTTGGTTAGCAGGAAGGTTTACGAGAGCTGATCGGAAAAAATAAAAAAATATACACATTCACGTGTTCCATTTAACACTTTAAAAAAAGTGTTGTGTAGGTGTGAAGACAAATATATTTACCAGCAGGTTTTACATTTCAGAGACCCCAGAGGCAAAACAGACCTGATTCAGAGCAAATAAGAAAACAATGTCAGAAACACTACATGGCAATTAAAGAATATACTGTAATAATATAATAATATGGTGACGGTACATGCAATGACAGAAAATGCTAATCAAATCAGAATGATGGTCACAGGTGATGCATGGTGTGAGAAAATGTGCTGACTCACTCCTAAAGACTGCATGTTTGCACTGACACCACACACTATTACACACTATGACTTCATCTGCTAAACTACTTCCAACAACCCTCAAGTAAGGCCTTACTATGGTAAATATGGGTAAAATTGATCACCACATGCAATAATACAGTAAATTATATTAATTAAATAAAAATGGGGATATAGGAAACAATAAAAGAGAGTGGAAAACCCTTTTTATTTCCAAATATCCTGTAATTTAATGATAAATTCTATTTCATTATGTAGCAGGATTGTCACAGCGTTTATTTCTCTGATTGACGTGTTCCAGTGGACTTCAAAGTCCGGAAAGTCATTCAGTTAGAGAGTGGAGCTAAATTATCATCCACTCCAATTACTTACAATTTGGAATCTGTATAATCAGCTCCTCTTAAATATGATAGAGTGTCCTTTTTGTTTGGAGCATGGAAGTATGCTGTACATACTTGTGTTTACCTGCTCATGATCTGAGTCATACCAGAATCATAGCTTAAAGGCTTTATTCTTGACAAAAAGTGAAGCAATGATGCTAAACAGTCATTCTGTCAAGATCTCTGTTGGTAGCTCATCACAACCTGATGCATCGCTGCAGCCCCTGACATGGGTCAGAAATGCTGAGTTCAACACTCGTGTCGTGCTATTGAGCGCAAGCTCAAATGTGCCTTTCATAAGGTAAATGTAGTTTTTACTGAACAGTTGTGAAGACATGTTTTGATAGCTTAATGAAAATCACGTCTCTCTTTTTCAGAATACAGAAAGCACTTTAAGGAAGAATAGCATGTAGCAAGTACTCATTTTATATTATTTGATCAGTATGTATATTTTTTTGTTCTTTAGCACAATCGCACGAAAAGTATGTGAACCTTTTAACTGGTTACAAGACACACACACACACACACACACACACACACACACACACACACACACACACACACACACACACACACACAAGAAGGTTTTTCTGCCTCTTTATTTATCACACAAGCGGATTTCGAATGATCAAAAAACAACATCAGAGAAGCCTTTCAGGTAGCTGCAGACATGCATAGAGAGAACCGATGTCTGGAGACGGTCCTCAGAGAAGTACTCGCTCATTTTGTGCTTTAAAGCAAAATGTGAATGTGGTTTATTTTTCAGAAATATGCAGATAAAACTCAAAAATACTCATTAGCAAATTTCATCACTTGCAAATACATTTTTAACACGTGTAACCCATAAAGGTTACACAAAAAAGTCCAGAAAAATGCATGAATAAACAATGAAACAATCGAAGACAAATAATCAAAATATAGCAATGGCAACATTAAAGGGTTTGTGGCACAGGTAAAATTCTTTGTTCGGTTCCATTCAGATTTATTTAAACAGCGCCAGATCACAACAGCAGTTGTGTCAATGCGCTTTATACTGGGAGGTAAAGATCGTACAGCATTACAAAGAAAACTGAAAAAAGCACAACAATCTTTAATTTTCACTGTCATAATCAAAATTGTCATATATGCCCTGCTCAAGATGTACTGGTAGGCCATTTTCACATTTTACCTTCTTCTTCTTTCCTTTGAGTGCTAGAGACTTGTATTTACAAGGCTTCACACTTTTCATCTTACAGTCAATAACATCAAACTTGTGGGTGATGTATTCATTTTTTTTACCTTTACACAAAGCCTTAACCTTTTCTGCTTTCTGGTTGATAAACGTATTAATTCGCTTGCACTGATTAATGCCATTAACGTTTTTCATCATATCATCACATTTACGAGAGCCGTTTTCTGGAAGGATGTGTTTCTTTTTGAAATCATTGTAAGTTTGCGAGAGCACAGCAGCACAGAGCAGCAGCAACAGCAAACAGGCACTCTGAACCCTCATGATTCCCTGGGGAAGGAAAACAGAGAATATTTAAAGGAGTCTCTCCTCTGTACTGTTTTGGTTTCGTTGATGTAATTCAACAATCATATAAAACCTACTTAAAAAGCTTAAGACCAAGATAAAAACCATTTGTAGTAATCTAATCTGGAAAATGAACTTTGTGGTTATTTTTCTAAAAGCTTTTAGATTACAGGTACAATAAAACAATACTCACAGAAAAATATGTGTAAAATAATGAAAATAATACTGCATAGACTTACCCTACTCTTTCGACTGTTAGTGTTACATTAGAAACAACCACAATTTTGTTTGCCACACTTCTCAAAATTATCGTAGTTTTTGCTTTACTGACAGCAGACTCACCTTGACTTGTGAGTTGGTTGCTGGTTTGGGCACAAGGTGGTCGTCTGCAGCACCAGCTGGTAAAGATATCTTCAGTCAGTGAATTTCCCTGAATGTGGTGAATGGTTACAGTGAATTAATTCTGTGTCAAACTGGACACAAATCAATGGAGACATTTCAGATATTAAGCTTTAGCAAAATCGACCTAATCACAGAAACCACATCATGTTTATCAGATATGCAAATGCACTGAGACTAGAATATGAGGGGTTCCTGTTGTCTTCCTGTCTTTATTGTCTGTAGAGTAGATTCAAACAGATTAAAAGGATTTTTATTTAGCATTTAGAGGATATTATTTCAAAGTGCATTTTATTAAATACATTTATTATAGTATCACAACAAAAGTATGGAAACCTGTTTAATGTCCCATAAATTTGATCAGGTCTTCATTTTGACACAGAAATTTCACCTCAAAATCCTATGAACTTAAATAATGAGTCAAACACAACTTTTTCTTCATTTGCATTTTAAGATGATGAAACCCCAAATCTGATGTGGATACCGATGTAGACGTGACCAAAGGGCCTAGACCGATTACTGCTGGCTTGGAGCTCTTTGAAGAACAAATGCTGAAGAGTTTTCTGACAGACAGAACACCTGACACATACAGATGATGACACCTCTGACTGAATGGGAATAACTACCTAAGAGCCTCTACCTACAAGATTTACAACAATAACAACACAGTCCTTTACTTTGAGTGTTTCAGTGTGTATATGTGCTGCTGGTATCAGTATCCAAACACTGGTATCTGATGGCAACACTAAAGCTGGTGTAGTTATTGAACTAGGTTTAACACTAAATTAGCAGGTATTTCAGTCCCAGTGCTCTGATTCCCATCATGGTGAAGAGAGGTTGATTAAATTGGAACATGCAGACGAATGTTAGAACAGAGGAGTTTTTATCCCTCCCCCCCCAATAAATACATAAATACATAAATGAATAAATAAAAAATAAAATAATAATAATAATATCAGGATGCAAGGAGATTAAATGATGTTTAAGTAGGTCTAAAGATCTCCGTAAATTTTATTACACTTGAGCAAAAAGTTACACGAATGCAAACTTTTGTTAAAATCAAAATAGTTCACAGACTGACCTGTGTGCAGCTGAGGCTCATCCGAAAGCAGAAAATTAGAAAGAGGTTAAATGAACCCCGATTTCTCTGTGTCAGCCCCTTTTATGCTACACAACTTGTACTACTGCCCTGGTTACCACTCACACTAGCACACATAGCTTAGCAACCACATTTCCTGTCCACTTCATGTCTGTACTCTGAGCCTTTATGTGACACACACAAAAACCACACCAGCAGAGTCACAGCAATGTGGCTGCAAATGAAGGAAATGCACCTACTTTCTAGACCTACTTTCTTTACAGCACGTACAAATATTTGTTTGTGTACTTTCCAGTTTTTATGTCTATTTACAAAGACATGCTTGCTATATTACTTAATCACATCCTTGTAAATAAACAGTTACAGACACGCAGAACTACTAAACTGTATTCACATTTAAAAATAGTTAGAAAGCAGAAAATAGAGAAGACATATTGTCATCTGCTTTTGCATTCAGACCTGACTTGTTGCCATTTTGGTTCAGGAGGAGAGAGGAGTGTAGTGGTGGCTACTTGTGGTGGCTGAGAGTTACGGTACATTATTATCATCATTATTATTAAAGCTATGCATTATATCAGACAGCTGTAGTTAGCACCCTGCTAATCCAATGTAAAAGCAAATCAAAGATGAAAGTCAGATCATAGTGTTGTACTTTGAATTAAAACGATAGTGTTACACTGCCAGTTACCACCATCGTGGGCATCTCTATGAGTTTATGAACAAAGAAACTGTGAATGCTAATAATCTACTTACAGCATCATGTCACAGTCACAAACCCAGATGTCTACTAGAAAATACCTGAGTTGTTTAAACTGTCACTTTTAACTTTTAAATCAAGGTTTTAAGAGCTCTCATCGTTATCAAGTATTTCCAGGTGCAGCTTCTTCATTGAATGGCAGGAGCGCCCTCTGCCGTTTGCATAGAGAAGGGAAAAGTTCACAGCAACTGGCATTCCCAGGCAATCTCCCTCTCCCACTCAAGATTTATAGTTGAAATGGTAAAAAGGCAAGGGCTAACTTGACAGAATACAGAATAAAGTGAGAACAGAAAAAATATTTCTTTATTAACAAAAGAAGAGATGCAGTTGTTATTGCTAGATCGAGACTTGGCTACTGTTGGCTCTGATAGGGAAACAGCGAGATGGCAAATGTTAATGTAGAAGCACTACATTAGGAACATCCTAACTGAGTGAGTCAATCAACTAGAGCAGCTGTCTTTAATATGCACACACTTACAAAAACTTACACTTACAAAAACAAAGTAATTCTTGCTTAATTGGAAGACAGTGTCTTTTTACCCAGTGTGTTTTTTATCCTGTCTTCCTTCCCTCACCAATGGCACTTCCACTTCATGAAAGCATCCAGGTTTGCTCCTGCTGGGGGGGTCACAGAGATCAGGTCACCATTCGTCCATATCTCCAACCCCACCAGAGCAATAAAGGTCCTCAGAGGTTTGTAGACCTGAAGAAGACAACATTGGGGATGTAACATTATACTCCAACTGCTAGCAACTACTGCAGAACAGTATGTAGTACAGTGTGTCTGTATTGGTATGGAATCTGTATAGAAATAGCAAAAAAACAGACTCACCATGTTGACAATCTCAAATATTCTGTCTCATCTTCTTTTGATCCCTGTTCATCTTCACATACTGAAACACCACAAGACAAATTTCTCATCCTGCTTCTCAGCAGTTTATCTTATAAAAATATAATTTTGCAAACCAAGGGGAAAAAATGAAAAAGTTAGAAAAGAAGATTAATTTTACCGCGCGGTTATCAGCAACAAGGACGAGCTCAACGTATTTCTGCTGCTGTACAATAGAAATACCCTGAAGAAAATGGCTAGGTCTGGTTCTGCCGGAGGTTTCTTCCTGTTAAAAGAGAGTTTTCCCTTCCCACTATCGCCAAGTGCTTGCTAACAGGGAGTCCTCTGGTTGTTGGTTTTTTCTCTTTGCTATTGTAGGGTCTTTGGAATTTGGCTCCCTCTGTTGGTCAATGAGATCTTGTGTACTTGCAAATAACTGTTGTTATAAATAAGACCCTACTAGACTGAATGTCCTATGTACAATTGTGCATTGAACTGTACTATATGCGTTATTTTTTTTTTTTTTTTTGCACTTGGCAGTAATAATTTGTCATCTCACTTGCTACTTGTCACAGCCTCCTGTGTTTCAGTTTTCTTTACATACCACCAATTCACAACCATGGTTACATCAAGGTGCTTTATGCTGTAAAGAATCGACAATATTACAGAGAAAACCCCCCAAATCAGATGACTCCCTATGAGAAGCTCTAGGTGACAATGGGAAGGAAAAACTCATCATGCAAAGCCCACCAAAGCATTGCCTTTTGCAGCATAATTAAGAAATGGGTCAGGGTCACCTGATCCAACACTAACTATGAGCTTTATCAAAAAGGACATCTGAAAAAAGACAAAGTGCTTAAACAAACACCACACACATAATAAGGATTTAGTTAACACACCATATAGACGACCAACAACACCTTCAAACGAACCTTTCCGGTAGCTTCAGATCAGACATGCACAGCGTTCAAGAGGACAAATGTGTAGAGATGCTTACTTTAGTTTATTCATGATGTGGGTGTCACCATCTTCCTCACAGGAAAGCAGCTTCAGTTAGTAATTTCATGAGTTTCGTCCATAAGACATCAGATGAACATTAGAATAAAACAGAATAAAAAGTATGAGCACAAGGTTCAAAACAAATTTGAATCTAAAAGTGAAATACAAGTATCTTTACTTTTTATTTCAAGTTATTTACCAAGTTGTGTAAAAAGTCAGTTTCTGATCAAGAATGTTGTTTACATCCATGACACCCTGAACACGTTCAACCTCATGCTCTCTGAAGCTAAGCAGCATTGGGCCTGGGTGGCACTTGGATGGGTTGACAGGTTCCTGCAAAGATATCAGTTTAATCCTAAATACAAGAAAACAACCCAGCATAACCAGGGAACGTGCTGCTGTGCGGACTCTGAGAATTAACAACATGATGAGTCTCCTTATAAAAAAAAACAAACAAAAAAGAAACTAGCAGGAGATCTTGTGAGGGCAACAAGGTAACAGCAGCGCTATATGCAAAATAAGTTTGGAGACATTAAAGAATATCTTTGTCATTCATATATGAATACACCTGTGGATGCATCGGTTATTAAAATAAAACTCTTGTGACGGCCCGTCTAGGGGTGGCCAGACCACAACCATCCTCATCAGACCCCAAGCAGCTACATCACATAAATCATTATCAAATTTTTCCAGTTATTTACAATGAGTTGTTTTGTAAGATTATTTGACACAAAGGAAGGAGCTGATTATAACTTCAGGGTGCACCCAATGCCAAAACAACAACAAAGAAAGGAGCCTGTCTCAGGGATTTAACAAACTTACCTACTCTAAAAGATTAAACCAAATGACAGCAACCTGCCTCCCTAAGAAAAACATGAGAAAACGATGAACAAAAAGGCAGTCCACCCCTACATAAGACGAACAGCATTGGGCAAGTAACAAAAGGTCTGCTAGTTGGGATGAGCTGAGGATGAATGACTGGCCGTCCATGGCATTGGAGGAAAACAACACATGTAATCAGGAATTTCTGTGTCTTTATTGAACACAACATAAGCATTCCCAGTATGGTGAAAAATACAAGGGGACTTCATAAATAAATAATCAATCAGCAGCTTCTAACAAGACTTTCTGGTAGCTGCAGACATGCACAGCTTCAGGAGGATCAACAGGTGGACCTTAAAGAAGCAAGTGTTTGTGGCACAGGCAAAGCTAAGCTAATATTAAATGTAACATGGTTTATATCCACTTATTACACATGATTTTATATGGAATCTTTGATCAATCTGGTTGCATTTGATAACATCTGTAATTAAAAGTATAATTGTAATTACAATAAGACATAATATGTTTTTTAAAAGGTAATTCCATTAACATTAAGACTCATAATAACTTTTTACCTGTTAAGATCTGGCTGATCTTTTTTTAACTCTTAAATGCAGTTACAATATTATTTTAGTAACTCATTCCTCTGACTACTCCTTTTGTGTGACTCTGTTAAGAGGCTCCAGCTGCAGCCACAGGCCTCCCTCTGCACGCAGGGCGAGTTGGGGAAGACGGCGCACTCTCCCCGAGCTGCTCCCGAGTTCAGGCTTGACCCCTGGGATCAGTCGAAACCTGAGCAGGGTCAGCGCTACAACAACTCGAAGCTCCGTAAAAGCTATGTAACTTGTGTAACTCAGCTACAGAAATGTCAGAAGGTCAGATTATTACTTGTGTACAGTCTTTAAGGCTTGTTTGAATCGCTTCCCCTGCTGAGTCTTCCAGTAAATCTGGTCCCAGTGGTGAAAAATGTTTTCTCGCCGATGTGTTACAAGGTCACTGAGCTCCAATATGGCTGATACGTACTCACTGGAAGACCTGGAGGGACAATCTTCTTAGAAACTGACAACTACAACAAAAATGAAAGATATCAGTTGAAATCAGTGGCTGTTCTCACTCCTGACAGTTGCTGTCATAGCTGAAGGCACATTTTAGTAAACTGTCCAGAGTCAGCAGAGTGATGTGGTCAAACATCTCCAGATTACAAGTCGACACCACTTGTCCTGAAAACAGAAACAAGGAGGGATTAACAGGATAAAGATATCAGCATAAGCATGGAAAGAAAATCACATTTGGGGGGTGATTCATGCAGTCCAAGTCTTCAACTTAAAGCAGCTGAACTGTTCAGGATCGGTTTAAGATGTTATTGGACAAACAGTGAACACTATGATTTGATCTCAAATATGGTAACATATGTTATACATATGAATTTTAAAGATCAGCTAAGTTCTGTGCAGTCAGTGTAGATGTAGATTGTGCGTTTGCGTGTTCAGCCTCCTCGATAATTTAAGGAATTTTTTTTAAACTGAGAATAAATAAAAACGAATGAATAAAATACCCTAGTCTATTAGTTCCCCCCCCCCCCACACACACACACAAAACAAACAAAAAAACAAACAACACCCCTCCATGTAATGTTAATATTACCATGCTTCAACACATTCTGCACTTTCGTGAATCTAAAGTAAACAGTCTTTTTTTTTCCACTCGTCTTTACTCGATCTGTACAAATCTAAGTTATTATTATTATTATTAATAAAAGATATAAACATCTCATCAGTGCCACTGTTTGTGTATTGTTTTAAATGACAGCAGTTTGAAAGCATGTGAAAACGTCGGTGTATCCTATGAAAATTGCTGATAAGGAAACATTTGATCTTCTTGAAAGAGTGGCTGCTAAAAGGTGTGGTGCACTAAAACTCTGGAAATCACTACAGAAAATGATGTAGTAGTTTTGTAGAGGGTGTGTTACTCTTCACCAAAAGAAATATGAATAACAGGCATCACATTGATGAGTCTTATTCTGCTGAAAGTTTCTTCCTGCTAAATGTAACTTTTTCCTTCCGACCACCAGAATGTGCTTGCTCATAGCAGTTCACTTGATTACTGCTGGGGTTTTTTTAATACTGTAAGTTGTTTAACTAACAGTAAAGCATCTTAAGGTGGCTGTTACTGTGTTCTGTGTGCTCTTACTGCAATTAAAACCCGAATGACTAATTTAGAATCTGAAAATAATTGAAAAACGTATTTTTCTGATGGTTGTACCAGTTTTAACAATGTTTGCTTGTCTTGTTTGCGACCGGTGGTACCCCTGTATACACTAATCCTATCAACTTCATAACCCGATGTGACTTAATTTAACATTTTCAGAAAACTTGACCTGTGACCCCTGACTTTGAGGCCGAGGTCACTGAGAATCGAACTTGTCTGAGCTTTTTAGTAGATGCACCTATGGTATCGATTTCAAAACTCCATGTAGCCTACGTCTCAAGTTATCGCATTCACAAACTTGGTTGTCCACATTGCCCGCTTGGAGGTATGACGATGAGCTGAGGGATAAACTCAAACTGTCATGCGATCAGCTTTGTGTGCATTACTGCATGCGTGATTGTGTGTATCTTACATGCATGATTTTAGATGAGGAGTTAAATACAGCAATGTAGCTCCTCAATATATCAAAATGAAAAGCTGGAGTGAGCAGTCGTCTCTCGCGGGACCACACCACTCCATTACTGATCAACAGACTGTGTCCTGAAACCAAAAAAAAAAAAAAGACTTGTAGTTAGGAGCACTGTCGTTTGGCTTTTAGAACAAAATCAATACTGGGAAAGATTTAATTCCAGTAAACTCTGCAACGTATGAGGAAAACTAAAATATTTCACTCACCCAGCCATGGGCGCAGGCGGTGAGAAATTAATTCATCTTTCACTGTGATGCTGGCTGAAGGAAGTAAATGATGAACAATGTAAGCAAACACCAAAAGCTTTGGAAATGTGGTGTAATACAGACTGACTGTTGGTGTTTTATAAGCAGAGGTTTGACGTAGTCAGGGTGAAAGAGTCTGACCAGATGGTAGAAAGGGCCGAGGAACTAGTAGCAGGAGTGTTTGTATGTCTGCACCAGGTCATCCAACCGCTGGAGGCCTTCTTCTGTGCTCTGCATCTAAAATGTTTTATCACAAAACAAGACTTAAAGATTGGTGCTGATTATAGCAATCAAAGAGAAATAGTAACATAGCAACAAAAAGTACATTCTGTTTAACTGTGAAACCTATAGCTGCATCATGTAGAGATTACAAATATTTAAAATAGTTCATAAAAAAGGAGGATGTCTGTTTGTCGTACCTTCCCAAGATGGTCCAACAGCCATGAACGTGTCTGTGGTTTGCTGAAACAGGACAACCTGTGAGAGTACCAGGTGTGACGCAGCAGCAGCCTTGCAGTCCAAAGTGCAACCACAGCAACCAGTCCAGTACTGAAAATGTACAGGACTGAACAGAGACCTGTCCAGCTGAGGACCAGAGCAAGGACAGTGTGCAGGAGAGTCATCATTAGGAGAGAGAAATTAGCATCCAGAAGTCCAAGTTTCTCACCACTGATCCTGCTCTGTTGGTTGTACTTATAGGGGCAAATTGCTCCACCCCCCACTCACACACACTTGATTATAAATACTAAAATACTAAAAGCTCTAGTTCTAAGTTATGAAATGTACATAGTATTCCATTAGTCTTCTCACATTTTAATATAACTCTACAAACTATTTCACTCTTGCAATCCCCCAACGATAATAATAACATGTATGTTAGGGGAAGTCTGTTAAGAGAGCCTCCGTGCAAAAAGAATAGGAATTCTAGTAGGGACCAGCAACAAACCACCACGCACACACTGCAATGGGTTACACAAAATTTATTTGTTCTTCCTCTAGGCAAACTACCGGCTGAAGACAACCCCGGCCAGGGATCCAAAGCCCAAAGACCACCGCGGTCCGAGTTCTTCGCCTAGTTACAAACAGGGGAGAGAGGGTCACTGCACGAACACGCAACCAACCGTATCAATCCTGCAGCTCCCTAAAACAGGTTTGCCACCCACCTTTTCAGGCTTTAACTTTGTTCGAGGCTGGGTCTCCACATTACCTCCCGGCAGTTAAACTTCCCCGAGCTGGTCCAGTTCTTCTTATCGGGGCGCAGGAGGTCTCCAGTCTAGTGCTCGTTTTCCTCTTTTCCAGCACGTCCTCTCTTTTCCAGCACGTCCTCTCTTTTCCAGCACGTCCTCTCACAGCTCCATAGGAATACGTCCTCCTTTCCACGTCCTCCGTTTCGTTAAAAGCAAAAACCAGGCCAGGCTAAAAAAAGAATCCTTTCTATTAAAAATGCGCACACTTTGTCCTGGATCTCCGGGGCTCTCCTGCTTCACCGAGGTCCTACTAAAAACAACACCAACACTTCCTGCTTCCTCTCCCCTTTATAAAGAGGAACTCCAATCAGCCGCTCCCTGTATTCAACTCCGCCTCACTGGCAGCTGGGCTAGAGTAAAATCTCCCCTCCCACACAGGTGCAACAACCGTAAATAAACACAAAAACATGCAATTAATCCAAAACAAACTCAAAAACAAAACCAACAAAACTTAGGGGGGGGGGTTTCTCTCCGTCCTTTCCCACCATGCTATACTCCGTAACACCCACCCCAACTTTTTCCTAGCCCGTCCTCGGGCACTCTACTAAGTATATCGAGGTGGGGGCTTCCCGAGATTTTCACGGGCAGATCTCCTTAAACCCTCCTGAGTTGCAGGGGCGGACTTGTTGGAGGACGGATAGTGACCTGGCCCTGGCATCTGCTGTGCCATACTCCATAGAAGTAACCACTGGTCTGAGGCTGTCGCTATATCATGCGCAGCTGCCGTTCCTGGTTCTAAGGCGCCACCTCCTGTTTTATCATTGACGGAAGGCAAGAAAGTACATATGCGCAGGCGATTACGATGGACCACTCTAACAGGCCCATCTTTACCTTCTGGCCGAACTCTGTAGACTGGGTTCATAGGGTTTGGCTGGCCAACTACAATTTGGATCTCTTCCTCCCAGTGTGCTGCCAGTTTGCCCTGTCCGTCCCTTCTTGTCGTATGGACTAGAACCCTTTCCCCCGGGAGCAATGGTGCTGCCCTAGCCCCAACATCATACCTGTCCTTCATCCGGCCTGCAGCCTTCTGGCTGCTCTTTTCCACCATCTGGTATGCCAGCCTCAAGCGCTCATGATGTCTCCTCACCCACTCCTGCGTCGTGGTTGACTCCATGGGTCTCTTCGTCCCCATAAACAGCTCGCCTGGCAGACGAGCATTCCATCCAAACATCAGGTAATGGGGGGTGTAACCTGTAGACGCATGGACAGAGTTATTATAAGCCTGGAGCAGTTCGGGCAAACATTGTACCCACCGAGTCCGCCTCTCTTCCTCTAGGGTGGACAGCATATTTATTAATGTCTGATTGAAACGTTCACAGGCCCCATTTCCCTGAGGATGATAGGCAGTAGTTCGACTTTTCCGACAATTATAATACTGACAGAGCTCCTTTATGAGGGCGGACTCGAAATTAGCACCTTGATCCGAGTGCAGTTGTTCTGGGCATCCAATTGGCTGAATAATATGTCTCAACAACATCTTCGCTGTAGTTGCAGCGGTCTGGTCCCTGGTAGGTATTGCCCAAGCATACTTTGTAAACAAATCAGTGGCGACCAAAATGTACTGGTATGAGTCTGCCGGTCTACCTAATGTCAGGAAATCAACTGCCACGGTTTGGAGAGGTGCGTGTGTAAGAACAGGACTAAGTGGGGCCCGACCGTCACCACGACCTTTATGACGTACACACCGTTCACAGGATGTTGTCCAGTCCCGCACTCTCTTCTCCATTTGAAGCCAATAAAAACTACGGCGCAGCATCGAAAGTATCTTTGCCACCCCCAAATGACCATTCCTTTCATGGAAAGCCTTCCATGTTGGTTGCTGTTCCTCCAAAGGAACAAGGATTTGGTAGTACGCCTCACAGGTGTTGGAATCCACCCCCCTGCGGACCAGAACACCCTCCAACAACTCCAGCCGTGACCATTGTTTCATGTAGTTTAAGACTGCAGTAGGCTCCTGGCGTCTTTCCTCCCCAGATGGCATCTTTCCTCGGGCCATGTAGTATCTCACTCTATGCAGCGTGGGGTCCTGCTCTTGTAAGCCTTGCCAGCATCCTGGATCCCAATCGATGTTCACAGCCTGAACCCATGCTTTTTCGTCCACACTCTGTGGAGGCACCAAATCCTGGGGTTGCACCTGCAATGGCATTCTAGACAGAACATCAGCATTCACATTTTCCTGGCCAGGCCGATACTTAATATCAAATTGATAATTTGCGAGCTGGGCTACCCACCGTTGTTCCACTGCGCCCACTTTTGCAGTCGATAAATGGACCAATGGATTATTATCAGTATAAACTGTGAACAGAGACCCCCATAGATAATCTTTAAATTTCTCAGTCACCGCCCACTTCAAAGCGAGCAGCTCCAGTTTAAAGGAGCTATAGTTTGCATCATCCCTTTCGGCGGGTGCTAAGCTTCTGCTAGCATAGGCTATCACACATTCCTTCCCATCTTGTACTTGAGACAGTACTGCACCAAGGCCCACTTTACTGGCATCCGTATAAAGCCGGAAGGGTAATCTGAAATCAGCAAAAGCTAAAATAGGAGCCTCGAGCAATTTCTGCTTCAGAAGATCAAAGGACTGCTGACAATCCTCATCCCAATTTATGGGGATATTCTGTTTTTTATTCTTCGGTACTCCCACTAGCAGCGAGTTAAGAGGCCTAGCAACACCCGCAAACCCTGCAATGAACCGCCGATAATAACCGGCAAAGCCCAAGAAGGAACGCACCTGATGAATAGTCTGCGGGGCCGGCCACTTCTGTACAGCGGCAATCTTATCAGGGTCCGGAGCCACACCCTCACTGTTCACCAGGTGACCCAGGAACTTCACCTGTTGCTGGAAAAGAACACATTTATCAGGTCGCAACTTCAGCCCATAGCTCTTCAATCTTGCAAACACTGCCTGCAGATGTTCTAGGTGGCTGTCCAAATCCGGTGAATATACTATCACATCGTCCAGATAGACAAAAGCGGACTCTGTGATTTGACTTCCCAAACAACTCTGCATCAACCTTTGAAATGTTGCTGGAGCATTACACAATCCAAAAGGCATTCTTTCAAACTCATACAAGCCAAAAGGAGTACAAAATGCAGTTTTTTCCCTGTCAGCTTCAGAAACTTTCACTTGCCAATACCCACTTGCTAGATCAAGGGTAGAGTAGTATTTTGATTTAGTCAGCATCGTCAAGGTCTCTTCAATTCTAGGTAATGGATGGGCGTCTTTATGTGTCACTGCATTCAACTTGCGGTAATCCACACAAAATCTCAATTCCCCATTCTTTTTCCTTACCAGGACAATGGGTGCTGCCCAGGGACTTGTACTCTCTCGCACCACCCCTGATCGAATCATATTATTCAGCAATTCTCGCACTTCCTGATACATTTTAGGGGGGATTGGCCTATACCGCTCTCTAATAGGAGGTGCCATACCTGTCGGAATAGAGTGCGTAATTACATCTGTGTGGCCATAATCCTCTTCGTCGGCAGCAAACACATCGCCCCACTTCCTCAAGAGACCATTTAACTTTTCCTGCTCCTCCATAGATAGATTCGACCGCCCTTGTGTCATAACTTCAATGTGAGGAGCTTTACCAGATGGTTCCGAGCTCACCTGGGATACGCCCACTTCAACGATGCCTGGCCTGGTTTGCTCAAACGTGACTTCAAAAGGTTCCTGAATGTCGACATTTTCCGTGGAGAATGTAGCCAGGGCCTCATAACGTCGTAACGTAATAGGAAAAGGATTGAGATTCCTTACTTTGATGGGGACCCGGCCTCTATAGACAGTTCCTAGCGATCGAGCAACGGCAACCGTACTAGGCCCTTCCAATGGCTCCACCAAGATACATTGTCCTTTCCTCAGTGTCTGTGGGGCCCTAGCCCAAATCACCTGCTCACTGTGCTCAGGGATCTTCACCGGGTGGCGGTAAGCGGGTCGCAGGGTCCCTACTTGTGGTACGGGGACAGCTGCCTGAATTCTTTGACAGTCCTGAAAAGCAGATGCCCACGCTTGTTGAGCGTCTACAGTCGAGCCAACAGGCCAGGTCTGGGTCTGCGTCTGAGGTTTCAAAAAAAAACACATCCCAACATGGAACGATGATGTTCATACCTAATATAGGTAATGCATTAGAATTATTGGGGTCGTCCTTTGAAATCACAATTCCCATATCTTTCAGGGTAATGTCTCCCACCTGTACTTCAGCTAACACATAGCCCACGTAAGGAATAGCCAATCCATTCGCGGCCTTCAGCTTTAGCCAATTAAGATCACTCTCTTTCCCCGGCTCCTGTTCACCAAACAATCTCCTAAAACAGGCTTGTGGCATTAATGTTACATTAGACCCAGTATCCAGCAAAAATGTCACTTCTTTACCATCAATGAATACTTCTACTTGACGGCATGCCCCTAAAAATTGAGGGTGGTTTAACTGAGTTGGACCACTATCATCCTTTCCAATCACCTGGCCCATAGCGACTGGATTTACTCGTTTAAAGCCATCTGAGATGAAGTGCCCCGACACTCTCTTGCCATGTGTCCACTAACTCCACACCTACTACAAATAGGCTGCCCATGCTCATCCCACTTGTGCCGTGGTCGCTCCACTAACCGTGGGGTTTGCTTTGTCACCGGGGGTGGCTCAGACACTTCAACACCTCCCCTATATTGAGGGGAACTAAGGTTCCACCTTTCTCGCTCACCTCTAGGAGCTGAAAACGTCCGTGGCATTGGTGCTGGTCGGACAAATTCCCTCAGCTCCTCCTGAAGAGTATTTTTGAGATCCATAATTTGCTCCTTCATTTCTGCAAGGATCTCCACTTTAAACTTATCTCTCCAATTCAGAGTATCCTGCCACTTTAAATCCCCTCTTACTACAGCACAAGCGGAGTCTTCATGTACGCCATACAGCGCATCCGCTTCCAATTGCAGAGCCTCTTTACGCACCTGTTCAAATGAGAGGTCAGGATCGTGCCTTAATAAACGCCGCAGATCACGCTGTATCTCACCCTCCCTAAGACCCAAGACAAACTGATCACGCAGGTGCAGGTCAGCCCGCCGAAACCCTTGTGGCTCTTTTGTCTGCAGGCGATGGCCCAACTCCCTTAAGCGTAACGTGAACTTTCTAATAGGCTCTTCTGTCCTTTGTCTACATTCATAAAACATGGCACGCAGGGTACCCACGGCTGTTTTGTCCCCATACAGTTCTCTAAGCTGAAGAAAGATTTTATCTGGCGTATCCCGCTCCGCTTGTTCCAGAATAAGAATTTCACGTCGTGATTCTCCTCCTAATGCACTCATTACAAAATCACATTGCTGTTCTATCGACCACTTTTGAGCACGGAGCATTGCGCTAATTTGACTCTCCCAATCTTCATAATTCGTATTAAGCCCACAAAATTTTGGTACCCAGGGCGCACCGATAAAAAATGGTGACGCCATATTCCTGGTTTCAGATAACTCATCCGCCATATTAATCAGTCTAAGGCAGGTAGGTTTGTATACTGGTCACAAATCCTGTCGACAAACGCCAAATGTTACGGGAAGTCTGTTAAGAGAGCCTCCGTGCAAAAAGAATAGGAATTCTAGTAGGGACCAGCAACAAACCACCACGCACACACTGCAATGGGTTACACAAAATTTATTTGTTCTTCCTCTAGGCAAACTACCGGCTGAAGACAACCCCGGCCAGGGATCCAAAGCCCAAAGACCACCGCGGTCCGAGTTCTTCGCCTAGTTACAAACAGGGGAGAGAGGGTCACTGCACGAACACGCAACCAACCGTATCAATCCTGCAGCTCCCTAAAACAGGTTTGCCACCCACCTTTTCAGGCTTTAACTTTGTTCGAGGCTGGGTCTCCACATTACCTCCCGGCAGTTAAACTTCCCCGAGCTGGTCCAGTTCTTCTTATCGGGGCGCAGGAGGTCTCCAGTCTAGTGCTCGTTTTCCTCTTTTCCAGCACGTCCTCTCTTTTCCAGCACGTCCTCTCACAGCTCCATAGGAATACGTCCTCCTTTCCACGTCCTCCGTTTCGTTAAAAGCAAAAACCAGGCCAGGCTAAAAAAAGAATCCTTTCTATTAAAAATGCGCACACTTTGTCCTGGATCTCCGGGGCTCTCCTGCTTCACCGAGGTCCTACTAAAAACAACACCAACACTTCCTGCTTCCTCTCCCCTTTATAAAGAGGAACTCCAATCAGCCGCTCCCTGTATTCAACTCCGCCTCACTGGCAGCTGGGCTAGAGTAAAATCTCCCCTCCCACACAGGTGCAACAACCGTAAATAAACACAAAAACATGCAATTAATCCAAAACAAACTCAAAAACAAAACCAACAAAACTTAGGGGGGGGGTTTCTCTCCGTCCTTTCCCACCATGCTATACTCCGTAACATGTAGTCTGAACAATATGGCTACTGCACATGGTAATTTAAAATGATAACTGTATAAAAAAGAAATACAGTGGGGCAAAAAAGTATTTAGTCAGCCACCGATTGTGCAAGTTCCCCCACTTAAAATGATGACAGAGGTCAGTAATTTGCACCAGAGGTACACTTCAACTGTGAGAGACAGAATGTGAAAAAAAAATCCATGAATTCACATGGTAGGATTTGTAAAGAATTTATTCGTAAATCAGGGTGGAAAATAAGTATTTGGTCAATAACAAAAATACAACTCAATACTTTGTAACATAACCTTTGTTGGCAATAACAGAGGTCAAACGTTTACTATAGGTCTTTACCAGGTTTGCACACACAGTAGCTGGTATTTTGGCCCATTCCTCCATGCAGATCTTCTCGAGAGCAGTGATGTTTTGGGGCTGTCGCCGAGCAACACGGACTTTCAACTCCCGCCACAGATTTTCTATGGGGTTGAGGTCTGGAGACTGGCTAGGCCACTCCAGGACTTTCAAATGCTTCTTACGGAGCCACTCCTTTGTTGCCCGGGCGGTGTGTTTTGGATCATGTTGGAAGACCCAGCCTCGTTTCATCTTCAAAGTTCTCACTGATGGAAGGAGGTTTTGGCTCAAAATCTCACGATACATGGCCCCATTCATTCTGTCCTTAACACGGATCAGTCGTCCTGTCCCCTTGGCAGAAAAACAGCCCCATAGCATGATGTTTCCACCCCCATGCTTCACAGTAGGTATGGTGTTCTTGGGATGCAACTCAGTATTCTTCTTCCTCCAAACACGACGAGTTGAGTTTATACCAAAAAGTTCTACTTTGGTTTCATCTGACCACATGACATTCTCCCAATCCTCTGCTGTATCATCCATGTGCTCTCTGGCAAACTTCAGACGGGCCTGGACATGCACTGGCTTCAGCAGCGGAACACGTCTGGCACTGCGGGATTTGATTCCCTGCCGTTGTAGTGTGTTACTGATGGTGACCTTTGTTACTTTGGTCCCAGCTCTCTGCAGGTCATTCACCAGGTCCCCCCGTGTGGTTCTGGGATCTTTGCTCACCGTTCTCATGATCATTTTGACCCCACGGGATGAGATCTTGCGTGGAGCCCCAGATCGAGGGAGATTATCAGTGGTCTTGTATGTCTTCCATTTTCTGATGATTGCTCCCACAGTTGATTTTTTCACACCAAGCTGCTTGCCTATTGTAGATTCACTCTTCCCAGTCTGGTGCAGGTCTACAATACTTTTCCTGGTGTCCTTCGAAAGCTCTTTGGTCTTGGCCATGGCGGAGTTTGGAGTCTGACTGTTTGAGGCTGTGGACAGGTGTCTTTTATACAGATGATGAGTTCAAACAGGTGCCATTCATACAGGTAACGAGTGGGGGACAGAAAAGCTTCTTACAGAAGACGTTACAGGTCTGTGAGAGCCAGAGATTTTCCTTGTTTGAGGTGACCAAATACTTATTTTCCACCCTGATTTACGAATAAATTCTTTACAAATCCTACCATGTGGATTCATGGATTTTTTTTCACATTCTGTCTCTCACAGTTGAAGTGTACCTCTGGTGCAAATTACTGACCTCTGTCATCATTTTAAGTGGGGGAACTTGCACAATCGGTGGCTGACTAAATACTTTTTTGCCCCACTGTAAGTGACTGAATATAAAAACAGAAGTCATGATGGCTATAAAAAGGTAAAATACTATGCAAGAACTGCTGTACCAAAAGTAGTGTTGTCGCAATATTTTGGAGAATTCTGATTTTATTTTCATTGTGGAGATTAATTATCGGTACTTTCTGATTTAATACAGTAACATCTCCATTCTACAGGCTTTGGATTTTAAGATTACACGAGAATGCCCACTTACTTGGAATTCTCCTTGATGGCAGAGAACCACCTCTTAACCTGATCACCTGCTTACCCAGAGAAGCTGCTCTGAGTTTCATGAAATGAGAAAGACAAAGAGGCAGTCATTTCAATTTGGTTCACTTGCATAAAAGCACAGGGTGGGTCAAACCATGACTTCTGTTTCATTTAGGAGCACTTTGGAAATGAATCAAACTGGATGCTAACTGGTCTGACTAAAGCTAGCTAGCGACTAAAAACTAGAGGAAAGTTGACTCTCAGGAATGAACTTAAGAAAATTCAAACTCCTTCATTATCAGTTTAGTACGATGGACACTTTGTTTATGGTGTTTACACTTGTTTGTGAAGTTCTGTGGAATCTTCAAAGTTGTTTTGTTATAACCTGATTCCTTTTATTTTAAACGAAGAAGCTTCATTATAGTTAAGTTAAAGGATAAACTGGTGCTTTTCTACTCTGAGCACTCAAAGTGCTTTTATACAACTTGCCTCATTCACCCAAGCGCTTTTTTCTAAGATTTACCTATGCAAGTGCTTTTTAATGCTCACACACAATCAAACTCCGATGGATGCATCGGAGAGCACCTTGGAGTTAGTGTCTTGGTATGAAGGATACCTGGCGACTGGAGCAGAGTGAATCACCAACCTTCCGATGTGTAGGCCACTTTCTCGACCTCCTGTGTTTGTGTTTGTTTATATATGTACTGTATGTATATTTGTACACACACACACACACACACACACACACTACTTTGAAAAAAATTAGACTGTGGATGTATATTTCTGCATCAAAAAGTAACTGACTATTAATATGAAATGGATAATATGGGTGGCTTTGCCAGTGTTTATATCTGTTTTGGATATGATTCAGGTGAATTGACCCAGGGTCATATCTATAACATGCAGGACACCGACCGTGTACTGCTTTTGTTAGTGTAAACTTCCTCATTATTTGAAATCTTGAGTATTGACAGTGAGAAAAAAAACTAATGTTTGTTACAGGTGCAGAATGCTGCGATCAGTGGAAAGACAGGGCTTGTGTGTACAGATGAGCAGCACAGGTGGAATGCAGGGACAGCAAAGAACCTTGAACCTAAACGTCTGAGCCAGATAAACTTCAGACATCACAGGGCAGAGCAGCAGTACGATGTGAACTCCCGGACTGCAGTGACACAATCTCTCCATAACACACCATATCACCTTACACATCAAGACTTTATTGACAGTGTTAGCAAAGCACCAGTGAAGACACTTTTCCTCCTCAAGAACACATTAATTGGAAAGTGTTGCAATGCCTCGCCATCTGCAGGTCCTCACCGCAACAGTAAAGTTGATGAGCAATTTCTTCAGCCACACCAAGCACACAGTTACAAACTAAGCTGTAATCCATGCAGGGCATTCTACCAGGCATACATTCAAGTTTCTGAAGAGCGAGCAGAACAATTTAAGATTCTCCACAAAGTTGATCATCATACCATTGATGAGATCAATGGTTTCTGTGGGGACTGACAGGCTTTGTCAACCCTAACAAGGGATCGGTGAATTGCAACAACATGCAATTTAAATCCTTCATCCAGCTCAACAAGGTCGATGCCTCGAACCTTGTGTAGGACTTCCAAGCCTTCCTTGGAAAACTTGGTTAGATCAAAATGTTTCTTGATCAAATGCCAAGAATTCCGCAGCTGTTGGATTCGGTAGAGAGAAAGGTTGAACTTTGAGAACAACAGCTTCAACCTTTCCAGCCATCTCGGTTCGATTACGATGCCATCAAAATCGAAGTCAGCATCTAGTTGCTCACCAGCATTGTCAACAGTACTAGCCTGCAGAGGAATGAGGATCTCTGGGTCAGTCAGGAAATATGGAACACTGGAGGCACTTGAAAATGCTGTGGCCAAACCATCCATGTTCTCCCTAGCAACATCCTCCATGGCTCGTGGAATCTGGTAAGTAAAAAGAAGAAAAATGGGGTAAGTACACACAAAAATAAGTACAATAAGTACACCCTTTAAACGGATGACTCCGTATCGACCAAATGGCGAGGCACGGATGCGTGGAGGATATGGGAGGGTTGGTGTACCAGCGGTCTCTTCCTCCCAGTGTGACAAATGAGTACATGGCAGCTGGGTGGGCCCCACGAGAGACCCAGGCTGTCTGTGGGCACAGCAGACAGGGCGGGATGATTGGCTCCGGTTTCAACTCAACTCCCTCTTCACAGAGCATCCTCCGCGGTCTCCAGCCTCAGCGTGCGGGTTGTTCAAGGCAACATATGGCTGAGAGCTGTGGCTGTTTGCATGGTGACAAATTGATGTTGCGCCTCCTTTTCCCCATTCCTGTTCCTCTGAAAAATGCTACAAATGGATATTGGGCTGGAGGAGACTGAGAGATGATGTATGACTCATTGTACATTAATTCAATGAGAGAACAGCGCTTAGTCCATAAATCTCATCTCTACACGTGCACTAGCACACATCACTAATGTCCTTTTAATGAATGTTTTGAATGCGCAGCCATAAAGGTTGGAAGGAGGAAAAGAAAGTGATTCACAGGCAGAGCCTGGTTTTTTTCTCACACTTTTGTTGCCTTATGGAGCAGCAACAGCAAAATTATACCCAAGCCAGTTAAATAGTAATAAGAAAGAATCCATTAAATTATGTGGTGTTCATTGGATGAAACTGAGTTGTACTCACTGCCACAGCTTGCCCAGTGTCTTGTTGAGCTCAGTGTCATGTGTCGCAAATCCACTTGTCTTCCAGGCAGCTCTCCAGTTTGGGCGTCACCCTGGCTGGGCACGCTGCCTTCTGCACTTCAGGCCTTACTGGAGAGGACAGACACTCTGAATCCAATTCATGTTGGGATGCAGACCCATCAGTTCCCGCTCGACTTGCTGTGATAATGGCCTTTTCCCCTCAATCATGTTTGCTGCTGCAAAGATCTATTGACTCCAAGCTCCAAGAGCTTTCTAGTTGTGTAAAGACTTTGCAGAAAGTGTGTACCGCACATAAATAAGCAAAATCGCAGATTTAGTCTATTGAACTTTCCATTCCACGTCACATCTTTCTTCAGGACCAGGCAAACTGAAAAGGGGTGGTGACATTCCACTCTTTATAGCACTTTTTGAGGTCATGTCTCTCCACCCCTCATGTCTTATCAACATTCTCACTCTTAACTCGTCAAATGTGTGACGCATGGTCAGGCTCCCTCTGCTTCATTTATCGACACAGCCTGTTGTCCAAATCCCATTGTACCGTAACATGAAAAAAAGAAAACTATTACTTATGAAAAAGTTTTTTGTTAGTTCATGAACATGTGGTGATTTTGAATTTCATGCATGCCATGTGCTCTGTCTGGTATTCACTATATTGAGCAGCGGCCAGTTTGTGCAAAAATCTCGACCCTGTTATGTTTTTGATTGTAACGGGGTTGAGATTTTAATACTTTGGATGTTAAGTTATCCAATTATTTAAATTAATTATTATTATATTCAATCACCATTCTTATACTGCATGCATGCTGAATGTGATTTATGTTCCATGTTAAGGATGCGAGTAAGATGGCACCAACAACAGCAGCAGAAGGGCAAAGGAAGTATCGGGAACGCCTTAAAGCTGATCCTGAAAGAAGGGAGAGATACCTGCAGAGTGAGCGTGAGAGATGGAGGCAACTGTCAAGGTGACACTCAAGAAATCTGTGGAGGGCACACAAGAGGACCTCATTGAGCTCTTCCAGAGCTTTGTAAAGAAATTTAAAATGAATCACTTTAATATCGAGCAGCAGTATGCCTGAAGAACAACATGTCAGGTGAGGTGGCTTTGATACATGTTGACTTCTCAGAAAACTACAGCTGTAAATACAGTTCTCAAGTTCAGGTGGTCCACTCTGGGGCTTCACATCAGCAGGCCACCTTTCATACTGGTGTGTTGTCTGTTGGTAAACTCTCAGAACCTGTGAGCTTTAGCAACATCTCCCCCAGTAGACATAAAGGACCTCCAGCAATATGGCAGCACCTAAATCCTGTGCTAGATTCCCTTCAAGGCCAACATCCACAAGTGTCTGTGCTGCACTTTTTAAGCCTGTACGTGATACAAACAACAAAGAAACTTCTACCTTTTCACTACAGAACTGGACAGAAGAGGATTCAAGGCTGGTTCTTGGATTTTTTTCGAGGCCAGTCATGTAAAAGGAGCACCAGATGGTGTCGGGGGAGCCTTAAAAAGAGCAGCTGACATGATGGTAGCAAAGGGGCATGACATCCCAGATGCAGAAGAGTTATTCAGGGTCTTTTCTGAAACAAACACAAGTGTGAAACTGTTCTTTGGGAAAAGTGAAGATGTTGAGGAAGCTATGAAGAAAATGCCAAAGCAGATACCAGCTGTTCCTGGAACCATGAGAATTCACCAGGTCATTACTGTAGCTCCGGGAGAACTGATGGTTCATGATGTAAGCTGCATGTGCACAACATGGAAGCAGTTTAACTGCAAGTGCTTCAACACCAAGTGTTTCACTTTTGGCCAGAAGATAGAAACAGCTGTATCACAGACAGGCAGTGGGGGAAATTCAGAAAAAGAAATCCAGTGGGAAAGTCCAGAGCTGATTGGTAGATGGTGTATTTTCAGATATGACGATGATTTGTATCCAGACATCATTCTAAACATACAAACAACACAAGTCCAGGTCAAATGCATGCATCGTGTTGGGTCAAACCGATTGTTCTGGCCGCATCAGGATGATATCCTCTGGATCAATTGTGTTAATACAGTATGTCAAAATGAAAACATAACTGTAAATCCAGGCACGTGAGGTTGTGCTGAAAAGGATGATACCAAACAAGGCAAAGGAAATAGTTTTTAAATGTAAAATGTGGAGGGAAAATCAAAAGTAGTAAAAAATGGCCAATTACACCCTGGACCCCAGAGGGTTAAACTTTTTTTTTAAAGTAACGCAATAGTTACTTTTCAAGTAATTAATTACTTTTAGAATATTGTAACTCAGTTACTAACTCAGTAATTTTTTTGAAGTAGTAACTAGTAACTATAATTGAATTACTTTTTCAAAGTAACTTGCCCAACACTGCTGATAACTCTAGTGATGTGATCTGATCTGATCACTGGCTTTTTCAAGAGCAGTCAGCAGTTTGAGTCAAAATAAAAATAAATTCCCATCTGTCTATCAATACAAAGAGTGCGTTTGTTATTTAGTGCAATATTCACTAGTACTTCAATTTCTTTTATCCCTTCCTCAAAATGAAACAATCTTTGAGCTATGAATACTGAACATTTAGGGAGTGAAGACTGACAACTCCCCCCTCTTTTGAAGGCAGGGGGACATGCACGGTCCTTGCAGCGTGAACTTGCCTGACTGTCTGGCTCCACCACCAGCTGAGACACAGTCTAATTTTCTCTTTTACACAGCAAAATGGGGTTCTTTAAGTGTAAATCTGCCCGACTTGGAGGACTGGCATTTGCTGTCGTTGGTTCGTCTGCTGGTGAAGCTTCCATAGGGCCTCCTGAAACTAAATAACTGTTCATCCAAGTCCACACTGGTGTCCCTTTCTGAAGGCATGGAAAGCTGTTTGCCAAAAAATTTCTCCTTGCTAGGTTAGCTGTCAATAGTTGGACAGGCAGAGATGTGCTCTCATCGAGTGCCGAGTGGAAAATGAGCTCCTGTGCGAGCTCAGCCTTTTATATTCTCCCCTCAGCTGTGTAAATTCCCATTCGTCTTTTTTAACTTATGTTCGGTAAAAATGAATTAGGGTTTGAGGGTTAGGGGTTCGGGTTAGGTTAGGGGGTAATAGCCAGTAGTTGACCGAATAAAATTGGAATAAGTGGAAAAGTAAGCGTGATAGAGGAATGAAAGTGGTGTCTATGGGGGGATTTTGGGGTCCTCCGGACACCCTGGTGAAGACCCCATGTCGATAGCACCAACGGTTCTGGACTTTTTCAAATGGGTCCAAATCTGACCGAATAAAAAGTTCGAAATTGGAGATAGGAGTGTCGGATCAGGCTGATTCGACCACCACTGTACTCAGCAGGGCCTGCCGCGTCGTTAGACCCCTCACATGGCAGGTGTTGGTGACCTACTATGAGACCAAATAGTTTTGTTCGGTTTACTGATGGGTGCTGAGTGACCCATCGACGGATGCAGAATCCAACCCCCAGTCCGAGGGTGTGATCCTGGCCGTTCTGGGACTTTCCTTCGTGGAGATAAAGTCAGAGGATGGTTGTTCAGTTTGTCACATTGTGTCCGGAAGTCTAAGTCTGTGTTCCGAGTGTTCGTAGGTAGGTTATGGGGGCAAAAATATAGATAAAGCCTTGTACACAAAACTACTTTCCCCAGATAATCCAAAACAATAAGAGTAATGCCTTTTAACACATTTTTGTTGGCAGTGTAAGAACAGCTTGGTCTTTGGTTTTTCTGTCTGTTTGGTTTTTAAATGCACAACAAGTGTCACTTTGTCTTTCTCTCTCTGAGTGCGCCTAACTTTTTTTGTTATGCGCACCATTAAGAAAATTTGGGCGCACCCAAAGCAGCGTTTAAAGATTTATGGCTGCCTGTCAGAGCACTGGCTATGAATTTCAGATGGATCAGGCCTTAACTTAAAAAAGTTATCAATTGTTCTTTTCCTCTTTTCTCATTACCCACAGTCAGTTATATCCACTTCTGTCGGGCCTAGGCTAGTCACTGATTTCTATAATCCACTCGATTCCGATTCACAAGGTCCAGATTCGATTTGGTGCAATTTTTCCTCAGACAGTCAGAATCTTATCATTCTGATCATATATCAGTACTGACACTAAACTTCATCAGAGATGTGAACATCACAGCACATGCCGACAGAGAGAGAAACAGCTGATCAGCGACCAGCTGAACATCCAGGCCGTGAGGGACAGGAAGTATACTGCTCTGTCCTTCACACTTCTCTGTTACAGCTTTGAGGTTCAGCTGGTCGCTGATCAGCTGTTGGACTCTTTGGTTGTATCCCAGAGGGGCACGTAAGCCCTCATGCCAGGTCAAGGCAGAGTCCATGTGAGGGGTGTTTTTTTTTTTTTTTTTTCTTAAAATACCTGGAGTTTGACATCTGTGTTTTAAAGGATTGTTAACACGCCCCCATTCTAAAAGGCCCAGGCTCTTCCAGCAGCCACTAGGCCCAGGATCCTCCTGCTCCACCAGGCCCAGGATCCTCCAGCAGCCACCAGGCCCAGGCTCTTCCAGCAGCCACCAGGCCCAGGCTCTTCCAGCAGCCACCAGGCCCAGGCTCTTCCAGCAGCCACCAGGCCCAGGATCCTCCTGCTCCACCAGGCCCAGGATCCTCCAGCAGCCACCAGGCCCAGGCTCTTCCAGCAGCCACTAGGCCCAGGATCCTCCTGCTCCACCAGGCCCAGGATCCTCCAGCAGCCACCAGGCCCAGGCTCTTCCAGCAGCCACTAGGCCCAGGATCCTCCTGCTCCACCAGGCCCAGGAGCGTTAAGATGCCGCCTAAGAGGAGCAACGTTAATGAGGAGGAACTGGAGGACATAAAGAAATCCCTAAACTTTATGTCTGAAGAAATAACAACAATTTCAAAACAACAAAAACTGATACTCAATTTAATGGATGATATTAAAGAACTAAGAAGGCAGAGCGAGGAAAAGGACAAGAAGATTGCTATGCTGGAAGGACGGGTGTCAGATCTGGAACAATATTCAAGAGTAAATGATGTGATAGTGACAGGACTGGAAACCAAGCATCAGACATACGCACGGGTAGCAGCAGCAGAGAGAGGGGAGCCACCCGAGCAAGAGCTACGCTCTTTGGAAGAGCAGGTAATGGCCTTCTTTAAAAGCAAAGGTATAGAAATGGACAGTAAAAATATTGAGGGATGCCATCCTCTTCCGAGAAAAAAATCAAATACCTGCCATTATCATTCGTTTTGTTAATAGAAAACAGAAAAAAGAACTGCTCAAGCAAGGAAGAAAGCTAAAAGGTACAAATGTTTATTTAAATGAACACCTAATCAAGAAAAATGCAGACATTGCAAGACAAGCAAGAATATTAAGAAAACAGAAGAAAATACAGTCAACTTGGACGTCAGACTGTAAAATATTCTTTAAGTTAAATGGAACACCAGAGCAGGCTAAGGTTCTAGTCATCAAAGAGATGACTGAACTAGAAAAATATAACTGATAAATGCAAAGCAGTGCTAAATATGATGTGACCGTCCAAGTGCACAACCAACGCAGATGTCTGACAATTTTCAACTAACAACTCATATAGATATTGAAAATAAGACATTGATGTATGACAGCAACATAGATCCTGATTGTAATTTCTTTAACAATAAGACAAATGAATGCAATTATTATACAAATGAGCAACTTAAAAAGGAATTCAAGGTAGAACAGGGTATAACAATGGTTCACTTTAATAGTCGAAGCTTATATGCAAACTTTCAATCCATCAAAGACTACATAACACAGTTTGAACAGCCATTCAATGTGATAGCCATATCGGAGACCTGGATAACTCCTGGAAAAGAAGAAGACTTTAAAATAAATGGATATGAATTCCTTCATGTAGACAGGATCAACAAGAAAGGAGGTGGGGTGGCACTTTACATTGATAAAAACCTAAAGTACAAAAGAATGGGAAGAATGACAACTGTTATTGATGGAGTGATGGAATGTTTATCAGTGGAAATAAGTATAGAAAAAAGGAAAAACCTAATTGTCAGTTGTATATATAGAACACCAGGATCTAAGATTGAGATATTTAAGGATAATATGGAAGACTTATTTACAAATATAAATCAGAAAAGAATGTTTATTTGTGGGGACTTTAATATTGACTTATTGAATCCAAATCATAATAAGAGTACAGAAGAATTTATTGATTCCATGTACAGCATCGGTTTATTTCCACTGATAACAAGACCGACCAGAATAACATCTCATTGTGCAACTCTATTAGATAATATATTTACAAATATAATAGAAGGAAAGATAAAAAGTGGGCTGTTAATCAATGATATAAGTGACCATTTACCAGTCTTTGCATCGTATAATTGCCATTATAAAGTGAACAACGATGGACATAAGATTATTTACAAAAGAATAAGAACAGAGAAGACCTTAAATTGTCTTAGAAATGAACTTTTAAAGCAAGATTGGAATATTGTGTATGAACAAACAGAAGTTAATAAAGCTTACGAAGGATTTTTAAGAACATTTAACACATTACTTGATAAAAACTGCCCAGTAATTGAAATCAATAGGAAACACAACTATGCAGGAAGACCATGGATGACAAAAGGACTACAAAATGCCAGCAAAAAAAAAAAGAATACCCTATATCGAGAATTCATAAAAAAGAGAACAATAGAAACTGAAATGAAGTATAAAACTTACAAAAATAAATTAACTAATATAATGAGATCCTGTAAAAGAGAGTATTACATTAAAAGGTTAGAACACAATAAAGATAACACAAGAGATATATGGAATGTATTAAACAGAATAATCAAAAATGAATCAAGGAATAATGATTACCCTGGGTACTTTATAGAAGGGACAAGAAGTATTAATAACATGGAGGAGATAGTAAATGGCTTTAATGAATTCTTCGTAAACATAGGGCCAAAACTGGCAGAAGAAATAAAGGTTGATGGAATAGAAAGGGACACTGGTGAAAATATTGAAAGGAATAGTAGCTCAATGTTTTTAAGAGCAGTGGAAGAGAAAGAGATTTATGACATGGTTAGAGGACTTAAGAACAAAACCAGTACAGACTGGAATGATATTGATATGGTAACGGTAAAGACAGTTATTGATGGTATCGTAAAACCATTAAAATATATATTCAACTTGTCGTTTCAAAAAGGAGTTTTTCCACAAAAAATGAAAGTTGCTAAAGTTATTCCCATTTACAAAACCGGTGAAAGACATCATTTTACAAACTATAGACCAGTGTCAATACTCTCCCAGTTCTCTAAGATACTGGAAAAACTCTTCATAAAAAGATTTGACAGTTTTGTGGAAAAATATGAATTAATGACAGATAGTCAGTATGGGTTCAGAAGCAACAGATCAACAGCTTTGGCACTGATAGATTTAATGGAAAAGATAACGGAATGTATGGATAATAAGAGGTATGCGCTCGGAGTTTTCTTAGATCTAAAGAAGGCGTTCGATACTGTTAATCATGAAATTCTATTAAAAAAAACTGGAAAAGTACGGGTTTAGGGGAGTGGTTTTGGAATGGTTAAAAAGCTATGTAGGGAATAGGCAACAATATGTACAAATAAATGAATATAAATCTAATTTGATGGATATAGCTTGTGGAGTACCTCAAGGTTCAGTACTGGGTCCAAAAATGTTTATTATGTACTTAAATGATATCTGCAGAGTATCGGAGATTTTAAAGTTTGTAATATTTGCAGATGACACAAATATACTGTGTTCAGGTGTGGAGTTGCCACAGGTTTTGGAAATGATCACACAGGAATTAACGATATTAAAGAAGTGGTTTGATATAAATAAATTATCATTGAATCTCGATAAAACCAAATTTATGTTGTTTGGAAACCAAAAGAAAAACATCGAAGTAGAAATATGTGTTGACAATGTATATTTAGAAAGAGTAAATGAAATAAAATTTCTTGGGGTGATCATTGACCACAAGCTCTGTTGGAAGCCACACATTACTTATGTTCGGGGGAAATTGGCACGGGGCATTGCCGTCCTGGGGAAAGCAAAGCATATGTTGGATCAGAAAGCACTGCACATTTTATACTGTGCTTTACTACTGCCATATATGAGCTACTGTGTAGAGGTCTGGGGAAACACATACAAAAGTAACACACAAACAATAACTATAATACAGAAAAGGGCCATTAGATTAATAAATAATGTAGGGTACAGGGACCATACAAATGCACTCTTTGTCAAAATGCAAGCTATTAAATTCCAAGACTTGGTGAAGCTTAAAACAGCGCAAATAATGTATAAAGTCAGAAATAAATTGCTTCCCAAAGAAATCTGTAAATTGTTCATAGAAAGAGAAGGTGGGTATAACTTAAGAGGGAAGTGGAATTTAAAAATACAAAGTGCTAGAACAACTTTAAGAACTATGTCAATCTCAATTGCAGGAGTTAAATTATGGAACAGTCTAACAGAAGAAATAAAAGACAGTCAAAACATAAAACAGTTTAAAGTAAAATATAAAAACCTAATTTTAAATAAGTATAAGAATGAAGAAAACGGGGTTAACCCAGGACGGTAATGTAGCTGGTAATGGTGTTGTGGTTCTTTTTTTTTGTTTTGTTTTGTTGTTTTTCCATAACTTGTGTATCTGCAAATATACACATTCTGTATTTTTCATATGAAAGAAACTATACTGTGGTGGGGCTTGCTAATTTCTTGTTTTTGATTTATGTATGTTATGTTTTGTTTTACTTCATATGTTTATATGTTTCATATGTTGTTTGTTTAATTTAAGACAAAAAAAAAAAATTAAATGAATGAGAGGTAAAACTTGAGGGGGTAGGGACAAATAAGTAAATACTTCAGCCTACTCCTTTTCAAACAAATAATGGAATGATATTTTGTAATGATTGTGAAGGCACATGTTTGAAATGTTTGAAATAAAAATGAACTGAACTGAACTGAACCTGTATTTACAGTGGAACCTGTGAACAACATAACTGAGATCACACTTCTTCAAGATCAACTACAACAGAAATCAAATTCACACTTGTCTTAAAGTGGATACAAAAGAAACAAAAATGTCCTACTCTGTTAGTTCTAAGCATAAAGTCAAAAAAAAAGAAAAAAGGACATGATTAGAAAAGGAAATCAACTTGTATGCCTATGCATCCCTGAGAAGGTCTCTTCGCTTTCTCCCAAAGCCCTTGTACGACCTTGCAGGTAGTCTTGCTGCTTTGCATTGTCCAACATACTCCTTGTATGCCACGCCAGTGGAGATTGTTGGATCAAGGTTGATAAATCCCTTTTCCTGCTGTGTCCAGTGTCTGCTGGTTTGAGCGGGCATGTACACAGCTCTCATCTGCAATAGGACAGGTTCCTCATCCTCTTCTAGTACAGGCGCATCCTCTTCCTCCATCACCAGGGGGAGATCTGGAGGCAACTTTTTCTCCGTATGGGGTTTTGGGTTCCCCATTCGATAAAGGATATCGTAGTGGAGCTTATAGAGAGTGAAGCCGAAAACTTTTTCACAGACTGATGTTAAAAGTATCTTGTACTTTTGGAGCTCTGCCTGTGTCATCTTCAGCTCCAGGAGTTGGTCCTTCAGTTTCTCATAGGACACAAAATCCTTATTCATGATAAGTCCCACTGAGCTGACCAGCACCAAGACCTTGTTCCGCATGTGCTTTTCAATCTTCCCCGGAATCCTCTTCATCACTTGGGGCAGCCATTGCATTCCATGCTCTCTGTACCTTTCAAGGGTCCTGGCGTAGCACAGTCCATGGCCACATCCCCTACTATGGCCATGGCTTGGGACTCGATGGAAGGCTCCCTGCCGTCATTATGCATCTCTACATAATCCATCAAGTTCCAAGAAGCCCTCCTTGTTCCCTTTATATCACGGTACTTAATGTCCGGGAACCACCTGATCTTCAGCTCAAGGAATCCTGCTCTCAGGCATTCTTGTACATTCTTGCCTTGCCTTTCAACAAGCTTCCTCGCCCGGGCAAAGGTGAATGGGGTCGGGAAGGAGTCTCTGGTGGCCAGGTTCTCCGTCAGTGCAGCCAGATTAATGTGTCCCTTGAGATTCTCTGGGCATTTTTCCCCTTGCAACTCTGAGATGAAGATGGCGTCATTCCTCCTGAAGAGGTCTTTCAGCAGCAGCTTTACAAGTTCAGGTCCCAGCACGGAAGACTTGCACTTGAGAGTCAATGTGAGAGCAAATAGCCTCTCGATTCTTTTCATCTGGAGTGTGTCCCTTATCCAGTGTGCCAGAGGTGGTGGGCAGTCCTCAATAGCTGCACCAGTTGCTGCACCCAGGCCCATGAAGCCCCTCATGTTGGTTGCACTGAACTCATGCAGCGAGCTGGTCCCCAGTGCTGCCGAGTACTGTCTGTCCATTTTGTACAAGGGGTGCCCGTATAATGCCTCCTCCAGCGCAAGCTCCAGCTTGAATGCCTTCCACACTGGGAGAAAGCCGCCTTTGCCTATGTGCTTCTCCCCGAGTTGCCGGAGCTGGTCAGCCATATACTTTAGACAGCGAGACAGTATCTCATTCACGCTTGGCTGTTCCCGTTTAAAGGGGACAACGAGGGGGAAGTCCATCAGGCACTTATGCAATTTCCTCAAGTTGAAGAATGAGCATGAAAAAACGTCTGTAAAGTCTGCCAGTTCCTTCCCTTCCATCCCCTTCACGATCTCTATTCTCTGGTTATAATTACCTTCCTGGCCAAGTCCATCATGTGGATGTAGTAGTCCTCAGCTCTGGTGGTCACCGCCTGTGACGTAATTTGGGTGGCCGAGGCCACCAGTGACGATCAAGCCGCTAATGGGGTGCCGGAATGTGGACATATAATGAGTGTGTGGGCTGTCCACATAAACTTGCCAGAAGGTGACATTAGGCCGAGTGACAATCTCTGCCAAAGCTGGCAAGATGTCCGGTGGGTGCTGGTCGAGTTCTGTCTGCACGTTAACACACTCATGCATGGACATGCACGTGAAGAGCCTAGCTCTGGGTCTAAACATCCTTTCCAGTCCTGCTCTTGACCAGAAAAGTGTGGTGTGAGGGTCCAGTAGTATTAAGTTGCAGGCCACGTACAGAGAACACCGCACAACATCATCAGGGTTAGCTATTTCCCTCAAATGAAAGGGGTTCCTTGTCTTTTGTCAAAATTTGTAGACAAAGAACCGGACTTCCAATGTTGGATGCTCCGGCAACATCCTCTTCGCTTCATCAAGTTTGGAGAGCATGAACGTTCGATCCTGCTCAATACGTTCATGCTCCCTTTGTTTTGAATGATGGTCTTCTGCAGCGTGGGTCTGGTCAGGTCTTCCAGTGGAAGGTCTTTGAGCAACTCAACAAATTTTGTTAAGATGCCATTAACAAGGTCCACCGTGTGCCTTGGTAAATAGTCAGGCATTTTACAGACTCTGTCCACCACCACAAGGGACTTGGGAATTACTATAGCTTCTAACTTGAATCCCCCGTCCAGGTAGGCAAAATCAAAGCCTCTTACCTTTCGCAGCACTTTTAAGCCCTCCACAGACACCTTACTAAGGTCAAAGTGTTTCTTTATGGTGTGCCAGGAGTTTTTCAACTGGTGCATTTTGAAGGGTGCCATGTTCAACCTAGAAAAGGGTATATGCAGGCCTTTCAAGTTTTTTTTAGTTCAACCACCACTCCGTCATAATCAAATTTACTCTGAACAAGTCTCGTGGGATCCTCAACTGTCGTTGCCTGCAATGGAATGAAAATGTTGGGGTCCAGGAGGAAATCCTCAACGCTTTTAGATCTGGCGAAAGCATCCGCCAAACCCTTCATATTTTCAACACCAACGTCCTCCATGGCTGTTGTGTTCTGGAAAGAACAGAAAGTATAATCAGGTAAGTTAAAAAAGAAAAAAAAGAAAAAAAAGTGAAACAATGTAATTAAAAAACTGTTAAACCAGGAAAGGCAAAAACAGTGTAATCATGTAAGTAAAACACATTAAAATCAAGTAAGTAAGAACAGGAAATAGCAATTTGCAACAGTTAAGAATATGCAAAAATATTACCTGTACTGTAAATACAGTCTTTAAAGAGAGCAGATAAAAAGGTTGTGTGTCTTAGTTAACCAAGACGCTGTGGTCAAAAATCCAGAGACACTGCTACTCTGAGTTTCACGGCCAGAATGACTGAGCTGAGCACTGATCCCCTTATATAGGGTCTGTTTGGTAAGTGTAAGAAATCACTTTTGAAAAACTTCCCGGTCAAAAGTTGCCGCCATAGAAAATGAATTGGTATCCGACTGAATGGGTCGTTCAGTGAATGGGCTACTGAACGACACCCACTGAACGACACTCACTAAATAAGCCACTGAACAACCCATTGAATGAACCTGTGAACAATACAGGGAGTGCAGAATTATTAGGCAAATGAGTATTTTGTCCACATCATCCTCTTCATGCATGTTGTCTTACTCCAAGCTGTATAGGCTCGAAAGCCTACTACCAATTAAGCATATTAGGTGATGTGCATCTCTGTAATGAGAAGGGGTGTGGTCTAATGACATCAACACCCTATATCAGGTGTGCATAATTATTAGGCAACGTCCTTTCCTTTGGCAAAATGGGTCAAAAGGAGGACTTGACAGGCTCAGAAAAGTCAAAAATAGTGAGATATCTTGCAGAGGGATGCAGCAGTCTCAAAATTGCAATGCTTCTGAAGCGTGATCATCAAATAATCAAGCGTTTCATTCAAAATAGTCAACAGGGTCGCAAGAAGCGTGTGGAAGAACCAAGGCGCAAAATAACTGCCCATGAACTGAGAAAAGTCAAGCGTGCAGCTGCCAAGATGCCACTTGCCACCAGTTTGGCCATATTTCAGAGCTGCAACATCACTGGAGTGCCCAAAAGCACAAGGTGTGCAATACTCAGAGACATGGCCAAGGTAAGAAAGGCTGAAAGACGACCACCACTGAAGAAGACACAAGCTGAAACGTCAAGACTGGGCCAAGAAATATCTCAAGACTGATTTTTCTAAGGTTTTATGGACTGATGAAATGAGAGTGAGTCTTGATGGGCCAGATGGATGGGCCCGTGGCTGGATTGGTAAAGGGCAGAGAGCTCCAGTCCGACTCAGACGCCAGCAAGGTGGGGGTGGAGTACTGGTTTGGGCTGGTATCATCAAAGATGAGCTTGTGGGGCCTTTTCGGGTTGAGGATGGAGTCAAGCTCAACTCCCAGTCCTACTGCCAGTTTCTGGAAGACACCTTCTTCAAGCAGTGGTACAGGAAGAAGTCTGCATCCTTCAAGAAAAACATGATTTCCATGCAGGACAATGCTCCATCACACGCGTCCAAGTACTCCACAGCGTGGCTGGCAAGAAAGGGTATAAAAGAAGAAAAACTAATGACATGGCCTCCTTGTTCACCTGATCTGAACCCCGTTGAGAACCTGTGGTCCATCAAATGTGAGATTTACAAGGAGGGAAAACAGTACACCTCTCTGAACAGTGTCTGGGAGGCTGTGGTTGCTGCTGCACGCAATGTTGATGGTGAACAGATCAAAACACTGACAGAATCCATGGATGGCAGGCTTTTGAGTGTCCTTGCAAAGAAAGGTGGCTATATTGGTCGCTGATTTGTTTTTGTTTTGTTTTTGAATGTCAGAAATGTATATTTGTGAATGTGGAGATGTTATATTGGTTTCACTGGTAAAAATAAATAATTGAAATGGGTATATATTTGTTTTTTGTTAAGTTGCCTAATAATTATGCACAGTAATAGTCACCTGCACACACAGATATCCCCCTAAAATAGCTAAAACTAAAAACTACCAAAAACATTCAGCTTTGATATTAATGAGTTTTTTGGGCTCATTGAGAACATGGTTGTTGTTCAATAATAACATTATTCCTCAAAAATACAACTTATTAACAATATTCAACATTCGGACACCACGGCGCCAGCTGCAGGCCCAAGGCTGGAGCCCACCAAAACAACTCCCTGATAACGACTGTGTGATGACTATTCTTCCCGTCCCATGAAGGCCACCTGGGTTGGCTGGCAGACTGTTTACTTAGCCTGATAGAGCGAAGGACACTGTCTCCGCTGAACTCTGGACACGCACACACATACACTGATAAGCACACACTCATCCCCCCTCCCTTCCAAACGCCTTCGATGCTTGTTTCCTGAAGGGGCAGCACGGCGGGTCTGTGTGCCGCGCTGGAATGGTAGCGCTGTGCAGGGTGGCTGCTGTGTTCGCTTCGGATTACTCCTTAACCCCCACCCACCCCTGTGGCTTGTCATGTCTTCACAATGTTGTGCTGTGGACATTTATGTGCTTCTTGTGCAGAGGAGTTTTTTTTGTTTCCTGTTCTCATGCTGTCCTACCATGGAAGCATAGCATGAGTAGGGGTCTCTTTTTTTCCTCTTGTACTTTCCCCAGTGTAGTGTACATTTCAATGTTTTTTTTTCTGATTCTACCAATCTCTGACCTGTATCCCCATGTAATGTTTGTGCTATATGTGTAAGGTCGGGGGGGGTCCTATTTCACTGCAGGGCAACCTGCATGTGACGAATAAAGCTTTGATTGATTGATTGATTGACTTGCCAAATAATTGTGCACTCCCTGTAATTGTTACAATAATTTTACTTTTTTTTAAAATTTTAACAGGTTCAAGTCAGTGGTGAGCAGCTATAATGCGGAATACTACAACTAGGGTTGCCAACCGTCCCTTAAAAAACGGAATCGTCCCGTATTTAGAAACAAAAGCACACGTCCCGTATTGAGCTAATAAGGGACGCACTTTGTCCCGTAATACAGTGAGAATCAAAAGTAGTCTATAACTTTTAATGGAATTAACGCTTTGTTTGAAAACATAATTCCCAGCCCCTCTCCTGCTTTGTGACCAATGAGCTGTCAGCACACTTATGACAATTCGAGTATGACAACTCAGATTACTGCTCATCTCATTGGTCGAGGAAAGGTCGCTTACAGAGAAAATACCGGAAGACAACAGATGACCACAACAAGAAGCATGGCCAACAGGGGAACAAACGCCGACACTGCGGTGCAAGTCTCGGACGACAGTACACCTAAAGCTGGGCAGACACTGTGCGATTTTTTCAGTCGCGTTATTCAGCTCCTGTTCAAACTGCACGATTGACTCGCAGGGGTTAGAAGTTCGTAGGTCACGATGCAGGTCTCACACTATACGGCCCGATGCTCTGATGCGACCTGAGTGCTCACACTGTGCCTCCATAAAATGAAGGTTATAACAGAAAATCTGTCGCTCGCTCTCTCTGCCTTTCACTCACACAGACACACCACCACCATCAACTTTGCTAAATTGCTAATGAAAAACATTGATCAGGCAGCTGTGATTGAGCAGCAGTGTAAATCCAACTATTTTCACGGTTGTTGTGGTCGTGATAATTTTGTGATGCCACATCGAAAAGGCTCGGATGAGCTTTCCAAAGTTCTACAAGTTGTGCCTCCATCAATCGTGTCCAGATCACACGCTGCACTGCTGTGCTGCTCCGTCTTTTTCACCGACGTTTACGTGTTTGCGCGTGAGCAGTGTGAGCGGCTGCGGTGACACCCTCACGAGCGATTGATGATCGGGAGCTGGTCGTGAGGTGGTAATCGCTTCTCGTTACCCCACGTATACTACACGACACACGATGAAGGCCAAAATCGGGCCGATCACCAAATCGGTCGCACGAATCAAAAATCGGCTCATATTGGGCCAAAATGTTTGTTCCCTCTCCTCCTTGAATCGCTACCTTATCGTGGTGGAGGGGTTTGTGTGTCCCAGGGATCCCAGGGGCTATGTTGTCTGGGGGCTTTTGCCCCCTGGTAGGGTCTCCCATGGCAAACTGGTCCTGGGTGAGGGACCAGACAAAGAGCGATTCAGAAGACCCCCATGAAAAGAATATCGAGGGAACAGTTTACCCTGCCCGGGATAGGGTTACCGGGGCCCCGCCCTGGAGCCAGGCCCGGGGAGGGTGCCCGAGGGCGAGCGTCTGGTGGCCGGGCCTTAGTCCATGGGGCCCGGCCGGGCACAGCCCGAAGAGGAGACATGGGCCCATCCTCCCGCAGGCCCACCACCCGCAGGAGGCGCCATAGGGGTCGGGTGCATTGTGAGCCGGGTGGCGGCCAGGAGCGGAGGCCCTGGCGGACCGACCCCCGGCTGCCAAGACTGGCAATAGGGACATGGAATGTCACCTCTCTGGTGGGGAAGGAGCCTGAGTTGGTGCGTGAGGTTGAGAGGTACCGGCTAGATATAGTTGGGCTCACCTCTACGCATTGTCTGGGCTCTGGAACCAGTCTCCTGGAGAGGGGCTGGACTCTGTCTCAGTCTGGAGTTGCCCCTGGTGAGAGGCGGCGGGCTGGGGTGGGTATTCTTATATCCCCTCGGCTTGCTGCCGGTACGTTGGGGTTTTTCCCGGTGGACGAGAGGGCTTGTTCCCTGCGCCTTAGGGTCGGGGAACGGGTCCTGACTGTCATCTGCGCTTATGCGCCGAGTGGCAGTTCGGAGTACCCAGCCTTCTTAGAGTCCCTGGGGGGGGTGCTGGAAGGTGCTCCACCTGGAGACTCTGTTGTCCTGCTGGGAGACTTCAATGCTCACGTGGGTAACGACAGCGAGACCTGGAGGGGCGTGATTGGGAGGAACGGCCTCCCTGATCTGAACCCGAGCGGTGCTTTGTTATTGGACTTCTGTGCTAATCACAGTTTGGCCATAACGAACACCCTGTTCGAACATAAGAGTGTCCATAAGTGCACGTGGCACCAGGATGCTCTAGGCCGTAGGTCGATGATCGATTTTGTAATCGTATCACCAGACCTGCGACCATATGTTCTGGACACTCGGGTAAAGAGAGGGGCTGAGCTGTCAACTGATCACCACCTGGTGGTGAGTTGGATCAGGTGGCGGGGGAGGACGCTGGACAGACCTGGTGCACCTAAACGCGTAGTGAGGGTGTGCTGGGAACGTCTAGCAGAGGCCCCAGTCCGCGAGATCTTCAACGCACACCTCCGGCAGAGCTTCAACAGCATTCCGAGGGAGACTGGGGACATTGAGTCCGAATGGACCATGTTCAGCGTCTCCATTGCCGAAGCTGCTGCATTGAGCTGCGGCCGCAAGGTGGTTGGTGCCTGCCGTGGTGGTAATCCCCGAACCAAATGGTGGACACCAGAGGTGAAGGGAGCCACCAGGCTGAAGAAGGAGGCCTATCGGGCTTGGTTAGCCTGTGGGACTCCGGAGGCAGCCGACAGGTATCGACAGGCCAAGCGGAATGCGGCTCGGGCAGTGGCTGAAGCAAAAACTCGGGTGTGGGAGGAGTTCGGAGAGGCCATGGAAAAAGACTTTCGGACTGCCTCGAAGAGATTCTGGCAAACCGTCAGGCGTCTCAGGAGGGGAAAGCGGTGCTCTACCTGCACTGTGTATAGTGCTGGCGGAGCGCTGTTGACGTCGACTGAGAAAATTGTCGGGCGGTGGAAGGAATACTTCGAGGACCTCCTTAATCCCACTGACACGTCTTCCGGGGAGGAAGCAGAGTCTGGGGATGAGGGGTGTGACCCACCAATTTCCGGGGGCGAGGTCACTGAGGCAGTTAAACAACTCCTTGGTGGCAGAGCCCCTGGTGTCGATGAGGTCCGCCCCGAGTTCCTGAAGGCTCTGGACGTTGTAGGGCTGTCTTGGTTGACACGTCTCTGCAATGTTGCGTGGAGATCAGGGGCAGTACCTGTGGACTGGCAGACCGGGGTGGTGGTCCCCATCTTCAAGAAGGGGGACCGGAGGGTGTGTTCCAACTACAGGGGGATCACACTCCTCAGCCTCCCCGGGAAAGTCTATGCCAGGGTGCTGGAGAGGAGGGTTCGTCCGCTAGTCGAACCTCGGATACAGGAGGAACAATGCGGTTTTCGTCCTGGTCGCGGAACACTGGACCAGCTCTTTGTCCTCTCGAGGATACTTGAGGGTGCATGGGAGTTTGCCCAACCAGTCTACATGTGTTTTGTGGACCTGGAGAAGGCATTCGACCGTGTCCCTCGGGGCGTCCTGTGGGAGGTGTTGCGCGAGTATGGGGTGTCTGGCCCATTGCTACGGGCCATTCAATCCCTATACAACCGTTGCAAGAGCTTGGTTCGCATTGCCGGCAATAAGTCGGACTCGTTCCCGGTGGGTGATGGGCTCCGCCAGGGCTGCCCTTTGTCTCCGGTTCTGTTCATAATTTTTATGGACAGGATTTCTAGGCGCAGCCAAGTGGCGGAGGGCTTTCGCTTTGGTGGCCTCAGAATCTCATCTCTGATTTTTGCGGATGATGTGGTTCTGTTGGCTTCATCGGGTGAGGGCCTCCAGCTCGCACTGGAGCGGTTCGCAGCCGAGTGTGACGCAGCGGGAATGAGGATCAGCACCTCCAAATCTGAGGCCATGGTTCTCAGCCGGAAAAGGGTGGAGTGCCCACTCCGGGTCGGGGATGAGTTCCTGCCCCAAGTGGAGGAGTTCAAGTATCTCGGGGTCTTGTTCGCGAGTGATGGGAGAAGGGAGCTGGAGATCGACAGACGGATTGGGGCTGCGGCTGCAGTAATGCGGACGCTGCACCGGTCAGTCGTGGTGAAGAGGGAGCTGAGTGTAAAAGCGAAGCTCTCAATTTACCGGTCGATCTACGTCCCTACCCTCACCTATGGCCACGAGCTGTGGGTAGTGACCGAAAGAACGAGATCGCGGATACAAGCGGCGGAAATGAGCTTCCTCCGAAGGGTGGCTGGCCTCTCCCTTAGAGATAGGGTGAGAAGTTCGGCCATCCGGGAGGGGCTTAGAGTAGAGCAGCTGCTGCTCCACATCGAAAGGAGCCAGCTGAGGTGGTTCGGGCATCTGGCAAGGATGCCCCCTGGGCGCCTCCTGGGCGAGGTGTTCCAGGCATGTCCCACCGGGAGGAGGCCCCGGGGCAGACCCAGGACACGCTGGAGAGATTATATCTCTCGGCTGGCCTGGGAACGCCTTGGTATTCCCCCGGACAAGCTGGAGGAGGTGGCTGGGGAGAGGGAGGTCTGGACCTCTTTGCTTAGGCTGCTACCCCCGCGACCCGACCTCGGATAAGCGGATGAAGATGGATGGATGGATGGATGTTTGTTCCCCTCAGAGAAAGAAAAAAAAAAAAAAAAGGCTGCAAAAGTACAGGGAGGAATGGGAAAAGGAAAACACCTGGCTGGAAAAGTGCACGATAACACCTATAAAGCGCACTGCACTGTGTGCCGGCGCACTTTTTCCATAGGCATGCTTCTAGTGGTGGGCACATGAAGAACATGAGGGGCGTGAAAGCTCGGGGAACCCTTAACCAATTTCTTGTCCACCAGGCCACGGCAGAAGCCGTTTTTAAACCCTCTGGTTAAGGTTAATATGGGCATGTGCAGTGAATATCATATGGGCTCAAAATGTGGTCATAAATATTTTGTACTTGTAAAAAAGATTTGTGTGTGGACTTAAAAAAAAAACAAACAAAAAAAAAAACAACCCTGCAAGTTACAAGTACGGATTTTGACCCTATTTTTCTTCCCTTCATCTGATTGGTCAATGTCATGTCAATCACAAATGTAACAATCCAATCAGAGAACAGATGGGTTTGGCTGTCGAGGGGCGCTTTTTTTGAACTTTTCATATTCTGTTGCACTGTTTTTACTTGAAGCTCTGCATTCCCAGTGATTGCATTTCCTTTTGTAAGCGTCTGTGGAACAAAAGTCTCTGCATCCGCATTAAGAATTTCAAGGCTGTTTCCCTTTGTTTTAAAATATGATTCCATTCCATTAGATTTCCGTGGAGCGACGCTCCGCATAGTGGATCCAGTTCTCAGCACGTTCACCTTTGCAACAGTTGCAGCTATATCTGCTTCAAGCTGAAGTTGTTCTTTCTTTCTCCTCAATTGTTCCTCTTGTTCTTCAAGAGAGTGTTTTTCTTTCAGCATATGTTGACGTGCAAGCAAGGCGGCCATTTCAGCTTCTGCCCTGAGATGTGCAGATGAAGTAGATGATACTCTTGAGCTGCCTTGATTTGACACACTGTCGGATGGCAACACGTCACCATTAACATCATTCTGAGGATTAAGAGATGATTGAGGTTCTTTTCCAGTGTGCTCTCGAACCTCCATTTCTCCTCCCAGGGAAGTTTCCTGTAACTGTGCTTTGTCAGGTGATGGCCTCCCCGAACATTTATCAGTTTCAGAAAGCCATATGTTAACATCCTCCATAAACCCTTTATTGTATTTAGCGATGCTTGAGAACCATGTATTTTGTTTATCTTTCTCATCAAATGAGATTAGAGAAAGTAAAGATTCATGCAATGCACTGGCATCCTTAAACAGGTGTGTTAACTCAACAAACTGTGATTTGACTCGTGAATGATTTTTATCATCTTTGCTCTTTAAGAGACATAATAACACTTTTCATTTTGTTTACATGCCTTTTCCAATCTGTTTGGATGGTTTCAATTTTGTTTGCAAGAGCTTTCTCAGTGAGGGAAATTAATCTTTTATCCTTTTCAGTTTTTCCAACAACAGATGCAGCCTGCGATCCACTCATTTTAAGCATTCAACATAAGCAGCATGCCAAAATCCAAAACAAAGGCAACAGCGATTCCTTCAAACTCAGTTGAACGCCTGCAGAGCCACGAGCCACGAGCCACAACACACACACACACACACACACACACACACACACACACCAAATCCAACAGCAAACGTAGCGGTGGGCGTGTCACAAAAACATCTTCGTATGGTCAGAATCCAAACTGCGTTCAAACAAACAACACGCAGCACAAAAACACAGTTTACATACCACCGTCGTCTTCTCCTTATCTGTCAGACTAGCCGCTTTTATGGGTGTAGTGGCGGCGGTGTGTGGGCTCGCGTCGGCGTTTATTCAGCGCTGATTGCGGGAGGCTCCATTGCCGTCGCACTTTTTGCTGACAAATATTGGCGACTGTCAAGCCTTTGAGTCGCCGAGCAGCTGAATAGGGGAATAATGTTGACGCGCCCGCTGTTTAAAACGTAAGTCAAAGTTCCAGGTTAAAACTCCTTTATTTGTTATCAAATCCTTAAAATCCGTAGAAAAACAGTGATCAAAAACATTCTAAGCTTGAGCGGTCAGCAAAAGTCGACTTCCCCCATCACCCACTCGTTCACAAAAATTCCCTCAGGACGTGAACAGGTGATATAGCAATCACCGACACCACGTGACCCAAAGCTACGCCTATCCACAACACTAGCTAAAGGTCCAGCTGCTGTATGTCAAAGGGGTCAAAGGGAGAGAAAAGAAAAAGAGCTAACTTCACCCAGAAAGATGTAAGAAAAGACAGGACAGGAGAGAAAGAAGAGAGGTTATATCTGTGGACTGTAGGAGATGCTATTTAAATAGGAAATGAGCCGTACACACACAGTCAGTTCACAAGGTTTAATGCTAATGCGCCAGTGCTTACACGTTATTTTAATTATTCTAATTATTAATTCATTTACATTTAAAATGATGATGCTTAGAGTCATTCACTGAACTCAGTCATTATACCAACTTTAAACAGTTTACAGTATACCTTTAGTGTAGGGAATGGAACTCAGCCAAGATAGCTGTGAAACATCAGGTTACATCTTGTTGAGTTTAATCCACAAAGAGTAACAGCATTTAACATTTGTATTCTCATGTACTGATATTACACTGAACAAAAATATAAACGCAACACCTTTGTTACTGCTCCCATTCCCCATGGCATGGACGTAGAGACCTAAAATTCATTCCAGATACACAATATAACCATCCCTCCCAAACAGTGGTCACAAATCAGTCCAAATGTGTGGTAGTGGGCACATCTGCTATATTGAGATAATCCATCCCACCTCACAGGTGTGCCACATCAGGATGCTGATCTGACACCATGAGTAGTGCACAGGTGTACCTCAGACTGCCCACAACAAAAGGCCACCCTGGAATGTGCAGTTTTTTGCGCTATTGGGGGTCTGGGGACCCAGAACCGGTCAGTATCTGGTGTGACCACCATTTGCCTCATGCAGTGCAACACATCGTCGCATGGAGTCTATCAGATTGTCAATTGTGGCCTGTGGAATGTTGGTCCACTCCACTTCAATGGCTGTGCGAGGTTGTTGGATATTCGTGGGAACTGGTACACGCTGTCGTATACGCCGGTCAAGCACATCCCGAACATGCTCAATGGGTGACATGTCCGGTGAGTATGCTGGCCATGCAAGAACTGGGACATTCTCAGCTGCCATCTGCCCTGAACAATGTGAACCATGATTCATCCGTGAAGCGCACACCTCTCCAACGTGCCAGACGCCATCGAATGTGAGCATTTGCCCACACAAGTCTGTTACGGCGACGAGCTGGAGTCAGGTCAAGACCCCGATGAGGACGACGGGCATGCAGTTGAGCGTCCCTGAGACGGTTTCTGACAGTTTGTGCAGAAATTGTTTGGTTGTGCAAACCAATTGTTCCAGCAGCTGTCTGGGTGGCTGGTCTCAGACGATCTTGGAGGTGAACCTGCTGGATGTGGAGGTCCTTGGCTGGTGTGGTTACACGAGGTCTGCGGTTGTGAGGCCGGTTGGATGTGCTGCCATATTCTCTGAAACGCCTGTGGAGACGGCTTATGGTTGAGAAATGAATATTCAATGCACGGGCGACAGATCTGGTTGACATTCCTGCTGTCAGCATGCCAATTGCACGCTCCCTCATTGCTTGTGGCATCTGTGGCATTTTGCTGTGAGACAAAACTGCACATTCCAGGGTGGCCTTTTGTTGTGGGCAGTCTGAGGTACACCTGTGCACTACTCATGATGTCAGATCAGCATCCTGATGTGGCACACCTGTGAGGTGGGATGGATTATCTCAATATAGCAGATGTGCCCACTACCACACATTTGGACTGATTTGTGACCACTGTTTGGGAGGGATGGTTATATTGTGTATCTGGAATGAATTTTAGGTCTCTACGTCCATCCCATGGGGAATGGGAGCAGTAACAAAGGTGTTGCGTTTATATTTTTGTTGAGTGTATATGCCAGTGCATCTCCTATGCTTCTCCAGGACCCCATATCTTCTTGGTGGTCATCAGACTGGGCAGATTCACTGAAGAGGAAAAACAGACGGTGCAAAGGATTCAAAAAATCTTTGGCCACGCAGCAGACAAATACAGCATGGTTCTCTTTACCCATGGGGACCAACTTGAAGGCACCACTATTGAAGAGTTCTTAGAAGGAAGCTCAGACCTTCAGGAACTCGTGGCCAGATGTAACGGTCAGTACCACATCTTCAACAATAAATTGAAGGAGCACTCTCAGGTTACTGAGCTGATCCAGAAGATCAGAGAGATAGTCCAGAAGAACAGAGGAAGCCACTACACCAACGAGATGTTCCAAAAGGCTAAGAGGGCGATTGAAGAGGACAAACAACGCATCCTGAAAGAGAAAGAAGAAGAAATACAGACAGAAAAAGTGAAAATGGAGAGAGAAATACGGGAAAGATATGAGAAAGAGATGCAGAAATACAAAAGACAACTCCAGGCTGAGAGAGAGAGGGAGAGGAAGGAGAGACAGGAGGAGAGGAAGAGGGAGAGAGAGGAGATGAATGAGGAGAGAAAGAGAGAGATGGATGAGAGAGAATGGGAGATGAAGAAGTTAAAGATGAAGTGTGAGAGAGAACTGGAGGAAGAAAGACGCAAGATTCAGGCCGGATATGAAAATGAAGCCAGAGATGAAGCTGAGGAGTTTAATCCATTATTTTTTCTGATAGTACCTGCTGAAACCGTACTTAATGTTGGCCATGCAGTGGTTGGAGGAGTTAAAAAATGAGGAACTGGTTTGGGGAAAATGTTAAACTTTCCCCAAACCAGTTCCAAACCACTGATTCATGCATTAATTGACTGTAAGCTTAGTCTTGATCTCTTCATATAGTAAAGTGTGACTGCCCCTCTGTATCATACTTTTTTTTGAGTTTCCCTGCATATCAAGACTTCCTAGCATGATGTCACAGATAGCAACAAGTTCAAAAGTCATAATATTTTGGGGATTATATGTGAGGTTCCTGTAAAATATGTCAAACTTCTTTCTGAAGTTTTGAAGCTTTTTCTTTTCATTTACAGCTCGCTGTTTTCACACAGCGGATCCTGTGGACATATTGAATTTCCTTCTTATGTTATCTTAGTGATTTATTAGTTGAAGTAGAGTCTTACTGTGGGCTTTTGGGACATTCAGTATTCAGTCATGGCAATATTATAGTTAGAGATATCTGTATATGTTTAACATTTTTACAAACACATTTATATTTTATGTGAAATAATTGGTGTATGTGTGGATGTGAGAGCATATTATTATTTTTGGTGACCGACTTTCAGCATGAGCAGGATGTACCCTCTCACTCTGTAACAGTGGTTAAACACATAGGCTCCAATAGATAGGCAGTTAAGAAACTGATCGTGGGAGCTCTTTGTAACTTATCTTGTTGGCAGTGATGGGTTTTTTTTGTTTGTTTGTGAGATTTACTTTTCTTCACTTTCTTGGTGAACGAATCCATCTTTGCTCCAACTTTTAACTTCCCCTTGACTGAGTTGTTTGCGTTGCCTTTTTCCTTCACATGTGTGACTCGCAGCCTGACAATAAACTTAGATTTGTGGACTTTGTGCCATGACCTCTAGAACTGGTCCTTCTTTTTTAACCTAGTTGTCGCCTTTAAAATAAGTTTGTGAGTCACTGTCATAATTCAACTGAGTGTTGTTCTTGCTTTCTCAGTGTTGCTGGTTAACCTTATAATTAAAAAAAATATATAATTCTGGAAAATACAAAAAAATAAATAAATAAAAAGAATTTATGTAAATGGAGTAATAAAGAAAATTATGGCTAAAAACTTTTTTCTGATTAACTTAGAAAAAAGAGGGTAAAAAGGAAACAGCAGCAACAATAAGTTTTGCCAACAGCTCACAGGCACACACAGATCAGCATGATCATTGTTGCTAATCATGTGACTAAGAAGTCAACACGTCTCCAATGAGGAAGGCCTATTATGTCTAATGTCATGTGTTTCATGTAGTTTTGGATTGCTTGTATCACTGCATGGCTATCTATTACCTACTCTATACAGTAAATTAGCAAAAATCTGCTGACATTAATTTGAAAATGAACACCTGCTCAACACAATTAGTAACTATTACGATGATACCACACAATGTGTGTAACTCTGTGTTGTTTTACAGTACTGTGAAAAAAATATTTGTTGCCTTCCTGGTTTGTAGTAAGGACTGATACAGTCTGACCATGTCTTACTGAACTGTGTCTCCAGCTACAATAGATATCAGCAGCGCCCTCTGCAGTTTGTGTGTCGAAGTGAAAAAGCTTACAGCACCTGGTATTTCCAGGAGGTTTCCCATCCAAGTATTAACCGGCCCCAATGCTGAACGTTGAAGTACTGATTCAAGTTCTTTACTCGAGCAAAAGTGAATAATTACAGGCTCTGAAATGTCCTCAAAGTACGAAAGTAAAAAGTAGACAGTTCTACTATCTATTTTTATGCACATGTAACTAGACCTTCTATATTAATATACTACAAAATTACACTCAACAAAAATATAAACGCAACACTTTTGTTTTTGCTCCCATTCCCCATGGCATGGACGTAGAGACCTAAAATTCATTCCAGATACACAATATAACCATCCCTCCCAAACAGTGGTCACAAATCAGTCCAAATGTGTGGTAGTGGGCACATCTGCTATATTGAGATAATCCATCCCACCTCACAGGTGTGCCACATCAGGATGCTGATCTGACATCATGAGTAGTGCACAGGTGTACCTCAGACTGCCCACAACAAAAGGCCACCCTGGAATGTGCAGTTTTGTCTCACAGCAAAATGCCACAGATGCCACAAGCAATGAGGGAGCGTGCAATTGGCATGCTGACAGCAGGAATGTCAACCAGATCTGTCGCCCGTGCATTGAATGTTCATTTCTCAACCATAAGCCGTCTCCACAGGCGTTTCAGAGAATATGGCAGCACATCCAACCGGCCTCACAACCGCAGACCTCGTGTAACCACACCAGCCCAGGACCTCCACATCCAGCAGGTTCACCTCCAAGATCGTCTGAGACCAGCCACCCAGACAGCTGCTGGAACAATTGGTTTGCACAACCAAACAGTTTCTGCACAAACTGTCAGAAACCGTCTCAGGGACGCTCAACTGCATGCCCGTCGTCCTCATCGGGGTCTTGACCTGACTCCAGCTCGTCGCCGTAACAGACTTGTGTGGGCAAATGCTCACATTCGATGGCGTCTGGCACGTTGGAGAGGTGTGCGCTTCACGGATGAATCATGGTTCACATTGTTCAGGGCAGATGGCAGCTGAGAATGTCCCAGTTCTTGCATGGCCAGCATACTCACCGGACATGTCACCCATTGAGCATGTTCGGGATGTGCTTGACCGGCGTATACGACAGCGTGTACCAGTTCCCACGAATATCCAACAACCTCGCACAGCCATTGAAGTGGAGTGGACCAACATTCCACAGGCCACAATTGACAATCTGATAGACTCCATGCGACGATGTGTTGCACTGCATGAGGCAAATGGTGGTCACACCAGATACTGACCGGTTCTGGGTCCCCAGACCCCCAATAGTGCAAAAAACTGCACATTCCAGGGTGGCCTTTTGTTGTGGGCAGTCTGAGGTACACCTGTGCACTACTCATGATGTCAGATCAGCATCCTGATGTGGCACACCTGTGAGGTGGGATGGATTATCTCAATATGGCAGATGTGCCCACTACCACACATTTGGACTGATTTGTGACCACTGTTTGGGAGGGATGGTTATATTGTGTATCTGGAATGAATTTTAGGTCTCTACGTCCATCCCATGGGGAATGGGAGCAGTAACAAAGGTGTTGCGTTTATATTTTTGTTGAGTGTATTTTTCTGAGTTTTCTCTTCATCAACCCTGGTATCAAACAGGCCCGGGGTGTCAATGACAGCAACGCGATGTCCATCCACTGCAGCTTTTCCTTTGAAAGATTCTACAGTCACAGATATGGGACTGAACTTGGATTCAAAGCACTCACGGCCCAGAATAGTGTTTCCAGTAGCACTCTTTCCAGTTCCAGTCTTCCCCACCATCACTATCCTCATCTCATCATCGTTTGTCCTGCCAGAATCGAACTTGCCAGCCATGCTTGGGTTGTAATTGCTTCTGTCGATGTTCAGTCTAAACAGTGTTGTGTAGCCAACAGAAGTGGAGCAAGAAGTGAAAGGCAAAGACTGTGCTGCAGCTTCTTCAACAGGCAGCATGAGCCAAACCACACCTACAATGACTCTTTTTTTTTTTTTTTTGCCTGTCCCGTTTGGCTCTTTTGCCATCAGAATTGTTGTCTAAGGGCAAACAAAGATGCCCAACGGATTTACTTTACCAAATTGACCATCCCAGCCTTGCCGTAATGGTCCATTTGATTCACCTTTTATTGTTTATTTTATTTTCACTTACTGAATACGGGACAGACTTGACTGGGGGAAAGAAGGGGAGAAAGAAAGAGGGAAAGAGAAAGAGCTGAGAAGAGGGACGGGGGAGAAGGGCAAAAAACAAAAACCAACAGAACGGGCAGAGAAAAAAAATGCATATATCGATCACCTGGGTCACCTGCTGAGAAAGAAAAAAGAAAACAAGCAGAAGAGAACAAGAGTAATAGAATAAACAACATCACAATGATATATGGGAATATGACAGTAAATACTAAATGTTAAACATTATTGTGCAGCACGTAAGATCAACAGAACACAGTGTGCTTTGAGGTAGGAGCCAAAAAGGGTGTAGTTTGTGGGTGTGATCACCCGTGTGTACACCTGTGAGCATGGACGCGCTTGTTTTTTGTTTTTTAAAAGGTTCCTTCATGTAATAATCTGCTAGAGGGTGTGGGGGGGGCCACAGCCCCGTCCTCCAGGGCATGAAGCAGGTATGGAGGAGATCAAAACTCCAGACATCCAGAGGCCCCAGAACACAAGAGACCAAGGAAGACCAACAGAGGGGCAGCTGCGCCACTGTCCCAGAAAGAGCTGAGGAGAGTCCCAGATGAGGGTTCACTCAGCAGCCGCGGAGCAGAAGCCAGGGGGAGTTGCAGTGACGCGCCCGTGAGCTCCGCCGGCAGCCAGCTGCGCCTGAGTGACCGAGCCCCAGGCCGAGAGGCCGGGGGCACCCCACCTCCGAAGTGGCCCGAGCGAGCCCCAGGCTCCAGGCCCCGATAAGCGGCCGCCAAGGAGTGAGCCGGTGTGTACCTGGACGCCCATCCCCGGACACAAAGAACCACCAACACACCAATGTCTGAGGGAGTCCGCCACTGGCAGGGGAAGTGGTGGTAGGGGGAGATAGGCCTCCAAACCTTGGAGGGCCTGAGATGTCCCCAGAGAGGTGGCGTCTGATACCCAACCTGACATATAGACACAGACATACAGGCACACACAGACACAAACATCCATTCCCACCCTCATGCTCTCATATGCACTCACTCCACACTCAACCAACGTGGAGACAGACATAAAGAGACACTGTACACACGATCACACTCCCCAAGCGTACTCTACAAACCGGGTCTAGGTACCCTTTCACCTGGAGGGGGAACTGCACCCAGACCCAGGTGGTGTTACCCTTTTCCCTGCGGTGGGGGGAGGCAGACCGCCCCGACTCGGCAGCAGCAGGGAGGCCCCACACTCCAGACCGCAGTCAGGCGGCCAACTCCTCCTCCTAGCCCCCCTGCTCCAGCAGGTCGCAGAGAATGGGGGTGAGAGAAGACTCCAAACCTCCCTCCACCCGCTCATTGTAATGTTGATGCATGTGTGTTCTAAGGTGCATTTAAAACCCAGGAGGGCATGGAGCTACCTGCCAGAGAGCAGCAGGTAAGCGCATGGTCCCTCCTGCTAGCCCTCAATGTCTACGTGTATTTAAAATTGAGAGGTGGGCAACGATGCCAGGGGTGGGGTGTACACCCTGATGGTAATTTGGATTCCGTGTATCGTGCCCACCCCCAAGATCCTATATGTATGTGTAATGAGGATGTCTAAGTTGTGGGATAAAATTGAGGCAGAGGCAGCCAGAAGGGGACAGAGGGGGGTAGCCTCCTCTGTAACAGTATTTTGTCTACGTCCGCCATTGTAGAAATTAATTTCACCGAAACAATAACGTGGCGCACAGTGTGACGTCAGAAGAGGCGCACACCTTTGACGCTGCGTTTACTCCGTTTTCCTCGTCCACACGTAAACGCAAAAACTGAGTTTTTGAAAATATCCACCCTGGCTGGAGTTTTTAAAAATCTCAGTTTTCAGTGACCGAAAACGCCGTTTACGTGTGGACGAAAGGCGCAAACGCATAGAAAAATCTGCGTTTTCAAAAATACCCGGGTACGTGTGGACGTAGCCTTAGACTCTTCAGTTCTGTGTACTATAGCTGGCATTTATTGTAAAATGCCAACGTGAGTATTTGATTCTTCTGCTTCTAGTAGAGGTATTACAGTAACATGGCTATTAGTGCAATACCAGAGATAGCATTTATCCACATAACAATGATGTAAGAATTGTGTTTAAGTAAAATCTGAAGATATTTCACTTGAGTAGCCCGTGCTACATTTTAATACCACAATAACTATTTGATTAGTCTCACCATCAGTTTATGATTATGCCAGTACTGAACACAAAAATGTAAGAGACAAATCAAGAGCCTGGTTTGTCAGATTGCACATTTTTATTTTAGTTAAATGATCTCCAGATGATCAAAAAGTGAAAACGTGCAAATGTTAACTTATCAACAAATGTTGTTACAGTAGTTTTGACTGCCAATCACAATCATGTTCTCAGAACGGTTAAAACACACATTATACACGATAATGTCATGTAAGGATAGTAACTGATCCAAAGGACATCTTCAGAGATGGTCTTCAACAAACTCAAAGTGCTTCAACAAGCAACACACACATAATCAGGAATTTCTACTGTTTATTTAAAACAGCATTAAATTGAATGACATTTTATTTATATTGCACCAAATCACAGACCCTACAGTGATTAAACATTTCAAACTATTTTATGATATACTTGAGATAGCACATGTTCAAATTCACATTTTTTATGAACATATTGCTTCCTCATAGACACATTTCAAACAATTTCATACTTTCTATCTGTTAATTTTGTGGTTTTAGAAAGCCTTTATTAAATCAAAAGTAAATGTTTATAAAGGAAGGTCAAAATTAAAGGCTTGTGGCACAGGCAAAGTTTGGGCAGAGTCTGACTGATGGGACTCTTTTTGTGACTTATTTACTCAGATTCAGCATCACACAATAAAATATATAACTGATAAAGAAACAGAAAGACAGAGAACCGTTTAAGGCATCATTGAAACCTGATACTTCAGGCCTCAAGGTGTACAGGTAGGCCATTTTCACATTTTATCCTTTTGTTTTTTCTGAGTGTTAGCATTTGGTATAAACAAGGTTTGCTGCTTATCATTATGCAGTCAATGACATCAAATTTGTGGGTGACAAACCCCTTTTTTTTAGTGCTACACAAAGCAACTACTAAGGTCACCTTATCTTTCATGAAAGTATTTATTGACTTACACTGATTTATGTCATTGACATTTATCATCATGTTATTACAGTCATGAGAGCCCTTTCTTGGAAGGATGTGTTTCCTTTTGAAATCTTTATAAGTTTGTGAGAGCACAGCAGCAGAGAGCAGCAGCAGCAGCAAACAGGCACATTGAACCTTCATGAGTCCCTGGTGAAGAAAAACCAAACATTTACATTAGTCTGTCCTCTTTAAAGTTTTGATTTTAGTGGGCAGTTGTCTGTAGAACAAAAAAAATATAATATTGTTTAAACAGTCATAATAAAAAAAACATTTTCTGAGTAAATGACATCCAACACAATACTCTGGGAAATTAACTTTCTGAATTTTTGTTTACATTTTTGTGGAATTACAAGAAAAATTGGACCTTTTTAGTACACTATAACAGTAAGTACAGAAAAAGAAGAAAACAAAACAAACTTTTTATAATATACTAAATTTTTGTAATGCAAACTTGCTGAATTACTTAGTTTTGTGACTTGACTGAGAACGGGTTGGTTGGTTAATCTGCGGTGGACATAAGCTGGTCGTCTGAAGCACCAGATGGTAAAGATGTATTTTTAGATTCAATCTGATGAATATGGTTGAATCATAGTAAATACATTACACAGTGACCTGCTGATAGACTCTTTAACTTTAACAAAAGCAAAGTAACCACTAAAGTCAGCTGTGTATGTGAGATATATGACTTGAACAACATCCAACAACAACGAGTCACTTATTTTCACAAACAGCTCTGTGTGTAAGTTATGGAGGTCATTTATCAGATATACAAATTCACTGAGACACTATTACTTTTGTTTTCTTTAACTCTGAAGCATTCCAAGGATATTACTTAATTAATGTAATACTTTTTTTGTATACAACTTCTAGTCTTCTTCTTCCCCTTTCAGCTGTTCGCTTTAGTTATCATCCTATCCTTACCATCCTCATCTGTCACACCAGCCCTCTCCAGCTTTGTCTCCAAAACCTGTCCCTCTGATGTAATCTTTTTTAATCCTGTCGATTCTGGTCAATCTTAGTACTAACAAAATGCAACTGCCATTATTATTATAGTTTTATCATTAATGATGGACTAAAAACATTGTATTCATGCAGTTTTATGATGTACATTTTTCAGATATCAGTGTTTATAACCAAAAGGCCTACGGAAATGTTATTACCCACTAGCAAAAGGTTACACAAAGGCAAAATGGTAAAATATAACAAGTTCAAAGACTGACCTGCTTAAAGATGAAAATCACCAAAAAAGGAACAAAAAGTCAAACAAAACAGCCAAGGGAGAAAGAACCCTGATTCCTCTGTGCAGCTCCTGCCCTACTCCTGTGGTATGCAGAGCAACAGTTTAGCACCCACACTTCCTGTCCATTTCATAGTGTGTATTTTAAGCCCATATACGGCATATAAACAACTAACCAACAGAGTTACAGAGACATGACCACAACAAGGAAATGCACTTACGCCCTTCTCTGCTAACACACACATATATATTTGGTTTAATACATTAACATTATTATTATTATTATTTGTGACTTAAACTAAAACAAATATTTTTTTATCATGATGCAAACCATAAAGGGCCAAAGTGCTCAAATAAAAAGTCCTTTTATGTTGTCAATCATCACACCATGTACATCTTTATGAGTTTACATGAGAAATATGTCTTATCTGATCATAACAAAACAAAAGCTGTTTTCTAGACTCCAGTGGTGTTGCAGACAGGGGGTGTACAGTGTGTTCACAAGAGTCACACGTCCTGCAGACGTGACATTGACTCAGTGAATTTTGACCATGTGACATGCAGAGGTGCTTATCTCTCTACAGAGATGGAAGTCACAAAACAGTTTCGCCACTTTAGCTTTTCTTTCTTTATTTTTAAACTTCTGTACCGCATTAACCATTTCCCGCAGTAAGCTATTGTAATAGGTATAGAGATGGACCGATCCGATATTACGTATCGGTATCGGTCCGATACTGACCTAAATTACTGGATCGGATATCGGAGAAAAATAAAAAATGTAATCCGATCCATTAAATATCACGAAAGCACCTCACAAAACTTGCAACACGCCGTAACTCACCTCAGAACGTTAGCACGTCGGAGCAGTATGCATCACGTGATAGAGCGGCTGTGGCATGCGGGACCTGTCGGTGGTCTGGATAGCATTTGGAGCTTCGCTAGCAACCTGGCATTTCATCTCCGACAAAGTTATCCCGAGAGAAGTAAAGCAAGTGTGTAAGTCCATCTCTGAATGTAAAGCATTCCTGCGTTAAGCTTAACGAGCGACTGCCTCTCCTGCTGCTACTTCAATCATGAAACTGCTTAATGATCAGCTTTTCTGTCGCGAGTCCGTCTTTGTTTTTGGCCCACTTTGCACCAGAAAGAGGAAACCAGCGGCTGAACAACAGCAGCATGTTTAAGCTTGATAAGCTGTTGTTACAATTTATTTAATATTACTTTCTACACCAGGATCTTTTTCTACGTAGCTGACGCTGGTAACTGTGCAGGGGCGGATCTAGCAAAGTTTAGCCAGGGGGGCCGACAGGGCATTAACAGGGAAAAGGGGGCACAAAGACATACTTTTCTTTCTTATTCTCATTTAAAATGTCTAGCTTTTAATAAATAATTATCTGACAGCCAAAGTTTTAATTTGATGTAAAATGAATAGAAGTCAATTACTGTATATAGTGACTATTAAGTCTAATATATATACCCTAGTAAGCTATAGTACTTTTTCCTTTGGGAAGGTACCATCTGTGCAGTCTGCAATTTTGTTGAAGAAAGATGTTGAATCTATTTAATATTTCTTGAAAAATAATTGATTTCTGTGCATTTTTTTTCACACTGCATCAAATTAAGGTTGATTACGTCGATTAAGCATCATGAGGTGGAGCGTGAGGGGTGGTTCCCCATTTTTTATTTATTTATTTTTGTTGCTGGGAGTTGGAACCCTATTAGTTAGGTTGCTTAATATTTACGCTAAGTACTCTTTAAAATACCAGAATAGGGAGGATGGTGTAGGTTTAAGTTTATTAGATTGATCAGTATTGCTGAACTATGAAACATTTTTTTTTGCATACAGGTATAACAGAATAGCTTTAGTGTAGTTGTTGTTTTAAACTTGAGTATGAACTTATACAAAATGCAGCAAGATATTAAAAAAAACAAGTTTTGTTGATTAAAAAACACTATATCGGATTCATATCGGTATCGGCAGATATCCAAATTTATGATATCGGTATCGGTATCGGACATAAAAAAGTGGTATCGTGCCATCTCTAAATAGGTAATGGCAAAATAAGTCATGTGTACATTACAGCTGAGTGAATATGAACTTTGAAATGTTTCATCTGAATTTACCATGGCCAAATCAGTCTTTAATGGGGCCACAGTGTGTATAAAGTGTAATTAATAATACAAGAAACTAAAATCATGAAACTTCTAACACAAGACTTTAATACTGGGACATTTGGCATCTTGATAAGTTGAACTTTAACTGTCACTACATATTGTTACTCCCAAATAAATAAGAATAATCAAAAATATTTAACTGGAACATGTTTTGATCAAAAATCTAAAGGTTTAGTGTCCTCAGACAATCTAAAAGTGTATTACTTCTATTTTGTTTTTAGCTTTTCGAGCATATACTATATGATATGCAGTGTACCTTGACCTACATTAGATAGATGTCTGTCATATACAGGAGAGACAACAGAGATGTGCAAATAGTTTATTAGCAGACTGGCAGAATATTATTTGATGTATATATTGTGTGGCAGAATAATTATAAATTGTAGATATATTCAGAAGTATAGAGATACGTGTCATGTTAGAGTCATGCCTGTGGCCACAAGTGCAACTGGTCTTCTGGTTTAAAATGCGGAAATATGAGCAAACTGTCAAAACATTTCACAAGTCTGTCAGTCACAGAATAAATGCCACATCATAGTTCATCTGTTGTTGCACCAGATATGTTAGCAGAGTGTGCACAAACTGTATAAATCATCAGTTATATAAATATAGTGCTGTGAAAAAGTGCTGTCACAGTTTGGCCGACAAACATGCAGGAATACCTTGTTTAATGTAAAACCAGCTTTGAATAGCAAACTGTGTCTACAAGCTGTTGTGGTCATTTGTTGTGACAGTTGCATTGTTTCCTAATCACAAATAGAGAAGTGCTAAAGCGTCTCAGGAAGGTTGCAAAAGTGATGCAAATAATTATCTGAGATGTTTGTGCTTTTATGTATAAAAGCGGAAGTGCACAGAGTCTACGCTCTGACAAAGGCAAACTATGACTTGTAAATGTAAAATATAATATCTGTTGGTCTTCAGTCTTCACTTCATGTTTGGTAAGAACATTCATTTATCATATATTATAGGAAAGAAACTCATTGATAGACAAAACTCTTAACTGAAGTTCACACACAGGTGTAAAGACGTGTGTTGAATACCAAAGTCTGAATTATTGATTCTGCTCCACTTTGCAGATTACCAACTCATTCCTGAGCCACTGCGAGTTAACCAAACAACTACAAGCAAAAACAAAAAAAGGTAGAGTGCTGGGTAACCGATATTTTTGTATGTGAAACTGCATTTAGCAAAAGCAGTGTCTCTGTGGCTCTGTTATTACAGAGCATCAAATAAACGCAAACATTTTGATGGAGGCTCAACACTGTTTTACTGTAAATCTACACATTTTCAGATAAAACCAAAGTAAAATGTGATCAGTGTCATCCAGTTGATGTGCACTATATCAAATTTATGACAGATCTACTACACCAGTAACAAGAATGAGGAAATATTAATGTAAATGCTCTGTTTTCTTTATCAGGGGATCATGAGGTTTCAATGTGCCTGTTTGCTCCTGGTGCTGTTTTCTCCTGCTGTGCTCTGTAAAACTGATGACAAGCTCAAAACTAAACATATCGTTGTGAGAAAGGGCTCCTGTGATCAAATGATGAAAAACATCAATGGCAGAAATGAATGCAAGGAGAAAAACACTTTCATCAAAGAAGAGTATTTGGAATCAGTTCTGACTGTGTGTGTAAAAACAAACACAGGATTCATCCCCAGAGAGTATGACGTTATTAAATGTAAACAATCGAGCAAGAACCCTTGTTCATACAAGTACACTGAAACCAAACTTCAGGTGATAACGTGTAACAATGGAAAACCTGTACACCTTGATGCGTGGAAGAATTAAAGTTGAAAGTGATGCTATTTGTGCCTCTTTACTTGGAAGTAACATTTATCTAAATGTTAATTATGTGGCTATGTTCAGTTAATTCTGGAAATTAAAGGATTTATTTTGGAAGTGTAAGAATTTGGGAAACATTGAATATAGCAGAATAAACTTTCTTCCTCCAGCAATCTTTGTTTGTCTTTTGATTTATTGGATTTACAGCTATGAATACATTTTGAAGCAGAATACATGCTTGCATTTTTCACATTGTCAATTTATCTGGACACAAACCAAAAACAAAACTGGAACTGGGAGGACTGGGAGTATTGTGTTCTGGGCATTTTTGTAACCTGTGCTAGAGCAAAACTGTTTTTGTTTTTTTTACAGCACATCAACAAAACGCAAACAAAATTCTTATAGAGTTCTTGTATACGCTGTAAAAACAAATCTGTAATTTTACATTTTTCTTCTGTTACATCTTTGCAGAATTTTGCAGATATAATTATCTTTGAAAACTATAATTACTGTCCAGTAGTTGCCAGATTCAGAAATGTATATTGTATACAGATTATATATAGATACAAATGTAATGAGTATGAACAATTGCATGTAAATTACAGGTTTTCATTATTAAAATGCAATCAATCATAATATTATTTTACAGATGGCTATTGAAATTTCATATAATTAAAGTACTATCAGTTATGTAACACTAAAAATATCAATATTTTTGTACTTTTTTTTTATTGAAAAATAGAAGTGAAAGGGTTATATTGAGAAAATTGTGCCACCAATCAGTCAAAACATTTTGTATCTTAGTTCTTAACAGAAGCAGTGTTAGTGCTGGTACTCTGCCGCGCAACCTCGACAAGATCTGAAATGATGTGATTGGAAATTGAAAAGTTTCATCCAATAGGCAGCAATAAGGAAAAAATTTGGAGGAAGGAAACAGGCCATTTATAGTTTGTACCTGGTGAAGGATGACAAACAGGATTAAAAAAAAGGATTAAATGTTGAGACACAGGAAGTGTGTTTAAAAGCTGTCATTGGAAAACTGAATTTCATAACTCTATAATGTTTAAGTAGGTAAATGTTTATATAAAAATCAAAATGCTATGCCGTATTACTGCACTGTTATGATAGTATCAAACAAACCAAAGCTAATATTAAATGTAACTTTCAGTGTTTATATGGAATCCAGTCTGATTTGATAAGATTTGTAGTTAGCAATGTAATTACATGTGCATGTGATTACAATACCAATAACATTTAATAACATTAACATTTTTTAATTTTTTAAATAAAACGTCATTTTAAACTTTGTAGGTTGGAATAACTTATTTTTAAAATATTTTTTTATTAAATACCACGATTTCTTACATAAAGTTATAAATAATAAATTATATCAATAACAGTTGATAGAATCAACAATGAACAGTAGATTGTTATAATTACAAACCCAGATGCTAGTTTTACAGTATTTAAGAGCATTTTGACTTTTAAGGGTGGTATGTAATTTTTATGATTAAATAAGACTGCCATGTAGGAGAATTGACATACAATTACATTATAATAACAGTACTTTTCTGCAACTCTAAGGTTGATCAGTTGTGCTGTAGGAACATTTCATCATATTAATAGTTAAAATGTAATCATTTTTACACATGTAAAAATATTGCAGGTAAAAGTTAAAGCTATAAAGCCGTATATTTATATCTAAAAAAAGGTTTTTTGAAATTCACTTATTTTTTTTCTTAACAGTACTTAAATATAGAGCTGCAGTATATCGAAGTTATGACAGATCAACTGTGCCACCAAAATGTAAGAAAGGAAACAAAATTGTGAATGCTATGTTTCTTTTTATGTTAAAGAAGATAATTTTTTTATTTGCCCAGTTAAATGTCGATTTCTGACAAGAAGATTTTAGCCCTTATATTAATGTATGAAACCTCAAAACCAAACTGCTAATTACGGTCTGAGAGGTACATTAAAGAGTTGCATGGTTATTATTGCATTTGCCTATATTAGATAAATACACCAAAAAGTTACTGCAGATAGATAACGTTTGTCAGTGGGCATCGACGTAGATACTGCATTAAGTTTCACTTCCTGGCTGATCTTTTCTTTACTCTTTTCTCAAAAACACAAGTTACTATATCATCTTATTGGCTCATTCATCTGACTGCTCCTGCTATGTGGGCGTGTTCAGAGGCTCCAGCTGCAGCCACAGGCCTCCCTCCGCACGCAGGACGAGTTGGGGGAGACGGCGAACTCTGCTGCTCCCGAGTTCAGGATTCACTCCTGGGGTCAGTCGAAACCTGAGCAGGGTCAACGCCACAACAACACGGAGCTCCACCATGGCGAATTTCTGACCAATGCAGTTCCTGTTAAAATATACTTGTTATTTTGCTACCAAAACATTTCCTAGTTGTACTGTTGGGAATAATTCTGAAACTGAACCTGGGGCCTGAGGAGAAGGGGATGAAGGCATGAGAGGTTTGGCTCTTTTTGTTGCTTGGGTCAAATCGCTGGGGATCATATTCCTGGTTAGAGAGCAAATGACAAAGATTAAATATGACAGATTTGTATCAAAAATTAAGATGATCTTACTAAGTGCTTACATGTGGGTTTGTCCAAACAGTGGGGTTATGGTGTGTTCCATAAATGCTTACCAAGCAGATTGTACCTGGTTTACAAGAAACAATTAGTTGAGTTAGTTAAAGCTTAAACTTTCCTTTTACAACTTCAACATTTATTCGTTATCAGCTTCTCTCATTAAGTGTGTAACTTGACATTAAAAACTGGAACTAATATATAGTAATCTCTCCTTAAATAGTATCCCTTAAAGTACTGTCTCACAAATGAAAGCTAAAGCATGATTTATGACAAGACACAGCTCTTGAATCTCCTAAGTCTATTTGAAAATCTTGAAAGAGAGTTTCCCCCCTCACCTGCTGGGACTGTTCGGTTTCCTGGCAGCACCATGTCCTGGGTGTAACTCCGTGTTACAGCCTGCACAGGAGAGTGGAGTCTGAGGCTCTCTTTGATGCACATGGTGGTGAAGGGAAGGTTGGACAGATCCTCCCTTAAGATCAAGTCATGTCAGGGCACTGAGATAAAATTCACATGTAAACATCTGAAACTACCAATAATGTTGCTGGCATTTGTATTTTCTGACCACTGGATTTCTTGTCCATCTCGTCCCTCTATCAGGTCCATCACTTCCTGTCTGCATTTTTCCTGATAGTGTTCATGGCGTGCTAAATTATAAAGCGTCCAGCAGATGGCACTGGCTGTTGTGTCATGACCTGCCCGAGAAGAAGGAAGATTTGCAAAGTGTGAGGATAATGACAGCAAACTATGAGCTGCAGCTTTAAAGAGACATCCTAGAGTATACAGCAGCAGTTACCACTATGGTGTAATTTTTATGTGTGACCACAGATGTTACTGTAACATGTCACCTGCAAACATGAAAGTGTTGGCCTCAGCCTGCATTTCCTCGTCCGTTAGTCCTTGCCCATCTTCATCCTTCAACACACAGACATCTTGCAACTAATGCAGTGCCAAAAATGTAATGCATGTTCATTTCATTTCATTTATTTCATTTATTTGTTCATTTTCAGGCACAACAAATACCTATATTGAACATAAAATGCACAAAACAAAAAACAAAAATTGCCTGAAAAAGGAGTGAGACGAAGAAAACTTATTAAATCCCACCCCTATACTCACTCATCAACAAAAAAAACAAACTTCCCGCAGCTACGCCCATCATTGCATACAGACCCATCAACAGCCCCGGGCACATACAAGCATCTAAACGGCAGCTCGCAAACAACAATTAGAGCCTTCATAACTGAATACAGAATATATAAATTATAAATTGCATTACCACAGGTAACAGGCAGTAATAACTACAAGTAACAAACACACATACATATATATATATCTACACACACATGTACATATATGTTAATTAACCAGATCCTGGAATTTAAGTAACTTTGCCTGAAGAAAGAATTTGTGAGTATGATCTAGATAACCAGCCTTGTGAATAATACGCAGTGCTCGTTTCTGTACTGTGACTCATGGATTAGTTGTATTTTTATATGTGTTTCCCCACACTTCCACACAATATGTAAGATATGGAAGAACCAGGGTACAGTACAGAGTACGAAGTGCATCTTTATCAAGGAATTGTTTCACTTTGTTCAAAACTGCGAGGCTTCTGGAAATTTTGGTTTTTATGTGTCTGACGTGGGGTTTCCATGAAATTTTGTTATCAATTATAACTCCCAAAAATTTGTTTTCACTCACATTATCAATTGGTACACCTTCAATGATAATTGGTAATTCTATATTATATTTTAAATTACCAAAAAACATTGCTTTAGTTTTATTTATATTTAATGATAATTTATTTATGTCCATCCATTTTTTTATTAATTTTAGCTCCCTGTTTACAGTCATTACAAGATCAGTATAATCATCGCTACTGAAAAATATGTTGGTGTCATCTGCGAACAGTATGAGTTTAAGTACTTGAGAAACATCAAAAATATCATTTATGTATACATTGAAAAGTTTTGGTCCCAACACTGACCCTTGGGGAACACCACATGTAATACCAAGTTTCTCTGAATGGTAATGCCCTATGCTAACATATTGTTCCCGACCCGTTAGGTAACTTTTTAACCAGTTACCAGCTTTCCCTCAAATACCATATCTTTCCAATTTATCCAATAAAATTGAGTGATTGATTGTGTCGAAGGCCTTTTTGAGATCAATGTTAAAATGCCCTGTTTCACTTCTAACTATTTACCTACACTGTGGCCAATTTCAAAGTGTCCCCAACACCATCTTCCTACACACTTTCACTTAGTTTACGCATATGTGTGGAAGGTCCATACCATCACCTGTTCCAGGCCACTAATGACTGGTGGAGGTTCTCTGTCTGCACAGAATTCCACATATAGATCAGTTCTACATGATTATTTCAGAGCTGTCTCAGTAATAGTTCAAATATAATGGCTCTGGAAGCGAATAACTGATGCATACTCAATAATCCAGCTAATTAAATCCCAAAAGGTTGATTTTGTTCATCTGGATGTAGCCTAAAACACTACATCCATGAACAGAAGCTTAACCAAGAACATATCATATGGAAAGGGTATTATTATATAACTGCCTGAAAACACACCACAAACTGCAGGATAATTAATATGCGGAGGCCAAGAAAAACAAGTCACTGGTCACTAAAAGGACTTATCCAGGACCCACTCAGATGCCCATAAGAGTGAGCCTGTATAGCACATCTATATATCCAACCAGCTCGAAGAATATGCAGTGAAATCAATACAGTTGAATTCCATTTGGCCAAAGATATGTGTCATCTAAATATTGTCTTACTCCCAAAGCAGCAGAAACTGTGCTGCATGCTAAAACACACGGGGAAAATGTAGAGATCCAACAACTAATATTTTGCTGTGAGATTTGCTATGATACATTCTTCATGCAGGTAGAATGAAGTGAAAGATTGAATTTTTCTGCAAAGAGGTTTTAATAAACAGTTAATGTAGTACAATGTGAACAAAGTGCCTTGTTGATTTAATCATTTTTAAACATGAGTGTATACATATATATATACACAGAGTAACTTTTAATGTTTAAATGTATGAAAAGTTTTAACTTTAATGTGCAGCTGTATGAAATATACAGCAGCAGCAAAAGTGCACGAAGTAGTAAACTAAATATGACTCCAGGTAATTTATTTTTCACCTCTGTGAGATTTTGACATCTAGTATTATGTGAAGTCAGCTAATGCAGAGAAAGTCTGGCTATGTTGAAATTTCCTCATTATGAATCATCTACATGTTACAAACCCTTATTTAAGAGACACTTAAGCCGGTGCAGTATTTCAATTAAAAATGGCTCTATACACTCCTTTTTTCCACTACTACCTCCTCCTGGTATCTACTCGGCTCAGCCCGGCTCATTTTCTTTCAGTCGCTTTCTATTAAAGTTGAGTACCATCCTACCTTTGTCAACAACAGGATGTCTACAAAATCTTTCCTCTTCTGGGCTGTTGGAGCAATTTCAGATTGTGCTTCTGTCTCCCTCTGTTGGTTAAAGAGGGTGCGGCGCTTCTCAACCACATCCCTAGTGAACCTGTAAACCAGAATGCAGCGGTTTACATCACTAGCCTGCCTTTACCATACTCAACAGTTCATTAGACATAATTACAAGTTACTATTCAAGAATATTACAGCATCAAAAGTATCTAGAACATTAGATTTAAATAGATTTTTTTTCAACAGTATTGCACAAGGAAAAGAAGATAAGCAACATAAAGGACAGTAACAGTTTAGTTTTCACCATTTGGGAGTAACAATGTGTCATCACAATTGCAGCCTTCTATGTGACTTGTGTAACTCAGCTGCAGAATGTCAGAAGGTCAGATTATTACCTGTGTACTGTGTTTAAGGCTTGTTTGAATCGTTCCCCCTGCCGAGTCTTCCAGTAAATCCAGTCCCAGTGGTGTAAAATATTTTTTTCTCTACGCTCTATTATCAGGTCACTGAGCTCCACTATGGCTGATACGTACTCACTGGAAGACCTGGAGGGACAATCTTCTTAGAAACTGACAACTACAACAAAAATGGGAGATATCAGTTGAAGTAAGTGGCTGATCTCACTGCTGACAGTTGCTGTCGTAGCTGAAGGCACATTTCAGTAAACTGTCCAGAGTCATCAGAGTAACGTGGTCAAACATCTCCAGATTAGTTTTGCCTTCTGCTACAAGTCGGCACCACTTGTCCTGAAAACGGAAACAAGGAGGGATTAACAGGATAAAGTTGTGAGCATAAGCATGGAAACAAATCATATGTGGTGTGTGATTCATATGGTATATAATTTACAGCACCTGCTCTGTGCATGATAAGCATACGTTTTTGACAATACTGGAAAATATCATAATATAATATTCAAATATATAAATAAAACAATACACAAATATAAAATCTATAACCAGCTGGATCTAACAAGTAACCATAGCAACTCCATACAAAGTGAGCTTCGCACGGCTTGATATAATGAGAAATGTGGCAACGGGAACCTCTGGGGTACGCAGTTTTGTCACTGCTGTTGTGTGCTTGTGTGCGCAGCGCCTCTATACATGCTCTTTGTGATGTGTAGTAATGGGTACCTACCAGTGAGGACGAAACATACAGTGTCAAACATTCTTGTGCAACACAAATCTGTCATGAGCAAGATGAAAGCAACAAAAGTCTGACTGCCATCACCCAGAGAAGCTCAAATATAAGAGCTGTGCACGTGTAATTTGTAAAAGAAAACAAAAGTTGTATTCACAATTTCCCAAACAGGAACTTTTGATAACTTGAATCAAAACCGTCCTTCAGAAGCTATTCAAGAAAACATTACACAAACGTTGTAAAGGAGTTCTGAAATCTGAAATGAGATCTTGTCCTGACCCTGAATAAATACAGTCACACTGTAAAGTCTAAAAAAAAATAAAAAAATTTTTTAAAAAGGGCATGTTCTAATCTCTGTAGCAAAATATTATGGTGAGCAGTATCAAATGCTGCATTGAGGTCTAGCAGGATAAGCACAGAGAGGAGGCCACTGTCAGAGGCCATAAGAAGATTATGGGTAACCTTCAATTAACTTAATTTGTAACCTGAAGTTAACTGGAAACCTAATTTTCCTCATTGCTGTATCAGTTTAACCATATGCAGTTTTTAAAGGTTTCAAGTGTTTGCTTGTCTAAATATGTCAGTAAAAACTAAAATTAGCATGTTTTGTGTATCTGTATGTGTGCCTGTGTGTCTCTTACATGCATGGTTTTAGCTGAGGAGTTAAAAACGGCAATGTAGCTCTTCAAAATATCAAAATGAAAAGCTGGAGTGAGCAGCCGCCTCTTGCGAGACCACACCTCTCCGTTACTGATCAACACACTGTTTCCTGAGAGAAAAAAGAGAGTTTGCAGGAATAATTCTTTCCTGTATTTCCTATGTTCTATTAAGACTGGGTAATTTAAAAAAATTTGACAGTGATCCTATCTTGCAACCATGGATGAGAAAAGCTGAAATGTCTGACTTACCCAGCCATGGCTGTAGATGGTGATAAATGAGTTCATCTTTCACTGTGATGCTGGCTGAAAAAAGTAAATAACAGATGATGTGAGAGAAGAACAAAAGCTTTGGAAATGTGGTTTAATACTGACTGACTGTTGGTGTTTTACCCTACCAGGTGCCATAAGCAGAGGTTTGACGTAGTCAGGGTGGAAGAGTCTGACCAGATGATAGAAAGGACCGAGGAACCAGCAGCAGGAGTGTTTGTATGTCTGCACCAGGTCATCCACCCGCTGAAGACCTTCTTCTGTGCTCTGCATCTAAAATGTTTCATCCCGAAACAAAATTTAAAGTTTTGCGGTGTTTAAAACAGTCGAAGAGGAAATAATGGTGATATTTTGCAACAGAAAGTAAACCCTGTTTAATTCGGAACTCTACAGTTATGTTACGATTTAGAGATAAATATGTCAAATAGATCATAAAAATCTAGATGATTGCTGCGTGTCGTACCTTCCCAAGATGGCCCAACAGCCATGAACGTGTCTGTGGTTTGCTGAAACAGGACAACTTGTGAGTGTACCAGGCGTGACGCAGCAGCAGCCTCGCAGTCCAAAGTGCAACCACAGTAAACAGTCCAGTACTGAAAATGTACAGGACTGAAGAGAGACCTGTCCAGCTGAGGACCAGAGCAAGGACAGTGTGCAGGAGAGTCATCATTAGGAGAGAGAAATTAGCATCCAGAAGTCCAAGTTTCTCACCACTGATCCTGCTCTGTCGTGTTTCTTATAGGGGGAAGTTGCTGATGTTGAAACATGTAGAGAGGAAACTGCTCCACCCCACCAATTCTGATTGTAAATACTGAAAGGTTAAAGTATTACACTGAACTGCATTGCTCTAACTGCATCAAGTTGTTGAAACCACTGAAAGGCATTGCATTGTTGTACTGTGCAACAGTGCTGGAAGCAGTTTGTACATAGAGAAGCAAAATCTTCCAAAATATGCAGTTGTAGAAATATAAACATTATCCCATCCTGGAAAAAAGCTTGATAAAAAAAGTGAAATGGCAAAACACACACAAAAGCAAACAAACAAACAAAAATCCCTAGAAAGCTAATAACCAAATTAAATGTCTGCCCCCAGAAATGTAAAGTAAAATTGTATGTGTATGTAAGAACAAAGCTAAATTTTGACATAGTGTCTTAGAAAGTGTTTCCGAGAGAAAGCGTAAATGAAGAAAGTGGCATGCATTTCTCGTTCTCCTTCACAGATCAAATCACATGGGGCAACATGTTTACCACAGAATTCACACAACGGGTACAAGAGGAAACATTTTTAGTTTTTTTAAAGTTGTGGCTTTAATAGAATAAAAAATCCAGTTTGGGATGAGCCTATTGTAGTCGAGCTCTTGTTAGTCTCTGTCATTTCATAAAAACTCTACATGTCATGTTTCCTCTCAAAGGAAATCTCAATGACAACTGCACCATGGGCACAACAATTCCTAAACTCTTAAATGAGCACTAACTAATCACAGCATACATTAAAAATGAAAATTGTAATCATGTATCAGATTTTGTGTACATGATGATAATCTTTGCAAAAAAACACAATTTTTCATTTAACAATAATGTTAATATCTGTTGCTATCACCAACTGTCTTTGTCAAATTCACTCAGATTGTTTATTGCACTTCTTTTTTGTTTTGGTAAGTGAATCACGTTGAACATGGGGGAGCTCCAGAGTCTAATAGCATAAATGTGCAAAATATATTTTATTGATGTGTCTTAAAAACATATCAACAAGCATTTTTAAATACCAATCATTTATCCAGGTCTGGGTCATAGGGTAGTAACCATACATGCCCAGACCTCACTTTCCCCAGCTGCCTCTTCCAGCACTTCTACCATTTGGTTTCCAGGCCAGTCATCACACATAATCTTCCCATCCTGCCCTGGTCTCCCATGGTCTCCTATCTGTGGGACAAGCCCAAAACGCCTCATCTAAGACTCCAATGCAGGATGCATTAGGCGTCCTGATCAGATGCCTAATGCACCTTAGATGATTCCTTTTGATGGAGACCCTGTATGTGTCAGGACTCACCTTATTGTGATGAGATGTTAGATTTCAGGAGCAATGTTGTCAGGGCAAATGGTCCTGGGTGAGGGGTCAGACTAAGTGCAACTCAAAATCTGAAATCAGTCCATAAACTGATTTCTGAATATATAAACCTTACTGGAGATACCCAGGGACACCGGTGGAGACCCCATCCTGATGCTAGGTCTGGTGAGGGAGCTTGTTTGGGAGTGCCTGGTGACCAGGCTTTAACTCAATAGTGGTCTGTTCTTCTCTGGGCCAGTATTTGAACATTCAAAAGCATGAGGCTAAACACACACACAAGAAAAGACAACACTTTTCAAAAAGAGGCAGTCTTCCTTTCAGGTTCTAACCAGGCCGGATGGTGCTTAGGCTCCTGACGTTGTGAATATTTAGAGTCGTGTGTTAGTGGCAGGATCAGACACATGCCAGTCATTACCACAAAAACCATCTGAGTGTGTTTGTGTCCACAGAAGCAAGAAAACACATCTGAATACAGTGACGCAGTGAGTTAGTACACTACATACAGAGAACATAGTAATGCATTAGTGAGACATGATTTTAGGTAGAATAACGTTAAAACGAAACGCAGCTGCACAGTTACAGAGGCAGCTTTGCATGTAATTGTTGTTACAGCCTCTATAAAGCACTGTTTGTTATTGTGAGGATTCCTAGAACCATTCAGGACACTGAAATGATAGAAAACACTAAGAACATGCGTACTCTTAGGTACTACAGCATGCAATAATAACAAAGTTACAGTCATTGACTTTTGTTTGTATACAGACTTAAAGGGATGAGCAGCAGTAGCGCTCAGCAGTGACACTGCTTTACAGCTTAATAAGAATTTGACACCCACTTGAATAAAGAAGAGCAGTGTATTATATTTCAACAGGAAAAAGCCACAGACAGTATTGCAAGATCACAGCTGAAGTCAATTTCCCAAACTAGAAAACAGCTTGTTCTTCAGTATAATTGCAAACACAGACATCCTGTTTTGCTTCTCTTTGGGTTCATACCCCACGACATGGTTTTTATGTTTAAGCACAAAAGGCTTCCATGATGTTCCTGGTGGCCACATCTGGATTTATTTGCAGTAACTGCTCTGCCAGTGTGCATTACAAGTCAGGCTCAGGCCTGCACTATATCAGAATCAATACTACAGCTACAGTTGCATCATTTTTTCTCATCCAAAGAAGAGCTTTGAGTGTCCTTCTATTCCTGAAGACTACTTAAAAGCTGCCTAAAATACTTCAGGCTGTGCTGAGCATTAAAGTACTACAACTGTTTTTGCGTTACATCCTGTATTTCCATGTATGCTTGCAAATGGTTCATTGCACCCATTTTCCTAGCAGAATATAAAGAAATAAGGGGGTGGCTTTTGGACACTACTCCATGTTGCAATACAACAGTGTTAGGTCATTGTCCTCATTGTATTGATACAGGAATAGGAAATGTTCCTACATTTGAATTTAATTAGAGTATTGTAGAGTACTACACTTTATTTGAATGGAGATAGGCCACACACAGTTGTGCATATGATATACATGTTCACAAATCCATCGACATGGTAGCATATTAAAAATCTATTTTGAAGCTAGAAATAAGCTTAACAGTCACCGGCCACTCAACACTTAATTCCCTACAGTTTTAAATATAGTTTTAATATGTTGTGTTAAAGTCTTGCTAGAGAACAGTTAGTGACGTGTTAACAGACGGATTAGATATAATGCATCACTTGCATTTTATCAACTGGCATTTACAATTTTTTACCAAACAGGGGAAGAAAAACTTTTAGAAAAACTCAATTTATGTCATTTTATTTAACAATTTTTTTCCTCCACGAAACAACAAGACTCCAAGCAGAAGAAACCCCCCAAAACAACACCCACTGACAAAAAGAGGCACACTGTGCGCTTTTACAGACAAACTGTAAAACAACAACTTTATTTTTCTCAAAAGTATACTCATTACTAAACTGTGTAAAGACGTTAGTCCCAGCTTCTCTTTTCATGTGCAACGACTGCAAGTGATCAAGTGCAACAAGTGTCAGCAACAATCTCACTGAAATATTTCTTTTAATTTTCAAGTTTTTCATTTGTAAAGTGACCTATAAATAATCAGCTTTTCTTTACACTACTGAGATTCAAACAAAACATTAAATCATTACAAACACTCAGGATGCGTCCTCAGCTTGAAGGCAAGCAGGCAGAAGCAATGACAGCCAGCATCTTCTAATACTAGACTGGCCTGGTACAGCTTGGAATTGACTAGACTGATCTGTATCCAAGTTGAAACTAGCCTGGATCGGCCCACTACAGCCTGATCCAAATGTGACAAATGGAATTTTCAGGTCGGACCCATCAATGCTCCCTAAAGGAGAAGTGACTCCAGTCTGTGCTGAGCTTTTACTGCCTTCCTGCTTTGTATCAACTTGTGGTTCGGTGGAGCAACTGATGCTCATCTGCGATTGGTCAGCATCCATTTTTGACTGTTGGGCTGGTGTCATCAGCCAGTGTGGCCGACTGTGCTCATTGGTCAGATGATGAGGCGGGTCCAGGGGAGAGCTGCTGTCAGAGGAGGAGCTAAAACGACAAAAGTTTTACTCTAGAAATTACACAACTGGCAGCCAAGGTGAACCAAAACAACAAAACAAAAAACATGTTGATCAATTCTGACATTTTTATTTGCGGTACCCTCTGTCAAAAGTATTTCAGCCATTGTTTCAAGATCATATATTCTACTAGTACCAATATAGGTAAGAAAAAGACTTGCCTGATGAATGATGTCTGCAGAGAAGCAGAGGATGACGAGTAAGCTGGCTGGCTATTTTTATGTGGGCTTGCCATGGTAACATAGTCATCATGAGATAACACAGATGAGCTGCGGCTAACATGAGGGGACATGACCATGTATCCCAGTCCCTCCCTGTCGTCAACGGACTCCTGCATCTCACAGGCTGCGGCATCACATTGGTCCATCTTCATTTCCATGTCACTCCAAGTTTCAGAAATGGACCTATTCTGAGATCTGCAAGGGCTGAAATTAAAGCTCGAGCTTGGAGACGATTCAGGATTTGTTTCGTCTGGTTCGAGGGGCTTTACACAAGACTGTGCAGGACTAGTCTGTATGTCAGGACTTCTGGGGAACAAGACTAAGGGACGCTGTGGTCTTACATTCACCATTCTGTTTCTGTATTTAGGTCTGCAGCGTTTTGAGGCCAGAAGGCCTTTATTCTGACTCTGACTGGAGACTGGAGAGCAGCTCAACTCTGGAAGAACTCTTAGTGCCCGAACTGCCTCCCGAACTGCCTCGTGAATATGCTGGGCCAGTATTCTGTTTCCTGTAAAGAACATATACACCAGGATGAGTCACACTCTTTACTTTTGTCCAGTCAGGCCTCAACACAACATTTTTTGTTTGTTTAATTACCTTGGTCATTTGTTTCCATCCAAATCTCTCCAGGACCATTTGGTGCAGACCTGCCGAGCTCCAAGTAGAACAAGCCCTCCAAGTGGCCAAAGCGGCGAACGCTCAACAAAGGTATCGTGACGGATGGCAAATCATTTCCTGCACCCACTCTCACCAAGATCAGAGATGTTGCTGTGAGGCAGAGCCGATTCTCACCAGTGAGGGACTTGGAACTACCCAGACCTCTGGGCTTCACCGTAATGGGCCAAACCTTAGACAATGTGACAGAAACAGGTTGGAGCAAGACAGCTGGGAGGTTTTTTTAATTACTATTTTGAATTGACTGAGGGTGTCAAAGCAGCCATCTGATGAAAATATGAATTCTGCACAGTCCTTTTTTATGTTTAATCATTAGATTAGGTTTCTTTTTGAAGGAGGTACAGCACTTGTGTGGCATAAATGTGTCCTATTGAGAATAAGGTTGTCATATTTGCCATTTCTGATTGATTCTGAGTATCAGGGAAGCTACTCGCTTTGATCAAGATGTTATTAAATTCAGTATATTTAATCAACTGCTTATGATCTTAACTACAACCGAAAAGTGCTCTAACCTCTTTAAAGAAAGCAGCAGGGGGCAGAGTGCAATAGCCATCATCATCTTCATCAGCCCCTTCGCCATACTCTTCATCGTTTTGCTCTTCCTCCATCAGTTTCTTAAGGGCTACATACCAATCCTCCTGCTCCTTCTGGTCCTCCATCACCAGCACCATGGTCTGATCCTTGGGATACAACGCCACAGTGTGGCCTTTCCGGGAACTGGCAATCCGGCTCACGCCAAGACAGCACCGCAAGTAAATCACTCTGGGGAATTAAATACAGTTAGATTTTAATGCTTCTTCAGATGAAAATGAAAGACATACATCCTATAAACCCTCTACAAACACACCTATTTTTGGACACATGTTTTGAGTATCATACTTTTTAAATTTAGGACTACCTGCTAATAGTTGAAATATTTTTAACTGTATTATTATTTAGAGATTTATAAAGAAACTACTAAAAACATCAATTTGAGGGTGCTGTATCATATGCTTCACATATAAAGTCACTTTTACAGACCCTTGTTTGCTCGACCCAAACAGCGCAGCTTTGCCAGAAGACTTCTCCTTTGCCATGAACTTCTCCTGGCTCTTGTACCACTCGAGTCGGCTCGGCCCAGTGTGACTCCCTGCTCTGAGGACAAAATATCTCTTGTGGTTCCGCTCCAGCTTCCCCAGGTAACCTTGTTTCACCACATCAGTCTTCAGCCCAGACGAGGTCATGAGGGCACTGGCCAGATGGCCCAGAGGGATGGAAGTTTGACCGGCACAGAAAAGTTCCTCATACAAATGAGGCGAAGGACCCTCATTCAACTGACGGCCCCCAGAGTCTTCGTCATGCTCAATTTTACCATCATTCGAGAAAGGCTGCAGAGTTTTCACTGGCAGACATTTTTGGATGGAGCCGCTGTCATGACATGAAAGAGGGGAATAGGAAGCAGGTGGAGATTTTCTTTGGTTGGTGAACCAGTCGTACCCTTCTGCCATTTCATTCAGGACAACCTTTAAACCTGCTGCATGCAGAGAGGGAGAGTAAAAGTGGAGTTAATGAGATGACAGAGGCTCTACCAACAATATTATTAATACTTAATTTAAAAATAACAAAAACAACTCAGTGAGTTGTGGCTCATTTTATTTATTGCTTCTAGAATGGTGAACATTTACTTTATGATTTATGACAATATTGTAGTTTGAATTTAAATCTGATCAACACAAGTCACTGTATCTTTGTCCCTGTTTAGAGTTTAAGTTTGATAATGTATCTCACAGGTGTGAATAAAAATAAATCAGATTTTACAGTTTCTCCAACGACACAAACATCCTCCACACACTGAAGTGTTTTGTTCAGTTTCTAATTGCTGGGGCCCAGCAGAGTACCAGTCTGAATAGTTGTTTGTTGTGAACCAGACAGTTGTTTTGTTTTAAACTGTGACTTTTGAGCATTATTGTTGGCAAAAACCTGGGAAATTATGAAAAAAAAAATGTGTGCAAAAGCAAAGCAAATCACAGAAGGGGAATCAAAACTAAGAAATTAAGAGTAAACAGAATCACAAAAGTTCCGATGTTTCCTACGTTAACAACGTGCAGGCATTCTGTAATCAGATTATGAGTTTGAACTTTGAGCTGGTGAAGTTATCTTTCCTGTGACCACAGAAATCTGGTGGATAGATGAACTAAAGATACAAAGCTGAGCCAGGTTTTATTTATAAAGCACCAAACAGTTACAATTATATATAAGAATTTTATTTTTTTTAAAAGTGCAAGACACAAAAACATGGATTGACACAATAAAATAAAACAATAAAATTTCACACTTGGTCAAACGCCACACAGAAAAAGTGGGTCTTCCAAGCAGATTTAAAAATGCCTTTGAATGCAGACTAAGCCTACGTGTTTATTCTGGTTTCTTTTAATACTAAACTACTGTAAACTGCTTTTTCTCTCACTCAGCTGGTGTGTCTGCAGCAGCAGTGTTATTTTCGGTCTGTATTGGGCGTAACAGTTTCATATCTTTACTATAGCATAATTTTATCGTCAATTCTGCTGCCAGTAAACTTCATTTTTGTGATTGGGTTAACTTAGCAATCTGATAACCAGCACTGTGTGCCTGTTCCCGCTGATTGTTGATGTTACACTAAAGAGAAGCCAGATAACAGAATGGCACCGTGGGTATGATGAACTCAGTCTTTAGTACAGGGACCAGATCACTACTGAAGACTATCAAAACAAACAACAGACACTAGATGATGAGATTTTCCTTCATAAATCATTTTGAGCATTATCACAACTGCACAAGGTATTACAACCTACTGAATTCAGCTCAAGCTGCTCCAAGAACTGCCTCTTAAACTAAGGTCTCTTTATGATGCAAGCTTTCAGCAGTTCAATATTAGAATGGATTGCTCCCTATGGATTTAAAGAATGTCTAATATGATAGTGGAGTTCAAAGCACACATACTAGAGTCATTCACAATACCCTGCAAATAATGAAACATGCTATAGCAATGCATAGGGTGCGTGGGGTTCATCAGAGGGTGGGGGTAATAGCAGCAGTGAGGCTCTTAGGTTCATGGCCAAATGTCAGCAGACGGTCAATGCAACAAGGTCCTACACCCAAAGAGCGATTCGTTCCATTCTCTCCATTTTATAGCCTCTATGACTAAGGTCAGTTAGCTAAGATGATAGCAAAGCAGCAGGAATGTCCATTTCGTAACACAAAGCAAAGCAAAAATATATTGATGACTCTACCCTGGAAACAAGCAAATAACAACTGACACAGAAAAGTAATAAAAAGATTTCTGGACACCGTTAACTAATTTGCCTGTTTCTTGTGGCATGCCAAGTTCTCCACAGAAAGTAAGGCTCAGGGGGAGAAAAACCACTCAGTGCTTTATGTAAACGAAAAAACAGAAGAATAACCCGAGGGCAAACTACTTAGACTGCTGAAAACATGACTGTTCAGCTCATTTGTGGAGTAAAACCGTTTGCGTACAAGAAATGTGACAAATTACAGATTTTCGAGGTAAAACAACTTTTTAAATGTACTAAAATAAAACTACACATTTGTGAATAGTACAGTTTAGGGTCTCACTTGGGAGTTAACAGCTTCTTCCCATCAGCTAGCAGAGTTACCACTGTGGCGGAGTGAAACTTACCTGTGGCAGGCAGCTATAAGTATAACACCTGCAGGTACGCGCTTTCCCGGCTGCTTTCATAACACGCCGCTGTTTCCAAAACCATTTCCCGTCGCTCTCCGGGCTCAGTGTGTTTGTCTCTCAGCTGCTCCGAGATTCCAATCAGTGTGGCCTTCAGGGGTCTCTCGTGAAAAACACAACTGTATGAAAGCATACAGTCCATGATGGAAAAGAAAAGAAAAAAAACTGGACAGATGCGTTGAAGTACAGCGCAAAGTCAGCTTGGCTGTATTGAGCTTTAAATCTGAGCTTTCGGTAGTATGAAAGTTTTACCTGGCTTAATCACCATGGTAAGCTATGCTGTGAATTAGAGGCGAGCAGATCGAAACAAATATAACCTGATACCGGAGCAGAAGCTTAAACTACAAAGCAGGATTTTGTCTTATGTAGGTAACTTCAGGGTTACCTATACTATGAAGGGGGTTCACTTCTCACAGGACTAAATCCCCATGGTAACTTATGCTGTGAATCAGAGGTGAGCAGATCAAAACAAATACTGCTTATTTCAGTTAAAACAAAGTCTATTGTATCCATACCAACACGTATTGGGTCGATACTAGCATAACAGGGCTGATATTTTGTTTCAGTCCTCTATGTCCAGTATGTAGCCCACTGTAGCTGTACTGTGAAAAATGTCAGAACTTTTTTGCACTGACTGTCACATCTATTTTATTTATAGCCTCGCTTTTAAACAATGGAAGTTAACACAAACTCCTTAAGAGACAGGTATGTTTACATTTCAGGTCTCCAAAAACCCCAGTTTCAAAAAAACCTGAAAACCTGAGGTGTGTTTTGTTGTGTTAACAGTGATTTGGTGCTCATTAAAATGTGTTAAGAATTTGTAACTTGATGATTAATCTCATAAGTCATGACGCACTGCTCACCCAGACATAAGCTGCCTTTGTAAGATCAAAATATCGGTATTGGTACCGGCCATGTAATTACTTAGCATCCAATCAGTACCAGAAGTTGCACTATTGCACATGCCTGCCTTGAACCAAACCTGCACCAGAGCAGATTAAGATCTATCTTAGAGATTAACAGGTATAAAATCGCTGCCTATATAGTGTCACCATCCCCGGAAGATCTTTCAGATCTCTGTGCGTGACACCCTGATTAGAAGTTTTTTTCATTCCCAGATGAGCATCTCGTTGAATGTCTCCATTACGAACATTTTGCTCCAACCCTATACATATCAAATATAACACAGCGAGGTCGTGCTTTTCACATCAGACTAACCTCTTTGTGTGGCAATTTGCTTTGTCACCATCAGGGGTTTCCTTTATGACACAAACTATGCACCAGTTAGAAAGATTTACTTTTCTCTTACACATGAGCTACAAAATTTTGTAGTATTCCAAATAAGAAATCTCGTAAGGTAAGAAGGAGTATTAAAGAGGAATTCTGTAGCACAGCAGGTGACTGATGTACAAATCCTTCAGTTATACTTCATGATTATACTTGGGATTGTAGCTGCTGTAATTAAACTTCCCCATCTCTGGGTTGACATGACTCTAGGAATATTCAAATCCTGGTTCCAGTGCCTGCATAGACTCAAGGTATCATCAGAGAGAACTGTGGCATGTGTTGTTCTCCATAATATTGCCTCTCTTAGCAGCACCCTGCCATATGACTGGATGAACCTGGGGAAGAGGATCCTGTTCACCCTGAAAATGTTCATGATGCAAGAGCTGTCAGAGAAACCATTTGCTAAAATCGCTTTTCAGATTAGTTTACCCCACCCCCAGAGGATAAATCAGGACTCTTTATTCAACATTTTATTTGTTCTTCTTTATTTCCTACAAATACAAAACCAGCCATTATCATTTGTGGATTTATCTGAGAGTAACCACCTGTAACATGTTACCCACCTCTAGCTGGTGCTCCAGTAATTCAATTTCCAGATCTGTCTTTCTAATCTGACGATCCAAGTATGTGATTTCTTTGTCAGTTTTTGTCATTGTTTGGATGAGGTGCATTTTGTAAATTTCTTTAACTGGTAACTGTAAAATGTAAGAATGGCTTGAAATGTATGCATGGTGCAGTTTAAATAAAGCTATGAAAATGCAGAATGGCATTGAACGTCTCACTGTGTTAATATGTGCTGGGGTAGTTGATGGAGCTTCCTCTTGATAATGTTCGGCCTTGCTCTGTTAATTTAAAAGATAAAAACATGAATATGAAGGTTGTTTTCCAGTCATCGTCATCACTTCACTGCACATTTCAAATACAAGAACACACGACTAAAACATACCTCTACTGTCATGGTGTGTACCTCACTAGGTCTATCTGGTTCTATCTCAGCAGATAATGTATCCTTATCGTCATCTTCGTCTGCTTCCTGTGATGAAGAGCAACATTCTGTTTTAGAAACCTTTCTTTAGAAATATCTCAGGAGCACTCAGTCACCTACTTACAGATGGAAGGGATGGAAATGCTTCTGCTGAAGTAGGAGTCTCATCAAGGCCATCAGCAACTGTTGAAATAAATATGCAGATGTGTTATAGCACATGATGGCATTATGAATAAGTCAGCAGGGAACAGCATTCCTAAGTAATAAAGACATTATGGAAAATGCATGTCCAAGCTAATACTAGTAACAAGGATCAGTACTGCACTGCTGATGAAGAAATTTAGCTACTGTTTCACCAAATGTACTGAACCTTTAGTTGAGACAATGCAGACAGAAATGATCCCATTTCAAACACTTGTGAATTGTAATTTGTAGTATAACTCACTATGTACTTTGGTCAGACGTGGCCAAAGAGTCTAGCTGAGATGGTTCCTGAAGTATTGCTTCCTTTTAGTTATTTTTTAAAGAGATATAAATGAATTCGATTTTTGGTTTGTTTGTTGCATTTGAACCTTTATGCTTTGCCTTTTACTTCACTCAGTAATTCATTAAATTTTCATTCACTTTAACACTTAAACTGTTGGCACTAAAATTTACTTGGTTATGTTTATAAAAAGGAAGGAAATGAGAATTTCATCCCACATATTCAAATTTCATGTATGTGTGTGCTATAAATAATTACATTTTATGCAGACACTTGCGCTCTGTGGGGTGACGGGCTCAGCCACCGGGCATCCAGTATCCTTACTCTTGGAAAACTGTTCTGCCTCCGTCAGCATGGATGGAGGTGCCCCTTCAACCACTTTGCGAGCCTCTGCCTTCTTTCTGTTAGCTAAATTGAAGCCATATGTTAATCTGAGCAGGATATTAGGCCTGTGGGTTTAAAAAAACATTTATGGACTCATATACAAAAGAAAAAGTGGGCCTTACCTGTTTGAACTATGTTTTTATATTTCATTTTCAGCTGCTGCCAAGTCCTTTTTGTTCCCGTATTGCACCTTAATTAAAATTATGAGTAAAAATTCGCCTGTAAATGCATCTCAGGATTGTATTGACTAGTATTTACCGTTTCAACTCACGCATTTACACGCGCTGCAATTCTCTCCCACGCCAGTTCTCTCTCCTTTGCTGCTGCAGCCGTGTTGCCTTTCTTGCTAAAAATGTGTTCGTACTCTCCATATACACTCAGCAGAATATCTATTTCAAGTGGGGTGAAGTAAGCCGAGCGTTTTCTCTGCCCGGTTTCCATGGTGAATCATAGGCTTTTGGATTTTGGATTGGGTTAAAAAAAAATGGTATCACGCACGTGCTTACCTCAGGGTGGGCATACTCAGAGTTGATTAAACTAACTCTGATCAGCTGTTCTGGACGCTCAGCGTTTATCAATTCGGAGTTTCTTTTGAGTTTGTTGATCTCCCTTCCTGGATAAGAGCCCTGCTATACAGTCTTGTTCTTCTTCTTTTTATTATTATTATTGTTGTTGTTGTTGTGTGTTTGTATTCAGAGTTACGTCATGTATTTCTATGGACATAAAACACTCCGTGGTTCTTATAGTGATGACTGACATGCCTCATGCATGCTGAACACTCCCGATATGAAAATCTCTTTCTACTTGGATGGGAGACCGCTTGGGCACTTCCTTCTACAAGCTGCAGAGGGCGCTGTTTGTCCTTTTACACATGCTAGTGTCATGTTTTTATTGCCGCATGAAGATTATAAGTATCATTATAGAGTTTCCTTTAACATGTTTTTGTGCACCTGCCAGTTTAAAGGCACATTTATTTCAGCATTTTTATGTCAGTTTAAACGAAGTCCATTGTTGCAAATTAGAGAAAATGTTGTGTATTATGTAACTGTCTGAAGCACAATGGATAAAAAAAAGATCATGTGTTCATGATCACATCCAACAACAAGCTGTTCTCTAACCATTTCAGGTGGTGTTTTACACTTTAAAACACAATGTACAACAAGTCGTATGTGAGATGCAGATGTGGCATTGACTCAGTGACTTTGAATAATTCACAGAGCAGAGCTGTCTGTTACTTATCTCTCAACTGTTACAACCTAGCGCTCATAATTACTTCATTCATACCCAAGCAGTCATGTTTGTGTCGTCAAAATCTTTTTGAATAAGCTGTAAAGCATTATAGATGTAGCATTATCACCACTGGAAAACACATTTAATATCATAATACATTTAAGTGCAGAAGCAAAAATAACGACAAAATCACAAAGATATTCTTTATTGTGTTCAAACTTTCTTTTCTTTCTTTCTTCTTTCTATACTTGCATATGTGGCTGTTGTGACCTTTTCATCCTCACAAAGATGCCTGTCATTTTAGATTAGTGAAACTGATTACTTTTAAGTATTTGTTACATTCTGTACAGCATGGTTACCCCAGGCGGTTGTGTATATTGGATAATCTAAACTTGACTTTCAGCTTTGAATTGCATTTACATTAGATTAACGGTGTCACAACTTTCCAAGTGAAAAACTTTTGGATAAATTCTGGAGGATGCCATTTAAATTATCATGTCAAATACTGTTAAAATCCTTTTTTCTATAACTCGCACATACCAGTAAATACTTTTCCTGGTAATATTCTGCTTCCTGTAATCTGTATCTTCAGTTTCACTTTTTAAATTATTTGATCAAACTCACGCCGTTTTCTTGGTGATGTTTTTCTTTTGTCTGCTGACATCAACCGATAGTTTCTCATCACTATGCTGCTGTCAGTTCAGATGAGAGAAGTTATCTTCCAGCCAACTTAAACTTTTTTTTCAATAAGCAGCAGGGCATTTTGCATCCACATAAGATGAACTGTTCAGATTGTAACTCTGTTATACAGCATCCACTTTGACTGGGAGCTTTTGAGCAAACAAAGTTGTCATTTTTAGTATTTAATATTTAAATAATTTGTGGTGAGAGAACACACAAGCCTTCATACAACAGCTATACTTTAGATGAGGCCTCCTCCTTGGTGTTGTTCTCTGAGGCTGCTAGCATGGCTGGTTCCTGCAAATTTCAAACATGCAGTAGTACAGCCACTGCTTAAGAAACCTGGCCTTGATCACACAGTTTTAGCGAACTATAGGCCTATTTCCAAGCTGCCTTTAGTCTCCAAGGTTTTAGAGAAAATTGTTTTTAGTCAACTGAAAGATTTTCTAGATGAAAATGGAATCTTTGAGGTTTTTCAGTCAGGTTTTAAAACCCTTCACAGCACAGAATCTGCATTACTAAGGGTTTTTAATGACATCCTTCTGGCATGTGATTCTGGTAACCATGTTGTTCTTGTCTTGCTTGACCTAACTGCTGCCTTTGACACAGTAGACCACAATATTTTAATTTCTCGATTACATGATGTAGTGGGTATTGGTGGCACTGCACTCAATTGGTTTAGGTCTTATTTGTCAGATAGAACTTTCTCTGTCAGCCTTCTCGGTTACGAATCGTCTTCTGCTCCTCTGTCATGTGGTGTCCCACAGGGCTCAATTTTAGGGCCACTGCTCTTTTCTCTGTATCTACTGCCTCTGGGTTCTATCCTTAAAAGGCATGGGATCTCATTTCACTGTTATGCCGATGACTGCCAAATTTATTTGACACTAAAACGCAAGGATGCCATCTCCATAAAACCTCTCTTGACATGTCTAGATGACATTAAAGCTTGGTTGGCTCGAAACTTTTTAAATTTTAATAAAAAGAAAACAGAAGTGTTGGTGTTTGGACCCAGTGGTCCCTGTGAGTCCTCCTCTGTTGTTTTAGGATCCCTGGAAGTCTATTTTAAATCTGTTGTTACTGACCTTGGTTTTAAGTTGGACAGTGATTTTAAATTGGACAACCAAATCAGAGCAGTGGTGAAGTCCAGTTTTTATCATTTAAGGCGACTGGCAAGACTAAAATCTTTTCTTTCGAGGCAGCACCTTGAAACAGTGATCCATGCTTTTATTTCTTCCCGCCTGGACTACTGTAACTCACTTTATGTGGGGGTCAGTCAGTCATTGCTCTCACGTCTGCAGCTGGTTCAAAATGCGGCTGCACGACTCCTAACAGGAACTCGAAAAAGAGAGCATATAACCCCTGTGCTGGCCTCTCTGCACTGGCTGCCTGTGTCTTTTAGAGTTAATTTTAAAATTCTTATGTTTGTTTTTAAATGCCTACACAGTCTTGCCCCGCCTTACCTCTCTGAGCTTCTTCATCCCCACATACCCTGTCGGTCTCTCAGGTCAGCTGACCAGCTGCTCCTGGAGGTACCAAGATCCAGGAGGAAGCTCAGAGGGGACAGGGCCTTCTCTATTGTGGCTCCAAAATTATGGAATAATTTGCCCATGCATGTTAGAGAGGCCCCTTCACTGTCCACTTTTAAATCACGTCTTAAAACCCACTTTTATTCCTTGGCTTTTAACCTCAGTGAGACTTAGTTTCTTTTTTAATGCAGTAGTTATTTAATTAATGATTTCACTCTTCTTTTATTTGTTTTTTATTTATATCTCATGTAATTTTATTTTACAGTTCCAATGTACAGCACTTTGTGTCAGCTGTGGTTGTTTTAAAGTGCTTTATAAATAAAGTTGATGATGATGATGATGATGATGATGATGATGATGATGATGATGATGATGATTTGACTTGTTGCTTCAGGCGAGGTCAGATAACACTTTTTTAGTTGTTCTGTTGAAGAAGACATAGATAAAAGAGTAAAAATTCAACCACTTTCTTTCACTGTATGACATGATGTATGATTGTAAAAGAAAACAACTATTTTCTTTAGAGCAAAAAAGAGCAAAAAAAATTCTAAAGGGAACATTTATTTATTTTTATTTTATTGGTATTTTCCTTAATTGTGTTAAATATATATTTTCTCATCTTAATGTCCACTGAGCTGTGAGCCAGGGGGCGGTAATGCGCCTTAACATTGGTTGCCAACCAAGAAGAAGAAGAAGCTGTGAGCCAGGAGGGAGGGGGTGAGTGAGTGATTCGTAACAGGAAGGGAGGGGGTGAGTGAGTGAGTGATTCGTTCAACTCGTTTGAGCTGTGAGCCAGGAGGGAGGGGGTTAGAGAGTCCTGAGTGATTCGCTTATGCTATGATTCAGCACAGCAAGGGAGGGGGTGAGTAACTCAAATGTGCTGTTAGCATGTTAGCTGAGCGATGCTACTGTGAACCAAGCTATTGTCTTGATGTGAGCTTCTACTCAGGGTTTTTTCTTCCAGTTCAGAGCAGAAATGCTTTTGTTAAGAAACTGCCCCCCCCACACACAATTTTAATTATAAGCTACAGGGATGAACATGAGTGACATTCATTCGTAACCACAGGGTTTAACATGATGCCGGCCAACTCTTTGCCTTTTGTTTATGGGTATTTTTGACCTTTCTTCCAGAAGTGCATTTGTGTGGACAGACACTGACGTTGGACGAGAAGATTTGGCTCGCCTCTGTGAAGGCCAGTCAAGTCTTCCACACCAAACTCGCTCATCCATGTCTTTATAGATCTTACTTTGTGCACTGGTGTGGAGTCATGTTGGAACAGGAAAGGGCCATCCTCAAACTGAAATTATCCAAAATGTCTTGGTTTGCTGAAGCATTAAGACTTCCTTTCACTAGAACTAAGGCTACGTTCACACTGCAGGCGAAAGCGCATCAAATCCGACTTTTTTGACCCTATGCGACCCATATCCGATCATGGTATGACAGTGTGAACGGCACAAATCCGATATTTTCAAATCCGAGCTGGGTCACTTTCGTATGTGGTACTGAATCCGATACATATCTGATGTTTCAGAAAGCGACTGCTGTTTGACGGTCATGTCGCACTAAATCCGTCTTTTACATCACTGACACAAGACAGACGCCAATTGTCAGCGCCAGAGAAGACATCGCGAACGCTTACTGGCCATCCAGTGAAACTGTTGGGAAGACAACGATGGAGAAAACGTGAACATTTTATTTGTACTGTATAATCTGCAGATTCTGACAGAAATCTGCAACTATCCTTCGAAGCACCGCTCCTCTCTAAAACAGCAATAAGGATTGTAGTGGCAATTCCTTTACTTTTGTAAGATCAAACGTCCCACAACTTAAAGTCCACAAGCCACTGCTGCACTGAGGTAATATTTCGTACGCAGGCAAAAGAAGTCCATTGTCCAAACATTTTAGTTGAGAGTTTTGGTTTATTTATCCATCTTGGCAAGCAATAACAAGATCCTTCCTGCTGCTTCTCCTGCTCTGGTAAAAAACCATAGGCCCACCCCAATGCATGCTGGTCCTATACCAGTCTCTTTATTTTTAGAAACAAAATGGCCCTACAGCTCTTACTAACTAATTTAACAAAATAACAACAAACAAATCATTTAAAACAAAATATTAACCGACAAATAAACCCCAAAATATAAGTAAACTAACAACAAACTTTAACTAATTTAAAGAACAAATAGCTCCAACACTCCGGCCCCTAATTGTGCATACAATCACAATTACTTTAAAGTCCCAAAAGGAGGAGCTATTCCCTTAAACAAATCCTTAATTTTCATTGAGGATTTTCTTCACGATGAGGCTTCCAGTAGCAAAATAAGTTTCGTCACTGGCCTTTCCAAAACACTGGTCCTTGTTTGTAGTCTCACAGAACGCACCAAGCCTTTTGCATCCTGGTTTACATTTAAGACTTTCGCCATCATCCATGATCCTCTTGGAGCTGTAGCGTCTGCAATTAAAACAACATCTCCAGGTATAAGACATCTTTTAGTCCTCATCCATTTTTGTCTTTCTTGCATCAAAGGTAGGTACTCAGAAAGCCATCTCTTCCAGAACAACTCTGCCATGTACTGTACCTGTTTCCACCTTTTCCTGACATGCAAATCACTTGGATGAAACAGTCCTGGTGGAAAAACTGGTTTATTTTTCAGCAACAACAAGTGATTGGGTGTCAGTGCTTCAAGATCATTTGAGACATCTGAAACTTTAGTAATGGGTCTGTCGTTCATTGTAGCTTCAACCTCACAGAAAACTGTTTGGAGTCCTTCATCATCCATTTCTTTCTGACCTTCCGGATCATTCTTATTCAAACCTGCAGCAAGCAACTCTTTCCTCTTCTGTGCCAACAACACCAAGACCTCTTTCATCTTTAAAAGCCAGGCTACAGAGATTTTAAGTTTTGCCCAAGACGAGAAGTAGAGGATAAAATAGCTGGTAGGATTTTGTAATTCCCTCACAATGGCATTCATTGTCAGGTCCCTTTTGAGCTCTGGGTCATCTGCAGAAATTACACTGTACTCCACATCCAGTTTAGGCCATTCCTTTTCTGACTTATAGAGAAATTCTGGCCCTTTTATCCATCTCCTACATTTGAGGAAATCCCCAGCTCTCATGCCTCTGGATGCGTCATCTGCAGGATTCTCCTTAGAAGAAACGTATCTCCACTGCTTCACATCTGTTGCTTCTTGAATGACAGCAATTCTGTTTGCAACAAAAGTATTGAAGCTTCTGGTTTCATTGGAGATGTATTTCAGTACTGTTGTACTATCAGTCCAAAAAACTGATTTTTCCAACCTGACCTGCAGCTCCTTTTGCAGAAGCCTGTCCCCCCGAACTGCAAGAACTGCAGCCGTCAATTCCAACCTGGGAATTGTAGTTTGCTTGAGAGGAGCAACTCTAGCCTTTCCCAGGATAAAAGCAACATGCGTGACGTTATTCTTTTCCAACTTTAAATATGACACCGTTCCATACCCATCTTGACTTGCATCAGAAAAATGATGAAGTTGTGCCCCATCTGGTCTTCCAAAGCAATTTGGTTTAATGCAACGTTCCACTTTGAACTTTGAAATCAGCTGGAGATCCTCCAGCCAATCACGCCACCGCTGGGAAAGAGAGTGGGGAATAACTTCATCCCACTTCAAATTTTGTCGGCAAAGCTCTTGTAGCAACAGTTTAGCTGGCATACTGAAGGGAGACAAGATTCCCAAAGGATCATACAGTGAGCTGACCACAGACAAAATGCCCCTTCTGGTTGTTGGACGGTCCTGCAGGGAGGTTCTGAACTGGAACTTGTCTGTTGCTATGCACCACTGTAAACCCAGTGCTCTCTCAACTGGAAGTTGATCTGTGTCCAAATCCAGATCCTTAATTTCCTTTGCTCTTCTTTCCTCTGGGATTGACATGAGCACTGTGCGACTGTTGCTGATCCATTTTGAAAGCTTAAATCCTCCATGCTCCCACTGGCACAGATTATAAACAACAACAAAATAAACTATCACAGCTATGCAGATGACACACAAATATATATCACAATGTCACCAGGAGACCGAGGCCCTGTACAGGCTCTTGGTAAATGCATTGAGGAAATCAATGACTGGTTGTGCCACAATTTTCTCCAGCTAAACAAAAACAAAACTGAGGTAATAGTCTTTGGCGCCAAAGAAAAACGATTACAGGTCACCAGAGAACTTCAATCTATACATCTAAAAACCACAAACCAGGCGAGAAATTTGGGTGTAGTGATGGATGCAGACCTAAACTTAGAAAAACACATTAAGACAATAACAAAGTCAGCATACTATCACCTCAAGAATATATCAAGGATAAAAGATCTGATGTCTCAACAGGACCTGGAAAAACTAGTCCATGCATTCATCTTTAGTAGGCTTGATTACTGTAACAGCATCTTTACAGGTCTACCTAAAAAAATCAGTCAGACAACTACAGCTCATTCAGAACTCTGCTGCTCGAGTCCTCACTAAGACCAAAAAAGTGGACCACATCAGTCCAGCTCTGAGGTCTTTACACTGGCTGCCTGTCCGTCAGAGGATAGACTTTAAAGTTCTGATGCTGGTCTATAAAGCTCTGAATGGTTTAGGACCAAAATACATCAATGACCTCCTGACCCAGTATGAACCATCCAGATCCCTCATGTCATCTGGATCCGGTCTTTTATCAGTTCCCAGAGTCAGAACCAGACACGGAGAAGCTGCATTCAGCTTTTATGCTCCTTATATCTGGAACAAACTCCCAGAAAGCCTCAGATCAGCTGAAACACTCAGTTTATTTAAATCCAGGTTGAAGACTCACCTACTCTCAGCTGCATTTGAATAAAGCACCAAATCCACACTTTTAAGCTTAAATTTCAAAACTTACATTTAACTACTGATTTTATCTACTGTTCTGATTTTATCTGTTTTGATTTTATATACTGTTTTGTTTGTTTGTTTGTTTGTTAGTTAATTAGTTAGTTTATTTGCTTGTTTTAATCAATTTTAAATCATGCTTTTTATTTGTTCTTGTTTCTAATGTCTCTGTAAAGCACTTTGAATCACCTTGTTGTTGAATTGTGCTATACAAATAAACTTGCCTTGCCTTGCCTCCTTTAGCGCAGATATCTGTCAGTCTATTCACCATGTGCTCTGCCTCCTCTTCTGAAGCAACAGATTTCAAACAATCATCCACATAAAAGTTTCTTTTGACTGTATCAACCACTTCAGCTGGAAACTGTTGTGCATTATCATCTGCAGTTCTCTGTAGAGCATAATTTGCACAGCTTGGCGAAGATACAGCTCCAAACAAATGCACTTTCATCCTGCATTCCTGTGCAGACCTTGAAGTGTCACCATGTTGCCACCACAGGAAACGGAGAAAGTTGACATGTTTTTCTGAGACGTGCACTTGGTGAAACATGGAATCAATGTCCGCCATTAATGCAACAGGCTCTTGTCTAAATCTGATCAGAACCTACAAACGTCACTGCTGTTTAGCTTTCTGTCTTCATTTATGCTGGAAGTGATAACAGAGCTGTACGTTTTAATTTGTTTCCAAAACCCCGCAGTCAGGACATGCTATATTGTATTTAGATAGAAGCTAGCGAGCTAACTCCCTGCTAACTTCTAACTCCGTTAAATGTCATAAATTCCGTTTTCATGGATGCCTGGATGTTAAACTCAATTGTTACACCTGGTAGAGCAGAACGCTGATCATTTTATTAAAGATGAAAGACTTTAGACAGTTTTTCAACTCTCAGTAATGCCACAGTGATCGTTTGATATATGGACCTGCAGCGGAGTTTAGGCCCAGACACGGCTAGTGACGTCAGACTGAACAACCGGATAGTAGTATAATAGAACATAAAAGGTAGAACAGCTATTTATTGTCATTGTAGAATGTACAAGAAAAATGTGTGTGCTCCACAGCAACTCTGGAATTACTGGAATAAAACATAAGAAATAGACAACAAAGGAGTGTCTCAAATATGTTTTAAAATAATTATTTGTTATCTTTTGATTTACAATCATTTTCACTTTCTTATGTTTTAGTTTTGGTCTTCAGTTAAAATCATCTGAAGCTGGAGACTGGTAAGGTCCATGAAGAAGAAAATCCAATCTGCATCCACAAAACGTTCACTGACTCAGCAAACATATAGATTGTTTTTCACAAAGTAAAGGCTTTTCTGCTTATCTATATGTCTTGTGGACTTCAGCCTAACAGCCCTATCAACTACTGGTTACTGGTCTGGTCTTGTAATCCATACCATTAAGCTGCATTCCTTTCCTCACTCCAACAGTAAATACGATGAAATTCAACACAGCAGTATGTTTGTTTGTTTTTTTCAAATATATTATTTCTTGCCAAAACTCACCTGTCACCTTCTTGAACTAAAATGCAACATAAACACTTAAAGATATGACATTGTGCTCTTTTGTATTCAAATACAGAGAAACAGAGAGGGCGAGCTGGCTGCAGACGTCTGGTAAACTCAGTCTTCCTGACTTAACAGCAAAATTTTCTCTTCAGCATTCACAATGCTGACAAAAGTGACATTGCTAGAGACAGTTTCTTAAATTAATCTAAAAATAAATAAATAAATGTTTTATATGACTTTTCTATCCAGACATAGTGGTGGTATCAGTGGTGATGATGGCGGTTATTCAAATAAAATTTGAATAATGAAAGCTGGAGTACTGTGTTGTATCTGCACAGAGATAAGTAACAAGCAGGTCGCTGTCTGAAGCACTGAAGTTCACTGACCTCACAACACATCAACAGACAGACTAACCCTGGACAAACTGTCAGTCTATCCATGGTGAATATATAAAGACAGACAACCATTTGCACTAATATTCACACCCATGGTCAATCTAGACTCAGGAGTTGGACTAAGTGGACTGTGGGAGAAACCAGAGTTTCCAAAGAGAACATTGAACCAAGGATTTTCTTGCTGTGAGGGACAGTGCTAACCAGTGCAGTAATTTCCTGAAATACTTGACTGAAAGTGAGCGATGAACTCCATGAAAAGGCTTTGCAGTTCATGTGCCAGGTAAAAGTGGCACAGCAGGTTCAGTGATTAAACTGCTTTACAAGAGTCTTATAGCCTGGAAAATGATCTATCCGATTTGAATATTGAAAACTGTCATAAAATATTGTTCAGACAGAGATAAGTAGCAGACAGCTCCTTGGTAAGATACTCAAGTTCACTGAACCAACAACACATCAGCAGAATTTATGTGACACAATGTTTAAACATGTAAAAAAAAAAAAGTGCTGTTTCGGCATGATCATTAACAGAGAAGACATCTTCTGACCTTTGTCTTTAGACCTCACATATTGTCCAGGAGTGTAGTGACGTTAATGATCAATGAATGACCATAAAAAACTACATCTCTAAAAAGAACAGAAGAGTTTGATGAAATTAAATTCAAATGTATTTTAAATTATCTAACAAAGATACACTACCTTTTCAAAAGAATTTACTCACCAATTCAAATCACTGAATTCAGGTTATGCAATCACTTTCATCGCCAAGTCTAGAAGCAGTCTGCACACCTGCTTCTACAAACATTTGTGAAAGAATGGGTCACTTTCAGGTGCTAAATGAATTTCAGTGATGTACTGTGAAAGGATGTCACCTGTTCAACAAGTCCAGTTATAGTTCCAACTGCCAATCTGATGTATGAGTCTGGGTTTGGTGGTTGCCAGGAGAACAGTATTTATCTGGCTGCAGTGTGCCAAGTGTAAAGTTTGGTGGAGGGAGGATCATGGTGTGTGGTTGTTTTCAGGAATTGGGCTTGGCCCCTTAGGCTACGTTCACACTGCAGGTCTTAATGCTCAATTCCGATTTTTTTGATCAAATCCGATGTTTTTGTCTGCTCGTTCACACTACAAATAAAATGCGACAGCAAACGCGCTCTAGTGTGAACGCTCAAAGCGCCCGCATGCGCAAAAGAAGACGTCACACACAACGCGCTCTGTTTAGACCCAGAGCAACAGTATTGTTTGACTGATGGCCTTAATATAAAAACTTGTTTCGGACTTTATGTTTCCCAATTTTGCTTTAAGTTATTTTGTTATTTACAAATAACCTAATAATGATCCTTGTTGGAGCTATTTGTTCTTTAAATTGGTTAAAGTTTGTTGTTAGTTTACTTATATTTTGGGGTTTATTTGTCGGTTAATATTTTGTTTTAAATGATTTGTTTGTTGTTATTTTGTTAAATTAGTTAGTAAGAGCTGTAGGGCCATTTTGTTTCTATAAATAAAGAGACTGGTATAGGACCAGCATGCATTGGGGTGGGCCTATGGTTTTTTACCAGAGCAGGAGAAGCAGCAGGAAGGATCTTGTTATTGCTTGCCAAGATGGATAAATAAACCAAAACTCTCAACTAAAATGTTTGGACAATGGACTTCTTTTGCCTGCGTACGAAATATTACCTCAGTGCAGCAGTGGCTTGTGGACTTTAAGTTGTGGGACGTTTGATCTTACAAAAGTAAAGGAATTGCCACTACATAAAGTAAAAAACCATCCCGTGGACAAAGGAATAATCCTTCATTAATGGATATAAGGATTTCAAGGATCACCGTCGAACTCGAATAAATGTTATTGGATCGTCTGGTGAGTAATCCAGACGGATTTGATGTTGAGGCCTGGATCAACATGTCACTCGTTCGTCAAAGCTGGTGAGTGATAATATTGTTTAAGCCGTAAAGGAAAACGGTGAAGCTATTGGAGTTTAAAGACATAATTTCACTACAAAGACTGATGAACTGAGTTTTGACGTACTAAATTGGTGCAAAATTGGATCGCTAATTGAAACATGCCAACGCCCTCTGTGGAAATGTTTGTTCGCTGCAAAAGGCAGGTAAATGGATGTCATGTTTGTACTTTAGGCTATGGATTCTCAGTGTGCTGTGCATCTTTATGAAGTTTGAAATAATCCAAGAGGACAATAAAAATGTCGGATATTAAGAGTAAACGAGAGGATGACACTGCGTTAAATTTACGCCAAAAGGTTTGGATTTGTATATAAAGACATGCCAAGAAAAGCGCAGTTCAATGTGTAAGCAAGCATCTAAGTACATGGGGAAAACTTCCGCTTTAATGACCTCATATGAGAACGTTAAGGAAGTGTCTTCTGAATTTGGGAAGTTTATTAAATGCTATCAAGATGCAAACGCTTTGCAAGAATCCTTTTTAAGTTTGCCACTGCCAGAAGATGAAGTGAAAAGGCAAAATGCACATTTTCAGTCGAAGATGACAGCATTCTCTGTTTTTATGGACAAAGTAAAGGTTTGGTTGCAGGAGGCGGGCGAGCCGTACACTGAACAAAGCAATATTGTTCGTAATGATAAAGTTGTTGAAAGTTTGGATGAAATAAAACCTGAAGACAGTGTCTCTAATATCTCAAGTGTAAAACCACCTTCAAAAACCTTGTCACAGCAAAGTCGAATTTCATCAACATCTTCCGCATGCATTAAAGCTGCGGCTGACAAGGCAGCGCTCATGGAGCGACTCGCTGCATTAAAGAAAAAACATTCTATCGAAGCGCAAGAGGAAAAACTGAGAAAAGAAAAGGAGACATTATCCTTGGAAACAGAGCTGGCAGCCACTAATGCAAAGCTTCGTGTCTTAAAAATAAATTCAGTTTGTAGCTCTGAGCATTCTGATGGAATGAACTCTTATTTTGAAAGAGGGCACGTACAAGAAGCGCCTAGTTTAAATCCTTGTGCCGATACATTTGTTCCAACATCAAGAGATTACTCTGGTATAAATTCTGCATCTGAATCACAAGTAATCGTACCTAGACAAAGTCAAACCCAACATCAGGTTGATGATTCAGCTCAAGTGACGCAGCAAACACAGCCTCAGTCTCCTACTTTGACTGGGAATTGCACGAAGGAGATTGTAAATATTATGCAAAAACAAAATGATATCACTACTTTGCTTGTAAAACAAAACTTATCTTCTGTCCTCCCCGCCAGAAACATCCCTGTGTTTGATGGAGACCCTTTACAGTACAGATCATTTATGAATGCCTTTGAAAATGGAGCGGAAGCTAAAACTGATAACTGGAGCGACTGTTTGCATTTTTTAGAGCAGTTCACTAGGGGGCAGCCTAGGGATTTGGTGCATAGTTGTCAGCACTTACCTCCTGAGCAGGGCTATTCCACAGCCAAAGATCTTCTTGAAGAACATTTTGGGAACGAAAATAAAATTGCCTCTGCATATATGGAGAGGATTGTGAGTTGGGCACCTATTAAAAGTGAGGATGTGAAAGGTCTACAGTCATTCTCTCTTTTTCTTCAAGGATGTTCGAATCTAACACAGCAAGTTGTTTATATGAAGGAATTGGATTTGCCCTCAAATATGAGAATGGTTGTTATGAAGCTTCCATACAAATTGAGGGGAAAATGGAGAGTTGTTGCCTATGAACTGCAGGAACAAAATGGTTACAGAGCAGTATTCACTGATCTGGTTACCTTTATAATAAAACAGGTAAAAGTAGCATCAGATCCAGTGTTTGGCAACATCCAAGACTCACAATCTGGAAGCAGCTTTAAAGCTTCAAGTTCTACCAAGCAAAGGAGAAAAGGAAGTAGTTTTGCCACTAATGTCAGTTAGAGCAGGGCGATATGGCCAAAAATATTTATCACGATATATATTTGAAAATTTGCGATAACGATATAACCGACGATATAATTGATGCGTGACAAAATACAACTCCACAACATTACTAGCGCAAAAAGACAACCTATCATTTATTTTCACTTAAACAAGAAGCTGGTTTTTATGTACATTAAAGCTTTATAAAAATGTAACAGTGCAAATGCAAATTCCTTGCTGAAAGTTTAACCAAAAGGCATTTCCAGTAGAAATAGGCTGACATATACTGAGCATAACCATGTATAATATCCACTGAAGTTAAAAAGAGGTGCTTTGCAACATTAAACTGCAGTGTGCAGTACGTATTTTTCGGACCATAAGGTGCACGGGATTGTAAGGCACATTAGCAGTCAGATAAATCAAACTTTATTAAACTCATTCTTCTTGCTTCCTCCACTTCTGTACCATTGATTCATTAATGTTGAATTCTCTGGCAGCGGCTCTATTCCCATGTTGCTGCAGTATATTAATGACTAACCTCTTATTGTGGATGGATTATCTCAGTTGTTCTCCTGACTGAAGTTTGGTCCGTTTACAGCATCCTGCCATGCGATTGCATTTGTCTCTAACCATGAGGAACCTTAACGTTAACTTTTATAAGTGGAAAAGTGTTAGTGTTCGTCCTTCAGCTTCACTGTTTATGTTATGCTATTGATCGCTAGCTATGTCGCTAGCGATCACGTAGCACATGATTATATACCAGCTAGCCCAACTTCAGTAACCCTACAAACGTCACTGCTGTTTAGTTTCCTGTCTTCATTTATGTTGGAAGTGATAGCAGAGCTGTACGTTTGATTTTTTTCAGAAATCTCTCAGTCAGAACATGCTATATCATGCTTAGGTAACTAGCGAGCTAACTTCCGCTAGCTTCCTGCTAGCTTCTAACTCCGTTAAATGTAATACATTTTGTTTTCATGGATGCCTGGAAGTTAAACTTCATAGTTACACCTGGTAAAGCAGCAACGCTGATCGTTTTTATTAAAGATGAAAGAATTTAGACAGTTTTTAACTCTCAGTGATGCTGCAGTTTTCGTTTGACCTGAAAAAGACGGAGTTTAGGACCCAGATTACTCCCAGATTTAAGGGCATCTTAGTCCGACGGCCGCTTGCATGTTCTGCAAAAAAATGTGCTTTGTCGTGTATCTGACAGACAAACACCAAACCAGTTCCACATCACTGAAGTTCCACCATTTTTACAAACCAATTCTGGTTCATCTGTTTCACTCAACAATCAGCCATGTGTGTATGAAAACAAAGGCACTGCGCATGCGTGTTTTACTCATATTCTATCGCGATATTTCATTTTCCTATCGTTGCCTAACATTATACCGGTATTACCGTGAACGGTATAATATGGCCCAGCCCTAATGTCAGTACAGTGCCAGGAATCAGAGCTCAAACAACTGGAAGCAGAACAACTTCCGCCGTTCTGCATAGTTGTTTGTTTTGTTCACACAGCAATCATTTACTAGAGAATTGTAAGCAGTTTAAAGCTAAAACGCATCAGGATAAGTTGACTTTTATCAAGGAAAGGGGAATTTGTTTTGGTTGTTTAAAAGTTGGTCACACAAGCAAAGACTGTAGGAGTCATTTGGATTGCGACGTGTGTCACCAAAGACACCCAGGGGTTCTTCATATAGAGCGAAAGGATCCAGGTGCGTCTTCGGAACAAACTCAACAGAGGACAAACTCTAATGTCAACTTTTCAACTGCAACCACTCAGACATGTGGGTATATTGGGGCTGGTCATGAAGTTGATGCAATTTTTTCTATAGTTCCAGTTCAAGTTAAGAGCCAAAAGAGCAATAAAATTGTGCAAACCTATGCGTTTTTGGATCCTGGAAGTTCAGGTACATTCTGTACAGAAACTTTGGCAAAAAGGCTGAATGTAAAAGGTAAAAGGACCAATATCTTTTTGAGAACAATGAGTCAAGATAAGATTGTTAGTACACAAGTTCTGTCTGGTTTGGAAGTGTCTGGTTTGGAAGCAAATGATTTCATGCCATTGCCAGATGTTTTGACTCAAAAGACTATGCCAGTTTCTACAGTTAATATTCCCCAGCAAAGCGACATCGATCAGTGGCCTCATCTTAAACCTGTTAAACTTCACAACGTTAATGCAGAGGTGGAGCTACTGATAGGCACTGATGCTTCCAATGTTTTGGAGCCATGGAAGGTGATAAACAGTGTGGGGGGTGGACCTTATGCTGTAAAAACAAAAGTTGGCTGGGTCATAAATGGTCCCCTGCGCACTGGAAGTAACAGTGGAAATGAAACCAACTGCACTGCTGTAACAGCCAATAGGATTTCTGTTGAGCATCTTGAAGAAATGTTGATTAAACAGTACAATCATGATTTTAATGAAAGATCATCAGAGGAGCAGACTGAAATGTCTAGAGAGGATCTGTGTTTCATGGATATTGTTAGTAGTTCAATAAAGCTTATTGGAAATCATTATCACATTGATTTGCCTTTCAGGAGAGAAGGTTCCAGTTTGCCAAATAACCTCTGTGTCGCGGAGCAGCGACTCCAGAGTCTCAGACGGAGATTCGAAAAGGATACTCATTATAAGGATGAATACACTGAATGTGTAAACAACATGCTTGAACAAGGATATGCCGAGTTTGTGCCTGTAGATGAGTTGCACAAAGATGATGGAAAGGTGTGGTACATCCCTCATCATGGAGTGTATCATCCCACAAAGGGCAAATTAAGAGTTGTATTTGACTGTGGAACAACTTATAAAGGAGCATCATTGAACAGTCAGCTTCTACAGGGACCTGATCTCACAAACTCGCTGGTTGGTTACTGAAGTTGGGCTAGCTGGTATATAATGATGTGCTACGTGACCGCTAGTGACACAGCTATGTTAGCATAATATAAACAAGCTAACTTTTTTCCCACTCGATAAAAGTTAACGTGAGTGTTCTCGGTGGTCAGGAACAAATGTAATCGCATGGCAGGATGCTGTAAAAGGACCAAACTTCAGCCAGGAGAACAACTGAGATAATCCATCCACAATACGAGGTTAGTCATTCATATACTGCAGCATGGGCTGGGCTGTAGCTACATCCTAAGGTTTTAAAAACTGAGCTTAAATAAATGATTAGCGGTAATAAAAGCCGAGGGAGGTCAACAGTGATCACTGACTGTTTTAGGAGCTTTTTGAGATCAAATAGAAGAAAATACATAACATTAAACATGTTAACAACACAAATGCCATATTAAACGCAGACTACTTTAGACCCGGAAGTAGGATTCGTCGCGTCATCACTGAACAACCGGATAGGGTTCACGAACAGGAGGCCATCTTGGCCTGCAGGTTTGCTCTCATGTAGTTTCTCCAGCTCCCCCTCCTCCTAACTTGGCCAAAAGTCACAGTAAAACCGTAATGTTTGTCAGAGGTGGGGTAATCCGAGCCAAAGAGTTCATCTGAGTTAAAACGGATGGGAAACATTGTTGAAGGCAGTCTGGGTGTGTAGGCAGGAGAGGGCTGTGAACCTGTAAACCTCTTGCAGAAATCACTAAGAGTTCATTTGTTTTGTCCAGGTTGGCCACTGGTTCTCATCAGTTTTCTCAGTTCACACCTCCACTTTTTGTTGTTTTCATTGAGTTTGACCTCCAGCTTCTTCCTGCGGGTGTGTGACAAAGTGGGTGAGAAGACCATTTGTCTACATTCTTAGTTAACATTCTTGTTTTGATTTAACCATATTTCACATGTAATCTGCAATAGGCAAACATCAACTATCCCAGGTTTGTTTATGTTTTGCACTTTTACATAGTGATGTGACGTTCTGTATCGAGGCTTCGAAGCTTGTGTCGAGTAATGGAGGGGGCATTTCCGCGATGCGCGTATCGAGGCTTGCTTCATTTATGGGAGGAGCTGAAAATGATGACATCCGAAGCCTCGCTGCCCGGCTGTATTCAATTTTCAATTCAATTTTATTTATATAGCGCCAAATCACAACAAAAGTCGCCTCAAGGCGCTTCATAGATACAGAGAAAAACCCAACAATCATATGACCCCCTATGAGCAAGCACTTTGGCGACAGTGGGAAGGAAAAACTCCCTTTTAACAGGAAGAAACCTCCGGCAGAACCAGGCTCAGGGAGGGGCGGCCATCTGCTGCGACCGGTTGGGGTGAGAGAAGGAAGACAGGATAAAGACATGCTGTGGAAGAGAGACAGAGGTTAATAACAGATATGATTCAATGCAGAGAGGTCTGTTAACACATAGTGAGTGAGAAAGGTGACTGGAAAGGAAAAACTCAATGCATCATGGGAATCCCCCGGCAGCCTACATCTATTGCAGCATAACAAAGGGAGGATTCAGGGTCACCTGGTCCAGCCCTAACTATATGCTTTAGAAAAAAGGAAAGTTTTAAGCCTAATCTTAAAAGTAGAGATAGTGTCTGTCTCCCGAATCCAAACTGGAAGCTGGTTCCACAGAAGAGGGGCCTGAAAACTGAAGGCTCTGCCTCCCATTCTACTTTTAAATACTCTAGGAACAACAAGTAGGCCTGCAGAGCGAGAGCGAAGTGCTCTAATAGGGTGATATGGTACTACAAGGTCATTAAGATAAGATGGGGCCTGATTATTTAAGACCTTGTATGTGAGGAGCAGAATTTTGAATTCAATTCTGGATTTAACAGGAAGCCAATGAAGGGAAGCCAAAACAGGAGAAATCTGCTCTCTCTTTCTAGTCCCTGTCAGGACTCTTGCTGCAGCATTTTGGATCAGTTGAAGGCTTTTCAGTGAGTTTTTAGGACTTCCTGATAATAATGAATTACAGTCGTCCAGCCTGGAAGTAATAAATGCATGAACTAGTTTTTCAGCGTCACTCTGAGACAGGATATTTCTAACTTTAGAGATGTTGCGCAAATGGAAGAACGCAGTCTTACATATTTGTTTAATATGTGCGTTGAAGGACATGTCCTGGTCAAAAATAACTCCAAGGTTCCTCACAGCGTTACTGGAGGCCAAGGTAATGCCATCCAGAGTAAGAATCTGGTTAGATACCATATTTCTAGGCTTTTCAGGGCCGAGTACAATAACCTCAGTTTTATCTGAATTAAGAAGCAGAAAGTTAGCGGCCATCCAGGTCTTTATGTCTTTAAGACATTCCTGCAGTTTAACTAATTGGTGTGTGTTATCTGGCTTCATGGACAGATAGAGCTGGGTGTCATCTGCATAGCAGTGAAAATGTATGCTATGTCTTCTAATGATGCTGCCTAAGGGAAGCATGTATAATGTAAACAGAATTGGTCCTAGCACTGAACCCTGTGGAACTCCATAATTAACCTCAGTGTGTGAAGAGGACTCTCCATTTACATGAACAAACTGGAGTCTATTAGATAGATATGATACAAACCACTGCAGTGCAGTACCTGTAATACCTACAGCATGTTCTAATCGCTCTAATAGGATATTATGGTCAACAGTATCGAATGCTGCACTAAGGTCTAGCAGGACAAGCACAGAGATGAGTCCACTGTCAGAGGCCATAAGAAGATCATTTGTAACCTTCACTAAAGCTGTTTCTGTGCTGTGATGAGCTCTGAAACCTGACTGAAACTCTTCAAATAAACCTCTGCAGATGATCTGTTAGCTGTTTGACAACTACTCTTTCAAGGATGTTTGATCTGAAAGGAAGGTTGGAGATTGGCCTATAATTAGCTAAGACTGCTGGGTCTAGAGATGGCTTTTTGAGTAAAGGTTTAACTACAGCCAGCTTGAAGGCCTGTGGTACATAGCTGATTATTAGAGATAGGTTGATCATATTTAAGATCGAAGAATTAATTAATGGCAGGACTTCTTTGAGCAGTTTTGTAGGAATGGGGTCTAAAAGACACGTTGATGGTTTGGAGGAAGTAATTATTGAAGTTAACTCAGAAAGATCAATTGGAGAAAAAGAGTCTAACTTAACATCAATGGTACTAAAAGTAGCTGTAGATAATATTACATCTGTGGGATGATTATTGGTAATTTTTTCTCTAATGATAAAAATTTTATTTGTGAAGAAGTTCATGAAGTCATTACTAGTTAACGTTAAAGGGATTGTTGGTTCAAAAGAGCTCTGACTGTTTGTCAGCCTGGCTACAGTACTGAAGAGAAACCTGGGGTTGTTCTTATTTTCTTCAATCAGTGATGAATAGTAAGATGTTCTGGCTTTGCGGAGGGCTTTCTTATCAAGAAGAAAACTATTTCTCCAGGCTAAATGATGATCCTCTAAATTTGTGACACGCCATTTCCTCTCCTGATTACGAGTCATCTGCTTTAGGGTACGTGTTTGAGAATTATACGACGGAGTCAGGTACTTCTGATTAGAGACCTTAGTTTTCACAGGAGCTACAGTATCCAGAGTCGTACGTAGTGAGGAGGTAAAATTATTAACAAGATAATCTTAAGTGCAAAAGCTTACAGCACCTGGTATTCCCAGGCGGTCTCCCATCCAAGTACTGACCAGGCCCGACCCAGCTTGGCTTCCGAGATCAGACGAGATCGGGCGTGTTCAGGGTGGTGTGGCCGTAAGCGAGGGACTGCTTCACAAACAGCCTCTTTATACATGCTGTGATGACACAGTCATGCTTACGTTTTTATGTCCTGTATATAAGTTGAATTGTCCAAAGCACAAAAATGTTGCACTTCCAAATGGTCCTAACACACTGTGTGCTCTGTGTCACTTTAACACTGTGCTGTGAGAAACGAACATGTGTTATTATGGTGACGTTACCGCGGGAAAAGCATTTTTCCAGCTCAGCGTTGAAGCTGCAGTTCGCAACAAAGGTTTGCATGTTTTCCCTGTAACATGTGAAGCTTAGCACAATCCTACATTTTAAAGTGTGTGACATTTGCCAAGTATAAAAGGTCTTTTATAGCCGGCTTCTCTCGCTTACGGCCATACCACCCTGAACACGCCCGATCTCGTCTGATCTCGGAAGCTAAGCAGGGTCGGGCCTGGTCAGTACTTGGATGGGAGACCGCCTGGGAATACCAGGTGCTGTAAGCTTTTGCACTTCCACACACAAACTGCAGAGGACGCCGCTGCTCACTCAGTGGAGGCAGCTTCAGGAAAAGCTTCATGACAACGCTTGTAGGAGCCATATGAGTTGTTTCCGTCTGACTAAGTGGGTTGGTTTAAATGGACTCACTGTATTGGTGCATGGGTGTTCAGACAGAACGTCACACTAAGATTAATAACATTAAAAAGGTCATAAAGATTATTAAAGAATTAAAGCAATCTGAGGATATTGTTTCCACTGTTCAGGCTCAGTTAGAGAATTTGTCTGTGTTGCTTAATGAGGCGACTCATCTGCAGGAAACCTTGCTTCCTTTGCTTCCTCAAGAAGAGCAAGAAAAACAAACTGCTTGGTTTATAAGTGTGCGAGCACATAATACTGAGTTTATGGAAGAGATAAAGAAATGGCTTCATGTTGCAAAGGGAAACCCTCAGAGTGAAAAAATCAGGTGTCTGAGCTTGATTTGCCACATTTAAATCCACCTGGTGTTGATTCCTCTGATCCATTACCTGCTGGAAATGGTTCTGGTGTTTCTAGGCACACCGTTAGTAAAGGTGCTGCGATAGATGATGTTAATCCAAGTGATAGCATCTCTAATGTTGGAAACAAAAGTTGTAGGAAAAGCAAATCATCACTCAGTGGCTCAATGGTTTCATCTGCCTTGTCAGCACGCATAATGGCAGAAGCTGACATGGCTGCCCTTCTTGTTCGACAGAGGTTGTTGAAAGAGAAGCATGCTTTGGAAGAACAAGAAATACAGCTTAAGAAAAGAAAGGAGCTGCTTGACTTAGAAACTGAAATAGCAGCCTCAGCAGCAAAGGTGAATGTTTTAAAAACTTCTGAAATGTCCCGAGTCTCAAGTGCTGTTAATGTTAAATCAGATGGAATGAATTCGTATTTAGAACAAGAGCAGGGGCGTTTAGGCGTTTTAAATCCTAATGCTCCGACGTTCAAACCTGTGTTACCAGAGCAACCATATCAGGGTGTTGATGCAGGTGATCATCAAGCGCAGGTATTGGATGTTAGGCCCAAGGTTAAAAATACTTTTCAGCCTAAGGTCATTTCCTTGGAAAAGTCAGAGACGAAGTTACATCAAGTATTTCCAGGTGCAGTTTCAACTACTCAAATGATGTCGCAGTCTCACACACAATTAAAACCTCTTACACATACAGTGCAAGGTGGTGAGGGTCATGATCATCTAGTCACAGTTTTGAAGAAACAGAATGAAATTACAACTTTATTAGCTGAGCAGCAGTCTCTGTTTTTGTTACCAAGACGTGACATTCAGTTATTTGATGGCGATCCTTTGCAATATCAAACATTTATGAGAGCTTTTGAGCACATGGTGGAGAGTCAAGCTCACAGTGCTAAGGATTGTTTATATTTTCTCGAGCAATACACTAGAGGCCATCCCAGAGAAATGGTCCGAAGCTGTCAGCTGTCAGTATATGCCTGTTGAGTATGGATATGCTAAAGCTAAATCTTTGCTCCAGGAGAACTTTGGCAATTCGCTGAAAATTGCTGCTGCCTACATTGAAAGGGTCAGTAAATGGCCATCTATAAAATCTGATGATGTGAAGGCTTTGCAGGAATATGGATTTTTACTAAGGCAATGTTGTAATGCAATGGGAGACGTGGAGTCCTTGCATGAGTTGGATGTCTCTGCTAATATGCAAGCAGTTATAAAGAAGTTGCCTTATAAGCTCAGGGATAAGTGGAGGCATGTCGTCTGCGATCTGCAGGGGAGGTTTCAACGTAAGGTGGTTTTTTGCGATGTTGTTGAGTTTGTTGAAAGGCAAGTTAAGATTGCAAGGGATCCATTGTTTGGAGATATACAAGATCCTCCGACAGCCATCAGAAAAGAGGCGAGGAATAGTAAGTCTCAGTTTTACCCTAAGGCTAAGCGGAGTAGTTTTGCTACTACTGTGGCCAAGGAGGGAGAGAACCACCAGATGAAGGTCCTTCATGTGCGGTGCAAAGCAGTGGTGTTACTGGGGCCGGTGAGCAAAATAGTGCTCTGTCCATAATACCAGTTAGAGGACAAGAAAGGTAATCAGTCACTGATAACCTATGCTTTTCTAGATCCTGGGAGCTCAGCTTCATTTTGTATGGAAGCGCTCATGAATAGACTGAATCTTTCAGGAAGGAAAACTGGCATTCTTTTGCGGACAATGGGTCAGGAGAAAATGGTCAGTAGCTATGTGGTTTCAGATTTGGAAGTAGCTGGTTTGGATTTAGATCACTACTGTGACTTGCCTGACTTATTTACTCAGAAAAGCATGACTGTTCATCAACGTAATATTCCCCGACAGGAAGATCTCGACAGATGGCCACATTTGCGCCATATTAACATACTGGAGATAAATTCCGGGGTAGACCTGTTGATCGGGACCAATGTGCCCAAGGCTTTAGAGCCATGGGAGGTTGTTAGAAGTCAAGATGGAGGTCCCTATGCAGTAAAAACTATGCTGGGTTGGACGGTGAATGGTCCTCTCAGAGAGGATTGTAATACTGACATTTTTGATGTGAGTGTTAATAGGATTTCCGTGGCAAGATTGGATGAACTGTGGGAACGTCAAATGAAGACTGACTTTCCAGAATGTATTCAGGATGAGCAGTTGGCTTTGTCTAGAGAAGACCAGCAGTTTATGAAGTCAGTGATGGATTCTGCTAAGTTGGTTGATGGTCATTACACCATTGGTTTACCTTTTAGGTGCAATCAGGTAAACATGCCAAATAATAGGAAGGCTGTAGAACAGCGAGCTCTGAGCCTTAAACGAAAGTTTATTAGGAATGGTTCATTTCACGACGATTACACCAGTTTTATGACTGAAATCATTTCTAAAGGGTATGCAGAGAAGGTGCCTGTTGAAGAATTCGATCGCTGTGATGAAGGATTGTGGTATATTCCACTCATGGGGTGTATCACCCACAGAAGAAGAAGTTGCGAGTTGTCTTTGATTGTGGTGCTTCGTTTCAGGGAGTGTCTCTGAATGGACAACTTCTGGAAGGCCCAGTTCTCACTAGCTTGCTAGTTGGGGTCATAACCAGATTCCGAAAAGAACATGTGGTGCTCATGGCAGACATTGAATCCATGTTTTATCAGGTCAGAGTACAAAGAGATGACTCAGATCTGTTAAGGTTTCTGTGGTGGCCAGACGGAGATCATAGTCAGGATCTGGTGGAATATAGAATGAAAGTACACCTCTTCGGAGCTACTTCATCCCCAAGTTGTGCGAATTTTGCCTTGAGGAAATGTGCAGAGGACAACAGAGATCATTTTAGACTAGAGGTTGTCAACAATGTTTTACATAGTTTCTATGTGGATGATTGCCTTATCTCTGTTGGTTCTGAAGAGGAGGCAGTGCGGCTCTATCAGGAACTTGTTGCTCTTTGTGCTAAAGGAGGCTTTAAGCTCACAAAATGGGTTAGCAACAGAAGAGCAGTACTTGCTGCCATACCTCAACAGGAACGATCCAAGGAGGTTAAGGATTTGGATTTGCATAGTGATGTGTTACCGGTAGAGAGAGTACTGGGTGTACAGTGGTGTATCCAATCAGATGCATTTAAGTTTAAGATCACACTGAAAACAAACCTCCCACAAGGAGAGGGATATTGTCCCTTGTGAGCTCGATCTACGATCCATTAGGGTTTTTGGCACCTGTGGTGCTGCCTGCTAAGTTGATCCTTCAGAAACTGTGCAGAAGTCATTGGGGTTGGGATGATGTGTTGCCAGTTACTGTTGAACAAGAATGGACAGTTTGGCTAAATGATCTTTGCCTTCTTGCAGATTTTAAGGTCGACCGGTGCCTTAAACCTTCTGATTTTGGAGACGTTGCTTCTGCTCAGTTACATCACTTCGCAGATGCAAGCGAGGAGGGTTATGGCACAGTCACTTATCTGCTGTTGCGCAGCACCCAGAATCAAGTGCATTGTGCATTTATAATGGGTAAAGCAAGAGTGGCTCCATTGAAACAAACTTCCATTCCTCACATGGAATTGACAGCTGCCTTAGTTGTGAGTAGAATGGATAAGATGTGGAAAAAAGAGCTGCAAATGCATTTGCAGGAGTCAGGATTCTGGACTGATAGTACCTCTGTGTTAAGGTATATCAGCAATGAAACCTCAAGGTTTAAGGTGTTTGTAGCAAACCGAGTGACCGAGATACTTAAAGTGTCCAAACCTTCTCAGTGGAAATATGTTAATACATCATGTAATCCTGCTGATCTAGCCTCTAGGGGAGTTAAGGTGCAAACCTTTTTGAAGGATGATTCTTGGTTGCCAGGGCCAAAGTTTCTTGCTGAACCAGAAATTAATTGGCCAGTGAACCTTGATTTTGGAAAGATCTCCATAAATGATCCAGAGATTAAAATGACAGTTTTAGTCAATGCTGTTGATGCAAATGAATGCAAGAATGGTGCGATGAAGTTCATTACTTATTTTTCTTCGTGGACTCGTCTAAAAAGGATGGTTGCATGGGTTCTTAGATTCAAAGATTTGTTGCAGGAACTTAGTAAAAGGAGGAAACAGCTGGAAGAGAGCTTTGCGTCTAGCGTTACTAAGGGAAATCTTGAGGAAAAGCTTAAAAGAGAGTTGCAAACTGTCAAGGACCATGCTGCTAAAGGATTTCTCTCGGTAAAAGAACTTAACAGGGCTGAGAATGTAGTTCTTTTCTTTTGCCAACGGAGGAGATATGCCGATGAGATCAGTAGATTGCAGAGGGGTGAAAGGGTGAAGAAGAGTAGCGAGCTCTATAGACTTAATCCTAAGCTTGAGAATGGTGTGTTGAGAGTGGGAGGTAGGCTTAGTAGAGCCTGAAGATGCAAGGCATCCCGCAATTATAGCCAGGGATCTGCATATTTCTGACCTAATACTTCAACATGTACATCAGAAAATAGGGCATGGTGGACGTAACCACATGCTGTGCGAATTGCGGCAAAGGTATTGGGTTCCAGGTGCAAGCATTGCCATAAGGAGGATTTTGGCTAAATGCATAGTGTGTCGCAGACTTCATGCAGCATCAGGATATCAGATGATGACAGACCTTCCACAAGATCGCATCTCACCCGATGAACCTCCATTTTCTTGGGTTGGAGTGGATTGTTTCGGACCTTTTCAAGTTAAGCATGGAAGGTGTGAAGTAAAGAGATATGGAATTATCTTTACATGCCTGGCTGTGAGAGCTGTGCATTTGGAGGTGTTGCCATCTTTGAGCACAGATTATTTTATTAATGCGCTTCGTCGATTTATATCAAGGCGAGGTCAGGTATTGGAGATACGATCGGATAATGGTACAAACTTTGTGGGTGGTGAACGTGAGTTGAAAGAGGCAGTGGAAGGATGGAATCAGGCACAGATTCATGAGATGCTGCTGCAAAAGGGCATAAAGTGGATCTTTAATCCTCCTGCTGGTTCCCATCATGGCGGTGTTTGGGAACGTCTCATAAGGTCTGTCAGGAAGGTGTTAAATTCCATTTTGAAAGTGCAGAATTTGGACGAAGAAGGCCTTTGTACAGTTCTTTGTGAGGCAGAGGCTATTGTGAACAGTAGACCAATAACTAAAGCCTCTACTGATCCTAATGATTTGGAGGCCTTGACTCCTAACCATCTGTTGCTGCTTAAGACCAAGCCATTGATACCACCAGGAGTGTTTCAGAAGGGGGACGTGTATGGACGACGTCGATGGAAGTAAGGCAAGTACAGTACATGTCGGACCTGTTCTGGAAGCGCTGGGTTAAGGAGTACCTGCCCCAGCTTCAAGAGCGTCAGAAGTGGCAGAGAATCGGACGGAACTTCATTCCTGGGGATGTGGTTATCGTTGTCGATGGTTTTGCGCCTCGTAACTCTTGGGTGACTGGAAGGATTGTGGAAGCAATTTCTGACAGTAAAGGACTTGTACGTCGGGTTCGTGTTAAAACAAAGACTGGTTATTTGGACAGGCCGATCACTAAAGTGTGTCTTCTACAGGAAGCAGAAGAGTCATGAAAATTGACTTTTTTCAAATATCTATTTGCATTAATGTATATTTGTTTATTATGAATTGAAATTGTATCTTTGAATGTTTGATAAAGGATAGACCATGTTTATCAATATGTCTCCTACCTGGTAAGTATGATGTAATTATTGCTCTAAAATAATTAGGGGCCGGTATGTAGGAGCCATATGAGTTGTTTCCATCTGACTAAGTGGGTTGGTTTAAATGGACTCACTGTATTGGTGCATGGGTTTGGGTCGTGTCGCATGGGTGTGGTATAAGATAAATGTGGTTGCACTCACTTGTTCACAGCACCTGATGTGATGAGCAGAAGGTAGGGTGAGCACGAGGCAAAACTTTCTGTTGACCGCAACATACCGCAACATGATCGTAATATTATCGCAATATGAATGCAAATTGAACACAACGTGATCGCAATTGATAGCAGCTTGAATGATTGTGATATATTTGGACTGTAACTTGATGGTGTTTGTATATTTGTGCACTAATAGACCATAGACCAGTTTGTAATTTTGACATAGTAGCTAGTGCAGTTATTCGTAAGTTGCAGTTATTTGTTTGTGCAGTCTGTGAGTTTGTTTGACAGTTAATCCCATATGCTGATTTGTGGTTCGGACAGTTGCATGCGGAAATAAAGAAGCAAATGATACAGAAGTGTATTTTGTGCGTTAATTGTTGCGCATCATCGGTGTCCTCATGTTTAGCCTGCCGCGGCCATTGGTTGGAAGAGCCGCAACACTCAGAGTTTTATTGTTGCTAACATTTCTTATAGATAGCACAGATAGTGCCCCACTGCAGTAATCACTCATGTCTAGATATTCCTGTTAAAAGGGAGTTTTTCCTCCCCACTGTAACATGGCAAACATAGCAAACGAATAATCCAGCTGAAGCTTCAGACAGCCGTCAGACAGTGAAACACTGCCATCTGCTGGACTCGAATAACAAAGACGCTGCTTTGACGGGTGAGGGAGTTTCAACAAGTCTGCAACGAACTACAGAACTATTATAGCGGACATGGTGCTCTAATGACTGCTTCATTAACGCAGGTCAGAAAGGATCAAACATATCAATAAATTATAAAACACAAAACGTCTCTTATTGCCCAGGGCTCAGGAAGTGAGTGTGTTCCTTATAGCCTATTAAACCTTAGCAGGTTATTTTGATGTGTTACACATGAAACGGCTATCCAGTAACATTCAGCTACAAAAATGCTTTTTTATAATTACTTTTTTACAGCTTCGCACTTTTACACAAGTTTTATCATCAGTGTCACAATGGCTGCTGCTAAAATTGAGTACAAGATATTTGTTGGCCTGATTAAAAGGTCTTGATGCGTGCTCAATCATCCAGGGAAGTAAATCTCCAAAAGCTGATTCTGTTCTTCTGGACGTAGCGTTTTCAGTCAGAGAAACCAGCCGACTGAAGGAACAATGGGCTGGGAGGTCAGTTCCTTAATCATGATTATGCAAATTCTCATGACCATTGATCAACAACCACTGATCAATGGTCTTGAGTACCATTCACAGAGAGTTGGAGAATGGCTGCAATCACAGCTTTGTAAGATGGTGACAGATGTACCCTTAGGCCCCCTCCTTGATTCAGAGAGGGTCTTTCCCTTTTCACGTAAATGGCCTCCTTGACTCCGCCCTCAAACCAGCGTTCATTGCAGTTATTGTTGACAATCACATTGTATCGTGTAACCATCCAGCTCACATATTCAATGTAAATGATTTGTTGAACTCAAGACATGATGAATGTTCCTGCATTAAAACACATCCAGCCTAGTGTTCTCACTCTCCCTAAATGGATCTGTTACATTAGTGATATGTGGGAGTTGTGTTTCAGTCTTTTCCACATGAGGACATTTACATTTAGTTTTTGCTTTACTGATGAGTGGCTGGTTAACCTGCAGTGGTTGAAGTATGTGTCGGTCGTCTGGAAGAGTAGGTGTAGAAGACGTCTTTAATGAATGTAATGCTCTGAAGGTGTCAGCGATTACTGTGAATTCATTATAAAAGTGGATTTCAGTGAATAAAGACAGGCCCTCATGGTGACGCTCAGGTGTCCATAAAGTGTAACAGGAGAGCTTTATCATACTTTCAGATATTTTACATGAGCCAGTCTTTCAAAAATTACATAAATAAATAATTCATTCATTAATCCACAGGAAACACAATGCTCATATCTGAAAGTAAACTCTGATATATATCCCCGACTAGAGTTAGTACTAAATAAAGGATCGCCCCAAAATGACTAAATATATAAAGACACTCTCCAGAAGAAGAAGTTAAAGGGATTTTATTTATTGTACAAGCAATATCTTCATAAGAATTACAAATTCTGCAGACATATTACCTTCTTACTGAACCTGAATAACTCACACACAGACGTGTCTGCTGCTTATCTTTGTTCAAACATGATGTTTTATCTTCTCTTCAAAACACATTACTCATCTTTCTGGCATCGTGTTACATGAAAACACCTGCATTCTACCTGTGTCATTGTACCACAAAGACAATGATTGCAACACTGTGCTTGCAAAATAGAAGAAATAAGACGACCAGCAAATACATAAAAGATGGTAAAAGTGATTCCATCTTTGTGTCTCCTCCCATTGTTTCCCCAGTCTGTCTAGTTCCCATATTCCCAGGACACCGCTGGACAACAAGTGGGTATTCCAAGACTGAGAGACAGCCAGAGTTGGCAAAAGATCAGACATTCTTAAGTAGAAGTAAAAATACTATTGTTCCAGTGAAACTTAAAGTACTGATTCAACTTCATTACTCAGCTAAAGCAAAAAAGTACAGGCTCGAAGCGCTTACAGAGAAAAGCATACAACAGAATGCTGTTCGCGGCAGTAACACACACTTGGAGGAGAGGCTCCAGCCGTCCATTCCAGCCCTATCCCTAACATTAACTCTAACCATAACTTTAACCCTATCAGGTCTTGTTTTACAAAGCAATTCATGATTAGAACAAAAAACACATTTACACATACCGATGATTTGTCACATAGCATCGTTACCTGTTGGGATGAGAACGTGTTGTTTCCAGAGCACCACAAATTGGGGTGTCTGTAGCTCAGGTAGAGCAGGAAACCTACTAATCAGAAAGTTGCTGGTTCAATCCCCGCCTGCATGCCAAATATCCTTGGGCAAGATGCTAACCCCAAGTTGCTCTCCGATGCATCCATCGGGAGGATGAATGCGTATTAATGTTAGATAGAAAGCACTTACAGAGAAAAAGCATAGAAAAAAGTGAGTGCATGAATGAGGCAAGTTGTAGAGAGTAGAAAGGTTTTATACAAGAACCAGTTCATTTACCGTTATATTTTAGTTTCATTTTCAGTTCTGTACTTTTTACATGTAATATTGATTCATTAGATTGACTACATGTATTAGACCTAACTTGCGGACAGCAAATTTAAACAACCGTAATAATTTATTTTCAGCGTCTGAAATATTTATTTAGTTTGTTTTTTCTTTTCTTTTTGGCTCCTGATATTAGTCAACTACCATTTGTCAATGTTGAACTAATAATGAATCTAAGAAAAGGTATTTGTCACGGTTGGCCAGCGTCAACCGTGGGGATGTGAGGAAGGAGGAGCCAGGCACGGAGCTCTGAATGCAAGCAGTGCGTTTATTTACAGTGAATGGAAAATAACAATAAATCCGCAGTGCGTTCCCGACTCCCGTGAAATGTCGTCTTCCCAGTGCTAGTGTTCCTTGTCTCCGCTCCTCAGTGTCTGAGCACCCCGTGCTCGCTGCCCTCTCGTCTCCACGCTTCTCCTGGGGAGATAACAAACAGGCAGCTGTAAGACACATACAATGCGGCAGACTATCCGTACTGACTGGCCGAGAGACTAACGTGAAGTCACGCAATGATCCAGCATCAGAGAGAGCGCCACCGCATTCTTAAGTAGCTCCTCCGACAAGGCTTGATCAGCTGTGTGATGGTCTTCAGGTGTGGCCAACCACCTGGCAGGGCCACACCCACCAGGCCTGAAGGTGCCTGTAAACAGGTGCTCTCAGAAACTCCGGCATCCACACACAAACACAGATATACCTGCAAGCAGGGAGAACGAGGGACAGCACACCAAAAACACACATGTCCATAACTGCTGGGTCGTTTAGACTCCTGAGCTGTGCACGAGGGGTCGAACACCCACTGGAAGGCCGGGCACTCGTTTTCAACCGTAATATACCTGATGTGCTCAGGTAACCTGTAGCGCCATGAAACCTCTGTCACACCAGGGCGCATAAAAAATGATGCTTTAAGAGACTGATGGGATCGGGCAGCAGGGAAAACATCCACAAAATGCTACCTTCAGTTTGACTCCCTAAGACTACCTAAACTAAGTAGAGTCATTACATGCTTGTTAAAAGCAAACTCTCATATAGTTTTTAATGTGCTTCTTTCATTACAATGACTAGATAAAGAATGTGGCCCTGTCTCTATTTAACACTGGCTACCCCAAAATGTTTCCAAACCTTCAACCGTAACTTTCACTGAGAGATTTTTAGATACGGTTATTGAAGCTGTGGGGTTAATTTTTTAAGTAACACGAGACGAGAGGCAGCAGCATACACACAGAGCATCAGTGATAGAAAGCTAGGCTAACATAGGGTAGCTACCTGTTCAAGGAGAAACATGTATAGGCCCATCTCAAGTGCCAGTGAACATCTAAATGATTCAGGGAAGACTTTGGAGAAAGTGCTGTGGGGAGATGAAACGAAATTATGTGGCTTTAACTGACCTTTTGAAATAGGAGTGTGATGCAAAAAATAGCATCCCCGCAGTCAAGCAGAGAGATGGAAACATTATGATGTGGGCTACAGGACGACTTAGTCGGGGTTCCAAGCAGTCAGGAAATGTGACATCGTCAGACTGCAGGCCACGGATTGGCTTGTCAGTCGCGGCACTCAATGAGTCATGAGACAGTGTCTTTCACTAAAATCAAAACTGCAGTTTTTTTAAAACCCTCCAGACATCAGTACTGTAGAAAATCTGTGGAGGGAGCTGAAGTTTCAACTTTCCAAGTGGCAGTCAAGAAACTTACAGGATTTAGAGAGTTTCTGTAAGGAGCAGAGGGTTAATGTTTGTGTGTCCTCACTGTAAAGACTGCAGGTTACTGGAGCGTGTCGTGTCATGTTTCCTGTTGCTCTGAGGTGCATCCAACAAATACACAAATCATTTACCACTAATAATAACACCTCCCCCACTTAAGTGTGTTCAACAGGAAGCTAAAAGTTGTTAGCTGTTAAAGTGTTCAAAAAACAGCAGGAGCTCGGTGTGAGGCCACAGTGGGCCAAAAAACACAAGGTGACCTCCAGCAAGGACAAAATGTATCTGGACGTCTCTGTGAGCATCTGTCTCACTGTGTAAGTGTAGCACAGTGTCTGTGTGTGCATGGCTGGGCAAGAGAAACAGCACAACTGAAAGCCAGCACTCAGACGAGGACCCGGTGCATCGTCTGTCTCATCTCAGCCAGTTTACTTACAAACTCTTTAAGTTTGAATTTTAAAGCTGACAATGTGCACAGGGCAGTGATATTTCAAATGAAAGTAAACTATTCCAATCTCTGCAGCCCCAATTGTGTATCTCACACACACTAAGTTCTCCTCCTGCCTTCAGCCCAACCGTTGAGCGCGATGACAAATAGAGCTGCAGAATTTTGCTGCTGTGTAATTAAATTGAGACGTGGGGTCAAAATTCCCACCTAGATTGAGTGAGATGAAATAGAAATCGGCTCTCCTCTAACTGACTTTATAGAAATAATTACATCAGCTGCATTTATAACTGTTATTAAATAACAGCAGCACACGAGAACTAAAGTGTAATCCCAGCACATTTCGCTTCGCTTGCACTGATTCTTTAGAGATGACGACCGTGGTGGGTAATTAAGGGCAAACAATATACAAGTCGCGTGAAAAATGGAGGCTGCATTACCTTTCCAAAGCTTCCTTTCCCGATGGCCCGCAGTATCTGGAAGTGGTCAAAGTTTACTGTGGAGAAAATGAGAAGCAGTTAGTGAGAACGTGTCAGTTTGAGCTGAGCTATAAAACAGGGAACATGACATGTACAGCACTGTGCAAAAGTCTTGAGCCATCCCTCATTTGCTTCCAGGGATCCGGACTTCCCTGTAATCTTTAAAGTGGTATTAAGGAATAGCTCTCCAGGCTTTTTAAAGTGTTTCTGATTTTTAATCCAGGGCTTGTATTTGACCACTTTTTGTCTGTTAAGACCCTTCACACTAATCTCTGAAACATTCAAACATAAACAGACACCTAAGTCACGGAAAGGACCAGAAAACTTAACAAAGAACCAATTTTAAATTGTATCTGTACACATTTACTTGCAGCCTATTGCAAAAAAACAAAAGCCCACATCATTTGTTCTCACTTCTTTAGTTGAAGAATGCAGTTAATAACACCGTTAACACAGACTGACCTGGCAAAACACGAAAAAATAAGGGGGTGGTTCAAGACTTTTGCTCGGTACTGTATGACAAATGCAAATGTGCACTTCACAATGTATCGCTGCACTTCGGCAGTACTGTGCAGATTAAATGTTTTTTCCTTCCCGATGCATGTGAAAGGTTAAGACTTACATCTCCAAATGTACTGGAACTGATTTGAACCAGAGGACTCAGCCACACTGTTACTATGTACTGCATAAACACGTTTACCGATGAAGGTAAATCAGACGCTGTCCTGACTGTGTGGCTAAATTTTGTGCTGAAAGCATCAAATCAATTGAATATGATTAACTTGCTATGAGAGGTTTTTACTCCAAGTGTGACTTTTTCTGGCTTCATACACCTTTCAGGGTCAAATTCAAGCACTTTGTAAGCACGTTTAATGTCCATTTTCAACATTTTCCAGCACATTACCATAAAAAGGATGCATATTTCACTTCGCATCACCTGAGTAAGACCACGTGAAAGGCCAAATTAATAAGTCTTCTCATCAGATATTGATGCTTCTTTCTTATGTGACACAAAAAACAGGAGGAGACAGATCTTTGCTTGTGTTGTTTTTTAAGTTCATTCATTCAAAACTAACTGTAAGACGCTTAACTACATTGCAGTCTGTGTTATTGTTGTAGACCTAATTATCACCTTTAAAGTGTTTGTGCTAATAACATCATGTAGAGTAAGACAGGCATAGAGAACAGCACTGATTGGGAGAGGCTTTGAACACATGACATACTCAGATCAATTCAACACTTTAGACTTTAAAAATGCACAAGCGTCTTTCAAAAACCCATTTATTTAATCTATCATCATTGATATTATTATGTACAGTTAGAATGTACTGTTCATCTCCCTTAAATAAACAGGCAGCCTTAAAGTGTGAAATAGTCACTTGTCTACTGTCTCAGTGGCTGATAGTGCCCCACAGGCCTCAATGTCAGCTCGAAGCCATTATGTTTCAATTGTTTAATGATAAACAGATTTTGAATGAAAGCGAGGAAACTTCGCTAGCACAAAAAAGTGCCTATTCTTTCTTCCCATATGGTTCAGTCATATTACCGTCATTTCCCCCTAAGCTGTTCCCAAAGACACCAGGTTAATACTTGAAAAGGCTGCAGCGATACACAAAAATATCATCAATATTCTGTTTACTTGGTGACAACGTCGCTTTTAGCCTTCAATCAGAAAGCCTGACGTTGGCTAGTTAAGCATCGGGCTAACGTTTAACGCTTTCACTTGAGGGAAGTAACTCGTATTACTGCTACTGCTGTGTAATCTTGGTTCAATTCACAGCATATTCTACAAGTTACCCTGCAATAACTAACTGTTAGAATAGCGCCACCGTATTGTATCGCACTGAGTGCACTTCAATCCTTTATCCCGCGAGTTTGCTAGCTAGCAAAATAATAATACCAATTTTAAACAAATAACATGTGTAACGTACACACTCGAGAAAATTATTTACTAGTACTTACGCAAACTCCGCCGTTGTGAAAACGTACAAATCCTTCTTGTATTTTTCGTTTTCCAGCAAACACTCATTAAAACGGCCTCCAGGCACATTAGCGCACTCACCCCCGACTGATCAGGGAGGGGGTGGGGGGTCACACACTGAAACAGACTAACGTGCAGAGGTACAGCCCAGGCAGACAAATGTTGCTTTTAGACTTTGCGACTCGTTTTATTTCTCTATCTGATAAGAAAACTATTCAATCAGATAGTTCTTTGTGGTGAATGAAATACGGTTACAGTTTCAAGAAGTTTTAAGCACCAAATCCGAAATCCAAGCACTGCAATATTAAAATCCAATTCAATTTCTTGTTTGCTCCGAAATCTACGACATGACTATATACAGAAAAGCTTGACATGGTATGCAAAAAAAAAACCCCGAAGACAATACAAATACAAATACATGAACAAAAAATGTTTTAACTGTCAGTTATGTCATTTTAAAATTTTCCAAAACTAACATTTTCTTTGATTGACTGATATTAAATTGATTAGGGTCAAGTTTACTGTGAACAATATTACACAAGCAAGCACGTGTGCGCATGCGCACATATTAGAATCCCTTCGATCGCTTCTCATATGTGCGCATGCGCACATATTAGAATCGCTTCGATCGCTTGTGACGTGGTAACTTTGCTTTGATCCTTTCTGACGTCATAACTTTGCTTTGATCCGAAAACCTATAAATAGGAGCGCTCACCTGTTACTTTATGCTTAACGGACGTTGACCTGCAGCAACTAAAACCCTTTTGAGAAGATTTGAGAGCAATTTACGAGAGAAACCAAAACAAGTTCAGTTTTGTTTCTCACCAATTCACAGCGCAAACTTTACACCATGTCAGCCAACCCATCCTTTGGCTCAGATGAGCTTGGAATATCTAAAGGGACCATTTTGGGAGATCACCACATGGTGGAGGCTTTCCTTGGAGAAGGAAGCTTTGGTGTTGTAACCAGATGTCGCGATACAAAAAACAACAAAACTGTTGCTGTTAAAGTCAACAAGAGCGACCCTGAAATTCTGCTCCAGGCAAAACTGGAAATTTTCATCCTGGAGCAGCTACGACGCTTGGATCCAGACAGGTGCAACATCGTCGAATGGAACGGCTATTTCCTCGATGGAGAGCGCATTTGCCTGAATTTTGAACTCCTCGACCAAAGCCTGTCAGACTACATAGGGGACCGGAATAACCGAGGTCTCCCAATGAGAGAAATCAGGCCAATTTTGAATCAGCTCGCAAATGCTCTATTCCACCTGGGTTCTGTGGGAATAGTGCATGCTGACCTCAAACCTGTCAACATCATGGTTGTGAACCGCAGTGAGTCTCAAGTCAGAGTCAAACTTATAGACTTTGGCATCGCATGTAACACCTCTGCAGTGATTCCTGGTGACTGTGTGGGGACAATTGGTTATTGTGCACCTGAGATTATGCTTGGCACTCCATATGATGAAGCAATTGACATGTGGTCTCTAGGGCTGGTAGCTGTGGAGCTTGCTACAGGGGTGCCTCTCTATCCTGGGGAAGACGATTATGACGTTTTGAAATTCATAATTGAAACCCAGGGTCAGCTACCAGATCATCTCCTAGAGTCTGGCTTGTACACTGACAGCTATTTCATCGAGGATAACCACAAGGAACAGCGCTGGACATTTAAGACCCCAGAACAATTTCAATACGAGACAGATTATCGATCCAAGGAAACTCGATCGATAAAACTTGAGTGTCTCGATGACCTCGAACAACTGCTGAAAGTTAGGCGAGGACCGGAAAATGGCCAATCATTATTTGTAAGGCTAATCAAAGAAATGTTGGCCTTGGATGCAAATCAGCGCATAACACCCTCAGAGGTTCTGAAGCATCCCTTTTTCCACCCTGGCCTCTCAAGGAGAACCCCCTGCACTGACATGAATAGTACAGGGGGAGAACTCCTTGTGCTCTCTCAGCAGCCTTCAAGCTGGAAAAGTCATGGATTGCAAAAATTCAGCTGCAGTTTCCAAAACTCAGTTGAATTTCCTCAAAAAGGAGACATCAACACCTCAGCCAACCCATCTGCCTCTGAAGATGATCTTCAAATAACGGAAGGGACCATTTTAGGAGATCACCACGTGGTAGAGGCTTTCCTTGGAGAAGGAGGCTTTGGTTTGGTAACCAGATGTCGCGATACAAAAAACAACAAAACCGTTGCTATTAAAGTCAACAAGAGCGACCCTGAAATTCTGCTCCAGGCAAAACTGGAAATTTTCATCCTGGAGCAGCTACGACGCTTGGATCCAGACAGGTGCAACATTGTGGAATGGAACGACTATTTCCTCGATGGACAGCGCATTTGCTTGAATTTCGAATTGCTCGACCAAAGCCTGTGGGACTACATTGGGGACCGGAATAACCGAGGTCTCCCAATGAGAGAACTCAGGCCAATTTTGCATCAGCTCGCAAATGCTCTGTTCCACCTGGGTTCTGTGGGAATAGTGCATGCTGACCTCAAACCTGGAAACATCATGGTTGTGAACCGCAGTGAGTCTCCCGTCAAAGTCAAACTCATAGACTTTGGCCTCGCATGTCCTGCTTCTGCAGTGATTCCTGGTGACCGTGTGGGGACAATTGGTTATTGTGCACCTGAGGTTATGCTTGGCATTCCATACGACGAAGCAATCGACATGTGGTCTCTGGGGCTGGTAGCTGTGGAGCTTGCTACAGGGGTGCCTCTCTATCCTGGGGAAGACGATTATGATGTTTTAAAATTCATAATTGAAACCCAGGGTCAGCTACCAGATCATCTCCTAGAGTCTGGCTTGTACACTGACTGCTACTTCATCGAGGATAACTACAACAAACAGCGCTGGACATTTAAGACCCCAGAACAATTTCAATACGAGACAGATTATCGATCCAAGGAAACTCGATATATAAAACTTAAGTGTCTCGATGACCTCGAAAAACTGCTGAAAGTTAGGCGAGGACCGGAAAATGGCCAAACATTATTTGTAAGGCTAATCAAAGAAATGTTGGCCTTGGATGCAAATCAGCGCATAACACCCTCGGAGGTTCTGAAGCATCCCTTTTTCGACCCTGGCCTCTCAAGGAGAACCCCCTGCACTGACATGAATAGTACAGGGGGACAAAACCTTGTGTTCTCTCAGCAGCAATCATCGTTTGGGTGGCCAGAATTCTAGGGGAGCTAGAAATTCTTGTGGAAAAAAAGCCCAAAACAATAACATCAACAAAAAAAAGCAATGAATGTGGTCTTAAACTTGGGCACAATTTGGCTTGAAATCCATCAACTAATTTCTCAATATTCAAAGCGGAGCAGCAGACAACTTACCATCACATCAGTCCTTCAATCAGACCTACAACAAACGTCTTCAGTCTCTCACCCCAACCGGTCGCAGCAGATGGCCGCCCCGACCTGAGCCTGGTTCTGCCGGAGGTTTCTTCCTGTAAAAAGGGAGTTTTTCCTTCCCACTGTCGCCAAAGTGCTTGCTCATAGGGGGTCATATGATTGTTGGGTTCTCTGTATGTATTATTGTAGGGTCTACCTTACAATAATACATACAGCCTTGAAGTGACTGGTGATGTGATTTGCTGCTGAATCAATTCGGAACTAATTGGAAATCTGGATATTAATTAAATAAACCTGCTTTGAGCATCAATTAATTGTTGTTTGAAATTCTTTATAAATATATAAATATAGTGCCACTCTTCTACTGTTTAAATTGCAACTGTTTAAAACTGACTAATTTATTCATACACTTGAGCATAAACACACGCACAGTAAATGGCCTGTATTTGTACAGCGCTTTACTTAGTCCCCAAGGATCCCAAAGAGCTTTACACTACATTCAGTCATTCACCCATTCACACACACATTCACACACTGGTAATGGCAGCTACATTGTAGCCACAGCTGCCCTGGGGCGCACTGACAGAACATTGCAGAACCTTCAGCACCTCGTATGAAAAATATTTGACTGTGTGTATGCTTTTAGCGCTGTTTGGATTTGAGAAAATCTAAAATAAATCGAAATTTGTTTTTAGAAGCTGTTTTATAAATTTCAGTGGTATATTATGCATACAATAGGACATCTATTTAGATTTACATCTTCCACAGAAAAAACTGCACATTACTGAAACTTAGTATACTGGACTTTGTTGTTGTCCTACACAGGTTCAATGTCGAGTGGTAGATGGCTCAGTGCTAAGTCAACCAAGATTTTATGATAGTGGGCACAATGAGATAGATAAGCTGCTTGTAAACAGTACTTTTATGCTCTCTTTTTCCATTTGGATAAGAAAGAAAGAACCAGGAAACAAAGGCAAACAAATAATCTGTGCCTTTATCCCAGATTCACATTATAGGAACAGCTGCTCAATGACCACTGTAGTCTTTGCTTACTGCACTTTTATCTACATCTATGCAAAGTGATCCACTACACCTACTTTTACAGTTAAATCATTTTATGAGCACTCATGCCATTTTAATCTGAGTTTCTACTCAAATACAATCAGTAAAGAAAAACACAGTCTCTGACGTTTGTTTTGAAGGAAAAGGTATTCCCTGCAAATGTTTATCTGTGTGAGACTATTCAGAAAACAGTAATTTTGTTGTATAGGTGAGACACTTGGCCTCTTTTTTCCTTGTTCTACGTTTGTCTTTTGTCCGATTACTCTGGAACACAAGATGGAAAACTGATATTCTCATGTAAAAAATATAGAAAAAGGATTTTGTCACCCATAAATATTAACTTCTCATGCCTCTAAGCACAAGAAGGAGCCGAAGTGCCCTCTGCAGTTTGTGTGTGGAAGTGCAAAAGCTTAGAGCACCTGGTATTCCCAGGCAGTCTCCCATCCAAGTACTGAAAAAGAAAAAGACCTTTTATTGGTGGCAAATGTCACACAGTTTGATATATGTTATTGTGCTAAACTTCATATGTTACAGCGACAACATGCAAACCTTTGTTGTTAACTGCAGCTTCAAATTGAGCTGCAAAAATGCTTTTCCCGCGGTAACGGTGCTGAAAGCTTTTGCACTTCCACACACAAACTGCACAATCCGTCCTTAACACGGATCAGTCGTCCTGTCCCCTTGGCAGAAAAACAGCCCCATAGCATGATGTTTCCACCCCCATGCTTCACAGTAGGTATGGTGTTCTTGGGATGCAACTCAGTATTCTTCGTCCTCCAAACACGACGAGTTGAGTTTATACCAAAAAGTTCTACTTTGGTTTCATCTGACCACATGACATTCTCCCAATCCTCTGCTGTATCATCCATGTGCTCTCTGGCAAACTTCAGACGGGCCTGGACATGCACTGGCTTCAGCAGCGGAACACGTCTGGCACTGCGGGATTTGATTCCCTGCCGTTGTAGTGTGTTACTGATGGTGACCTTTGTTACTTTGGTCCCAGCTCTCTGCAGGTCATTCACCAGGTCCCCCCGTGTGGTTCTGGGATCTTTGCTCACCGTTCTCATGATCATTTTGACCCCACGGGATGAGATCTTGCGTGGAGCCCCAGATGGAGGGAGATTATCAGTGGTCTTGTATGTCTTCCATTTTCTGATGATTGCTCCCACAGTTGATTTTTTCACACCAAGCTGCTTGCCTATTGTAGATTCACTCTTCCCAGTCTGGTGCAGGTCTACAATACTTTTCCTGGTGTCCTTCGAGAGCTCTTTGGTCTTGGCCATGGCGGAGTTTGGAGTCTGACTGTTTGAGGCTGTGGACAGGTGTCTTTTATACAGATGATGAGTTCAAACAGGTGCCATTCATACAGGTAACGAGTGGGGGACAGAAAAGCTTCTTACAGAAGACGTTACAGGTCTGTGAGAGCCAGAGATTTTCCTTGTTTGAGGTGACCAAATACTTATTTTCCACCCTGATTTACGAATAAATTCTTTACAAATCCTACCATGTGAATTCATGGATTTTTCTTTCACATTCTGTCTCTCACAGTTGAAGTGTACCTCTGGTGCAAATTACTGACCTCTGTCATCATTTTAAGTGGGGGAAATTGCACAATCGGTGGCTGACTAAATACTTTTTTGCCCCACTGTATTAGAAAATGAGCTTAAAGCGTGCCTCACATCCGTTTCAACATTTAAACTGTCATTTGTGTGTTGAAGTGCAAAAGCTTACGGCACCTGGTATTCCCAGGCGGTCTCCCATCCAAGTACTGACCAGGCCCGACCCAGCTTGGCTTCCGAGATCAGACGAGATCGGGCGTGTTCAGGGTGGCGTGGCCGTAAGTGAGGGACTGCTTCACAACCCAGCCAACATGTATATATGGGCCCCACCTGGTTTTTGCTCGGGCTGGATGGGTACCATGTGGGCATGGGCTCAAACTGGGCTTTTTGTATGGGGCCTACTTGGGTTCTTCACATTAAACCCATATGGGCCATCCCAAGTGAGCACTTTTAGTAGGTCCTAGCTGGGTCAAACATGGGAAACACTTAACTTGGTCCAAAATGGGAAACACATGTAGGACCCACTTGGGTTTTCCACCTGGGATAGACATGGGCAAACACAGTCATTTAAGGATAGGCTGTTGTTGTGTGCCCCAGGTGGGGCAAAGTTAGGTAATCAATATATGTTTTAGTATCGATGACACAGGTGGGCCCCACCTGGTCAAACTATATGGGTCGCACATGGGCAAATGCAAGTCAGACCCTGAAACATGTCTATGTGGGCCCCAGGTGGGGCAAAGTTAGGTAATCAATATATTTTTTTAGCACTGATGACATAGGTGGGGCCCACCTGGTCAAACTATATGGGTCACACATGGGCAAATGCAAGTTAGACCCTGAAAACATGTCTATGTAGGCCCCATATGGGTTATGTTAAGTTAATATGGGCATATATTTTATGTGGGCTCAAGATTGTTTAGTATATATGGGACCCACTTGGGTTTCTCACATGAAAGCCATATGGGCAAAACCAAGTGGGAACATATAGTAGGTCCTGGCTGGGTCAAACATGGGAAACACTTCACTTGTTTCAAAATGGGAAACACACGTAGGACCCACTTGGGTTTTTCACCTGGGTTAGACATGGGCAAACACAGTCATTTAAAGAAAAGCGTTTGCTGTGTGCCCCAGGTGGGGCAAAGTTAGGTAATCAGTATATATTTTTTAGTACTGATGACACAGGTGGGGCCTACCTGGCCAAACTATATGGGTCACACATGGGCAAATGCAAGTCAGACCCTGAAAACATGTCTATGTGGGCCCCATATGGGTTATGTTAAGTTAATATGGGCATATATTTTATGTGGGCTCAAGATTGTTTAGTATATATGGGACCCACTTAGGTTTCTCACATTAAAGCCATATGGGCAAAACCGAGTGGAAACATATAGTAGGTCCTGGCTGGGTCAAACATGGGAAACACTTCACTTGTTTCAAAATGGGAAACACACGTAGGACCCACTTGGGTTTTTCACCTGGGTTAGACATGGGCAAACACAGTCATTTAAAGAAAAGCATTTGCTGTGTGCCCCAGGTGGGGCAAAGTGAGGTAATCGGTATATATTTTTTGGTACTGATGACATAGGTGGGGCCCACCTGGTCAAACTATATGTGTCACACATGGGAAAATGCAAGTCAGACCCTGAAAACATGTCTATGTGGGCCCCAAATGGGTTGTGTTAAATTAATATGGGCATATATTTTACATGGGCTCAAGATTGTTTAGTATATATGGGACCCACTTGCGTTTCTAACATCAAATCCATATGGGTGGGCATCCAATGTAGGTCCTAGTTGGGTTAGTGATGGTAAATGTGTACATAGGTTCAAAATGGTAGCACATGCTTATGTGAGGATTCTTCTTCTGTGAAGAGCCTGAGAAAGTGTTATTTGAATAAAGGAGGATTTATTCCAAACAAGCCCATCACAGATTGCGCACAACCCAGGGAGTTCTGAAAGTCAAATTGTAAAAATAATCTCAAAAGAAAGTATGAACATAACTCTCTTTTATAACCTGCAGACGGCACCCATGTGGTACCATTCTCTAAGAAATCACCCTAACTTTAACATATTTGGCACAACCTCAGTCTATCACTTTTGCTACCCTTACGTACAGTCAGATGTTCTTGACCCTTCATTTTTGACCCTCTCAGTATTTAGCCTTGGCTAGCAAATGTACTCAAAGTCCACATTGAGACCTCAAGATGTTATGTGTTATCAGACACTACAACCCAGCTGTCAAGTGAGACTATAGGAACTTTGGTGTTTTTGAACATTCAATGTTACTCAAAACACTCTGCACACTATTCCAAATAACTGGTTTGAAACTGGTTACTTTTTAATTTTAGATTTCATTTTATGTACTTAATGTGAACTCTGCATGGTAGGCTGCATGGTGAGGCTCAGATAAGATAAAATAAGGACTTCATGATTCTTCTTAGGTAAATTCACTTGTCACAGCAGCAATAATAAGTGATTAAAACGGACACAAGAGTAGAAAAAAAGAAAAGCAAAAAATACGAATAAAAAACCTAAGATAAAAGTGAATTACACAGACAAAATCCAGATTTGGCATTTGCAAATTAAGGATTACTGGTTGTTCAAACAATTAAGACTATTTACTTGAGCAAACATGCAGTTGAGGATTTTTAGTAGATCAGACACACTCTACTGTATTAGAGAAAAGACAGTTAGTTACATGGAAGATGGAAGTTTTGGTTAATCAGCATTGCTGCATTGTCTTTGGCAAACATAATTTAAAGTTAATTAAAAAACTCTTACTGCCTATATTCTACTCAATAAAGTTCATCTTATCTTATTCTGTTTTCATTGCACCATTCTCTCTATACAGTTTTTGAATTTACACACTATAACGTACACGGCAGTTTTTTTCTGTGCTTCTGCAACTGTTTCTTGGGTTTTCCTATAAGGTTTTTGTAATTAATTTAAAAAATTTATATAATTTTTTTGGCTTTAGTGGATTCCTGCTCAGCTAACTCGGCCATTATGCACTACCCAGTAAACAAAATGGCTGAACAGTATCTTAAATGTCTGAACATGAGCTAGTCATACCATGTTACGTAATATTCATGTGCAGTGTAGCAAGGTGATTGTTTAAATTACAGGAGTAGATGCCTGCAGCTGAAACGGTTTTCTGATCTGAATACGGTAATGTTACCAGATATGCATTGTACTATGGGAAAACGGTGGTGGATCAGTGTGTAAAAAGCCCCCAAAAGAAACACACAGCGTCTTTAGCTCAAACACTGTCTGATCACTCTCTTAGATACTGTGCTGTTCCATCTAGTTATTGGTTACTGAGAAATGTTAGGTCATTAATTAATTAAGAGAGTGCAACTGTTCAGATCAGATGGTGAAGTAGGAAAATGCAGAACATGTTATTATAGCTGAATGCTGTGCAAAATACTAGTAATAAATCTAACTCCCATTTATGGCTTTTACTACTGTGGGGCTAAATAAAAAATTACAGACATAATGAAATCTGCTACAATTACAAAGCTTAAGTTTAAAACAATTATTATATATTAAGCATTTTTTTGCTCTTTTTTTTTAAAATTCTTTTTGCTAATAATGGACTCAATTTTATTATCAACTTCAAAGACCTATTAAACTTTTAAACCATTAAATCCAGGAAATTAGATGCCCGTAAATGTACGAGACCCTCTTTATGTCTAGTATCCCCAAATATTTAATAATCCTTTCTAAAAGTACACAAATTTTGTTCTTTTCAATTAAATATTGCATGTTCAATGTATTCTTGAGCAGGTAAAAATTCCACTAAATTAGTTTTTGCATATTTTTAAGTATAATCAAATTTTTATAGTTTGCGAGTACTTTTAATTTGGAGATTTTGCCACTTGATTTGAAGTTTGGATAGTGCTTTATAGTAATTTGTAAATGTTTTGAACTCATCTGGCTTCTTAATAATTTAATAAAAAATTAACAAGCCATGTAATAATTTGAAAACCACTAGGGACCACTTATAAAAAAGTAATTCCTTTTTTACTTAAAGGAATTTAGGATTTATGTCTGTCAAGTCATTTGTTCTGGCATAAGTCACCATTTTGATATATCTTCCTGTGACTTTAAAGTCTGTCAGCTAGTTAGATACATTTTTGCACTGCTAGTGTTTGCTGCTTGAATTAGTCAGTTTATCATATAAACACATGCAGTGCCTTTCAAACTTTTAATTACACTGTTCATTTTGTGCATTAGTAAGAGAATCTTATATTGAATTATCCTGGGAAAAAACAAAAATGTTTGTATTTTCTCATGCACTTTCTTTCATTTCCTTATCACGTTTAGATTCTTCAAGATCACAAGCACCATCTTTGACATGTAAGTAACTTTCATATTATTTGTATTACTTATTATTATTATTATTATTATTTTTGAAAAGTGATGGTCTTTGGGGCATCCTTTTTTTTTATTGGTATTAAGTATATATATTTATTTAGGCACAGGAGGCAATGATCTATTTTAAAATTTAACATTTATTTAATTTTCATCTTTTATGCTAACAATAATGCCAACAGTGTTCTCTTCACTTGACCCACAACTCTGACAGTTTTGGTCCTCTGCTCTCCTCACAATTGGCTGATTTCCATCTGAGCTGCTACTGTCAACTGCATTAAACTGATTTTACATTGCCTTGTTATTCTAATCTTTATCTGCGTTTTGGACTCCAAACATTCACACCTGCTGTTAGTAACCAGAGCTCACAAGAGTGTAAGGCGTGTAGTTCAATAAAGTGATCGATGTGTTCACTAGCTGATTTCAATAAACCGGTAACTTATCAAATCCATATTTTATAGGAAGTACATTACTGATAAAAGTGGTAATAAACACGGTAACCAATAAAAATTTAAATTTCCTGTTATAAAAAAAAATACTGCAGTGAGCTCGGTTTTCTAACACCAGGTGTGAACATCTACAGTCTTTAAGCGCTGGTAAAGATTTAAAAATAAAAGCATTCAATAACATAACATTAAACAGTAAATTAGTTTGATGGTGTTGATTGCAGCAGCTCAATGTTAATCAGCTGATGGTGATGGAAGCAGATGAGCGTTTTTCATCATGGTTGTTAGTGATGTGTTGGTCAAAACGAAACGGCTCTTTGAAGTGAACGACACAAGCGTGTCTTTTCTCTCTCTCTCACCCGCTCTCTCGCACTTTTTTTCCGCTTCACTCTGCACGCGAGCCTTGTGCTTTGCGCTGGGAAGAGGGGGGAGGGGCGGTTGTTACACACGCAGTAGCACAGTAACAGAGCAGGAGGGAGAGAGAAAGAGCCAGGGACAACAACGTCACATTAGAAAGGTATAGTAATCATCCACAACTATTTTCAATTGCGGATGATAAAGGATTCAGAAAGTTTATTCATGCAGGCCCATATGACAGAGAATGTGCATCTTCTGTTTGTTTTCATATTATAATTTATATTTAATTGTGTTGTGGTTTGCAGTGTTTTGTGTTGTTTCACTTTAAATTTGTTTAAAAGGAAAAAGCTGAAAATTTAAATAGTTAAAAGTTGAAATGTAAATAGTTGTTTTTTTTGTATTATATGATTTATTTATTACATTTTATGTGGAGAGAATAAATAAAAGTATATTTACGGTGGCTGCTAGAGACAAAGCACGTACAAACCCCAAAACACGTAAAAACTCCATAGCACGTACAAACTCCAAAGCACGTACAAAACACAACAGAAGTGCTCCAGGATGCTAGGCACAGTGTTGAGATTTTGTTACCTAGTGGCTACACAAGCCAGGAAGTACCAACGACCGGATTTGGTGTGTGGTAGTAACAGGTAAATGAACAGCTTTTGGAATTTTTTATGAATATATATGAGTGCTTGTGTATAAATACACAAAAAATACACATATGATTTCAATTGTGTAAATTAAGTGATCTAGATAGCTCTGTTTTGGAAGTTCAGTTGACGCTAGAAATGGGTTTTGGAGTTTGTACATGCTTTGTCTCTAGGGGCCACCATATATATTTATATATAAACATATATAAATAAAACCACATTTCTTTTTTTACATTAGTAATTCCTTTTGTTCATAATTTTATATTGTTGTTAATAATAAATTAATTAAAGCAACAAAACAACCTGAAGAGCCGGTTGGGAGCCGAAAGAGCCGGCTTTCTAAAAAGAGACGAAAATCCCATCACTAGTTGTGTAATATGCTGGTATTGATATGATCAAAAATGAACTGAGTTGTTTCGTATTCTATAGAAATTGTACATCTAATTAATAACAAGGCTTTCTGCTGATGTTATTAATTAAAAATTTATTGTTTTATTTTTAAGCAACAACTTTTTAGCATGCAATCAGTCCATGCTGTACAGGACAGATTTGTAAACTGTGCATACAAAAATAGACTATTTTACAAAATTGCTCTTTCAACAAATGTAAATCACAGCAGATTTTTTTTGTTGTAGGTGCACTGTCACAACTAGAAATGTGGGGGGAAGTCCTCAAAGTTGAAGGCAGAACAGGAAAATACATGGAAATAACAATTTTCCTTTAAATGGTAAATGGCCTGCATTTTTATAGCGCTTTTCTAGTCCCTAAGGACCCCAAAGCGCTTCACACTACATTCAGTCATTCACCCATTCACACACACAATCACACACTGGCGATGGCAAGCTACATTGTAGCCACAGCTGCCCTGGGGCGCACTGACAGAGCACATCAGTAAAGGTCGATCTGGATACTTGATAACTGTTGGTATAGGTATGACATGAATTTGAATCTCCATTATCACAGGTTTTAATTGGGAGGGAACATGCAGATATACAGGAGGACTATAAACAGCAATTCCTATTGCATACAACTGTTTTAGAAAATACCAACAACACTGTTAATTTATCACTTGCTGGTCTATAGACTTTACAGTGTGGATGGATGGAAAATCCATCTGGCTCCACTCTGGCTGAATTGGTGCTACAAACAACTCTGCGCTCGGCTTTCCTGGCTGTGTGTGGATTTATACTTACACATCCAAATTTTGACCCTATTTTTCTTCCTTTCAGCTGATTGGTCAATTTCATGTCAATCACCAATTAAACAATCCAATCAGAGAACATCTCCAGAAGTTGATTCTGTTCATCTGGACGTAGCATTTTCAGTGGGAGAAAATGCTGCAAGCGCTACGTCCAGATGAACAGAATCAACTTTTGGAGATTTACTTACCTGGATGATTGAGCATGCATCAAGACAATCAGAGAACAGATAGGTTTGGCTGTTGGAGGGCTGCATTACGGAGCTTCAGGTCCTGGAAGAATAAATTCCCTTTTAGAAGTATAGAGTAAGTGTACATTAGTTTCATTTTAATAATTTATCAGCATAGTAACCTACCTTCCCTTTTACATACCAGACCAGCATTTTTCTTCATTAGCACGAAGGAAAACAGTCTGTGCGTGTCAGAGTTCTGTGGTTTTTGTGTCACAGGGCTTATAATATGTGTAAAAATCTGGCCAGGGACCATCACATCACACTGCTATCATATTTTTCTGTTGCTATCATGTTTCTTTTCTGAGATGTTGTTACTTTTATGACAGATGTAATGAGAAATCTTCCAGAAAGTTAAATTTTTTATTCTATTCAAATATTTGATTCTGATAACAGATAAAGATTTTTTTTTTTTACTTTTGTTCTGCTATTTCATAGTTTATACAAATTTTGGCCAATTCCTATTTATTTTAACCCTTTAGCCCCCAAAAAGTCGCCAGCGACAGGTTTTTCCAAACCTGTCTCGTCAAACCTGAGCTCTGCCAGGGGCCCAACACGCCTGGACTTTTAGAAGAAAAGAGATGTCCGAAAATAAACCACAGGGTCAAATACTTAATTTTGTTCAGTGTTTTAGAGTTATTAATTTGAATTGACTAATTTAAATATTTTATTCATGTACATTTTGATTGCCTTTAGTAAAAATGGCAAAATTTCAATTTCTTTATTCTTTCTGTTATTAATCCTTGATTACATTCATATAGTATACAGTAGAGGAAAAAACCTACCAGACCTACCAGTTATCCTGCGTAACATTATTGGGGATAAAGGGTTAAGGAAGCGCAATTAATTTTTTTAGTTTAGCTTGTGTTTACTACCATTTTTTTTTTTATCACCACACAGTAAACATTAAGTAATATGTAAAGTGTCCATTTATCCTCCATTCCGGTCCATTATCTTAAGCTTAGGCTGCTGCCCCTCGACCCAATCCGGTACTAAGTAGAGAGGCCCAGACTTCGCTCTCTCCAGGCACTTGGCCCAGCTCTTCCGGGGGAATCCCAAGGCATTCCCAGGCCAGCCGAAAAACATAGTCCCTCCAGCATGTCCTGGGTGTTCTGGGTCTCTTCCTGGTGGGACGTGCCCAAAACACCTCACCAGGGAGGCATCCTAACCAGATGCCAGTATCTAATCTGTCCTTTTTGTATGTTCCCCTCAGGTTGCCATGGTAGCAGATACAGGGGAAACAAGTGTAGACGATGCCACAAGAAGGATGATGAAATTCCTCATATCACCTGAGCTGGCTGTGGAGTACAACATGCTTGGCCGACATGGGGAAAAAAAGTTCAGAGATTTGCGTCTTTTTAATGTTGTGTATGGTAAGTTAGTTTCACTTGAGACATTTGAACTTTAGAAAACTAAACTTTTTTAATAAAGTGTTTGAAAGTGTAACTGAGATTGGTTATCATGCAATTTGTATATATTTTTTGAGGCAATAAAGTGAAATAAACATTGTTCTTTGAAAATCATCACCAAATGAAGTAAGCTAAGATTAACTTTACTTTGGCTTGCCCGTTTTTCTTCTTCTTCATTTGCAGAGGCACTGAAGAATTATTTAACATCAAAAGTCAACTTGCAAGAAGCAGAGAAGGCTCTGTCCAAGTGGTTCAGTGGAGCTAAAGACAGAGGAGGACCGAGGGCTGCAAGGGTACAAAATAGACTTACGGCTCTGTAAAAAAACAAACCCTGCTGATTCAAGATAAGCTTTTGAGTTTTCCATCTGACTTTTTCCCCATGTTGCTACAGTTCCAAATATCTAAGGAATTTTGCTGTAGTTTGACATTTCTAGTTTTTAAACGTTTACGCACTTTGGAATACAGTTACGTAAAATCACAGTTGTTGGACAAAATAAATGTGAAAAATGTTGTTTTGTGTACCCTCGTGATTTTTGAAATGGTTTTATTTACAAACTAGATTTTGTTTGCGGTCAGCTTTAATATATTTGGTGTCTTTGTGTCACAGAACCCGTATTAGCCGTCTGAAAAATTGATTTTGTGACTGTTTTACTACATGGGGCCCACTCAGTGCCAGAACTTAGTCAATTCAAACTAGAAATAAGATGCAAATACAGAACCCACTGCTAATGCCATTCCAACTTTTTAGCTCATGTTTTCCTCATGTTGTACCCACTAAGAACTTGAAAAATGGGGCCTAGGTGGGTTTCAGTGTACTTTGCCCAGTTGGGGTCCATTTAGTTCCCAGATTATACCAATATAACACCGAGATGGGCTTATAAAATGGGGCCATTATGGAACCCGCGGACAATCCCACTTAAAACCCACTTTTTAGCCTATGTGGTACTCACATGGTACCCACAAAACAACTTGAAAGGTGGGGCCTGGGTGGGTTTCTTTGTACTTTGCCCAGTTGGGGTCCATTTAGTTCCCAGATTATACCAATATAACACCGAGATGGGCTTACAAAATGGGGCCATTATGGAACCCGCGGACAATCCCACTTAAAACCCACTTTTTAGCCTATGTGGTACTCACATGGTACCCACAAAACAACTTGAAAGGTGGGGCCTGGGTGGGTTTCTGTGTACTTTGCCTAGTTGGGGCCCATTTAGTTCCCAGATTTTACCAATATAACACCGAGATGGGCTTATAAAATGGGGCCATTACGGAACCCGCGGACAATCCCACTTAAAACCCACTTTTTAGCCTATGTGGTGCCCACATGGTACCCACAAAAACTTGAAAGATGGGGCCTAGGTGGGTTTCTGTGTACTTTGCCCAGTTGGGGTCCATCTAGTTCCCAGATTTTACCAATATAATACCGAGATGGGCTTATTAAATGGGGCCATTATGGAACCCGCGGACAATCCCACTTAAAACCCACTTTTTAGCCTATGTGGTGCCCACATGGTACCCACAAAAAACTTGAAAGATGGGGCCCAGGTGGGTTTCTGTGTACTTTGCCCAGTTGGGGCACATTTAGTTCCCAGATTTTACCAATATAACACCGAGATGGGCTTATAAAATGGGGCCATTATGGAACCTGCGGACAATCCCACTTAAAACCCACTTTTTAGCCTATGTGGTGCCTACATGGTACCCACAAAAACTTGAAAGATGGGGCCTAGGTGGGTTTCTGTGTACTTTTCCCAGTTGGGGCCCATTTAGTTCCCAGATTTTCCTAACATAACACCTATATGGGCATTTAATATGGGGCCATTACGGAACCCCCGGACAATCCTATATGGGGCCCATTTTTCAGCCCATTTCCAAACCATATGGGCCCCACATATAAATGTTGGCTGGGAAACAGGCTCTTTATACATGCTGTGATGACACAGTCATGCTTACGTTTTTTTAATGTCCTGTATATAAGTTGAATTGTCCAAAGCACAAAAATGTTGCACTTCCAAATGGTCCTAACACACTGTGTGCTCTGTGTCACTTTAACACTGTGCTGTGAGAAACGAACATGTGTTATTATGGTGACGTTACCGCGGGAAAAGCATTTTTGCAGCTCAGCGTTGAAGCTGCAGTTCGCAAAAAAGGTTTGCATGTTTTCCCTGTAACATGTGAAGCTTAGCACAATACTATATTTTAAAGTGCGTGACATTTGCCAAGTATAAAAGGTCTTTTATAGCCGGCTTCTCTCGCTTACGGCCATACCACCCTGAACACGCCCGATCTCGTCTGATCTCGGAAGCTAAGCAGGGTCGGGCCTGGTCAGTACTTGGATGGGAGACCGCCTGGGAATACCAGGTGCTGTAAGCTTTTGCACTTCCACACACAAACTGCAGAGGGCTCCGCTGCTCACTCAGTGGAGGCAGCTTCAGGAAAAGCTTCATGACAACGCTCCTCATTGCATTTCGCTTTTGTGCAAAACAAAAAAACAACAACAACCAAATATTTAGGAAATACACAAACTTATTTATTCTGTAAATGTACAAAATCTCTGTGGCTAGTCCGTCTGGCCTCAGTCGAGAGGAACTTGTTAACCTTGTAGTTTGCAGCGGGCGCAGTGTCAGCCTGACACCCATGTGCAACCAGTTTGAACTCTTATTGGCTGCCGACTGCGGTCCCGAAGAGTACTGAATAAATGCGCATCAGTGTGCTACCCTGAGCAGGGAACACGATAGCATGGAGTTTCTAACACGGAGCAAGGTGAAGGTGACGCTACTATGCAGGACCGCCCCTGCTCAGCTTCAGAGATCAGATGAGAACAGGCTGGTATGGCCATAAGTGAGAGGCTTCCTCGACAACGGGGGTCATGTAGATACTGTAACCCATTTATTGGGATTTAAAAAACAATTTAGAGTGAAGGTTATTGATTAGTTTCTACTTTTTTTAATAGCTGCACATGACAACACAGTTATAATGCATACTTAATGCTGCAATATTCGCGTCATAAACAATTGTGAGTCTTTGCACAAAAACATCTACAGGTGCTCTGTGCATGTACAGAGATATTGATGTAACGCTTGAAGAATTTGACATTACTACATGAGCGGAAGAGCTCTTTGCGCAAGACTCACTAACCATCCTATTGGAAAATGAGCTTAAAGAGTGCCTCACATCCGTTTCAACATTTAAACTGTCATTTTTGTGTTGAAGTGCAAAAGCTTACGGCACCTGGTATTCCCAGGCGGTCTCCCATCCAAGTACTGACCAGGCCCGACCCAGCTTGGCTTCCGAGATCAGACGAGATCGGGCGTGTTCAGGGTGGCGTGGCCGTAAGCGAGGGACTGCTTCACAAACAGCCTCTTTATACATGCTGTGATGACACAGTCATGCTTACGTTTTTTTAATGTCCTGTATATAAGTTGAATTGTCCAAAGCACAAAAATGTTGCACTTCCAAATGGTCCTAACACACTGTGTGCTCTGTGTCACTTTAACACTGTGCTGTGAGAAAGGAACATGTGTTATTATGGTGACGTTACCGCGGGAAAAGCATTTTTGCAGCTCAGCGTTGAAGCTGCAGTTCGCAAAAAAGGTTTGCATGTTTTCCCTGTAACATGTGAAGCTTAGCACAATACTATATTTTAAAGTGCGTGACATTTGCCAAGTATAAAAGGTCTTTTATAGCGGGCTTCTCTCGCTTACGGCCATACCACCCTGAACACGCCCGATCTCGTCTGATCTCGGAAGCTAAGCAGGGTCGGGCCTGGTCAGTACCAGGTGCTGTAAGCTTTTGCACTTCCACACACAAACTGCAGAGGGCGCCGCTGCTCACTCAGTGGAGGCAGCTTCAGGAAAAGCTTCATGACAACGCTCCTCATTGCATTTCGCTTTTGTGCAAAACAAAAAAACAACAACAACCAAATATTTAGGAAATACACAAACTTATTTATTCTGTAAATGTACAAAATCTCTGTGGCTAGTCCGTCTGGCCTCAGTCGAGAGGAACTTGTTAACCTTGTAGTGTGCAGCGGGCGCAGTGTCAGCCTGACACCCATGTGCAACCAGTTTGAACTCTTATTGGCTGCCGACTGCGGTCCCGAAGAGCACTGAATAAATGCGCATCAGTGTGCTACCCTGAGCAGGGAACACGATATCATGGAGTTTCTAACACGGAGCAAGGTGAAGGTGACGCTACTATGCAGGACCGCCTCTGCTTAGCTTCAGAGATCAGATGAGAACAGGCTGGTATGGCCATAAGTGAGAGGCTTCCTCGACAACGGGGGTCATGTAGATACTGTAACCCATTTATTGGGATTTAAAAAACAATTTAGAGTGAAGGATATTGATTAGTTTCTACTTTTTTTAATAGCTGCACATGACAACACAGTTATAATGCATACTTAATGCTGCAATATTCACGTCATAAACAATTGTGAGTCTTTGCACAAAAACATCTACAGGTGCTCTGTGCATGTACAGAGATATTGATGTAACGCTTGAAGAATTTGACATTACTACATGAGCGGAAGAGCTCTTTGCGCAAGACTCACTAACCATCCTATTGGAAAATGAGCTTAAAGAGTGCCTCACATCCGTTTCAACATTTAAACTGTCATTTGTGTGTTGAAGTGCAAAAGCTTACGGCACCTGGTATTCCCAGGCGGTCTCCCATCCAAGTACTGACCAGGCCCGACCCAGCTTGGCTTCCGAGATCAGACGAGATCGGGCGTGTTCAGGGTGGCGTGGCCGTAAGCGAGGGACTGCTTCACAAACAGCCTCTTTATACATGCTGTGATGACACAGTCATGCTTACGTTTTTTTAATGTCCTGTATATAAGTTGAATTGTCCAAAGCACAAAAATGTTGCACTTCCAAATGGTCCTAACACACTGTGTGCTCTGTGTCACTTTAACACTGTGCTGTGAGAAAGGAACATGTGTTATTATGGTGACGTTACCGCGGGAAAAGCATTTTTGCAGCTCAGCGTTGAAGCTGCAGTTCGCAAAAAAGGTTTGCATGTTTTCCCTGTAACATGTGAAGCTTAGCACAATACTATATTTTAAAGTGCGTGACATTTGCCAAGTATAAAAGGTCTTTTATAGCGGGCTTCTCTCGCTTACGGCCATACCACCCTGAACACGCCCGATCTCGTCTGATCTCGGAAGCTAAGCAGGGTCGGGCCTGGTCAGTACTTGGATGGGAGACCGCCTGGGAATACCAGGTGCTGTAAGCTTTTGCACTTCCACACACAAACTGCAGAGGGCGCCGCTGCTCACTCAGTGGAGGCAGCTTCAGGAAAAGCTTCATGACAACGCTCCTCATTGCATTTCGCTTTTGTGCAAAACAAAAAAAACAACAACAACCAAATATTTAGGAAATACACAAACTTATTTATTCTGTAAATGTACAAAATCTCTGTGGCTAGTCCGTCTGGCCTCAGTCGAGAGGAACTTGTTAACCTTGTAGTGTGCAGCGGGCGCAGTGTCAACCTGACACCCATGTGCAACCAGTTTGAACTCTTATTGGAGTACTGAATAAATGCGCATCAGTGTGCTACCCTGAGCAGGGAACACCATATCATGGAGTTTCTAACACGGAGCAAGGTGAAGGTGACGCTACTATGCAGGACCGCCCCTGCTCAGCTTCAGAGACCAGATGAGAACAGGCTGGTATGGCCGTAAGTGAGAGGCTTCCTCGACAACGGGGGTCATGTAGATACTGTAACCCATTTATTGGGATTTAAAAAACAATTTAGAGTGAAGGATATTGATTAGTTTCTACTTTTTTTAATAGCTGCACATGACAACACAGTTATAATGCATACTTAATGCTGCAATATTCACGTCATAAACAATTGTGAGTCTTTGCACAAAAACATCTACAGGTGCTCTGTGCATGTACAGAGATATTGATGTAACGCTTGAAGAATTTGACATTACTACATGAGCGGAAGAGCTCTTTGCGCAAGACTCACTAACCATCCTATTGGAAAATGAGCTTAAAGAGTGCCTCACATCCGTTTCAACATTTAAACTGTCATTTTTGTGTTGAAGTGCAAAAGCTTACAGCACCTGGTATTCCCAGGCGGTCTCCCATCCAAGTACTGACCAGGCCCGACCCAGCTTGGCTTCCGAGATCAGACGAGATCGGGCGTGTTCAGGGTGGCGTGGCCGTAAGCGAGGGACTGCTTCACAAACAGCCTCTTTATACATGCTGTGATGACACAGTCATGCTTACGTTTTTTTAATGTCCTGTATATAAGTTGAATTGTCCAAAGCACAAAAATGTTGCACTTCCAAATGGTCCTAACACACTGTGTGCTCTGTGTCACTTTAACACTGTGCTGTGAGAAAGGAACATGTGTTATTATGGTGACGTTACCGCGGGAAAAGCATTTTTGCAGCTCAGCGTTGAAGCTGCAGTTCGCAAAAAAGGTTTGCATGTTTTCCCTGTAACATGTGAAGCTTAGCACAATACTATATTTTAAAGTGCGTGACATTTGCCAAGTATAAAAGGTCTTTTATAGCCGGCTTCTCTCGCTTACGGCCATACCACCCTGAACACGCCCGATCTCGTCTGATCTCGGAAGCTAAGCAGGGTCGGGCCTGGTCAGTACTTGGATGGGAGACCGCCTGGGAATACCAGGTGCTGTACGCTTTTGCACTTCCACACACAAACTGCAGAGGGCGCCGCTGCTCACTCAGTGGAGGCAGCTTCAGGAAAAGCTTCATGACAACGCTCCTCATTGCATTTCGCTTTTGTGCAAAACAAAAAAAACAACAACAACCAAATATTTAGGAAATACACAAACTTATTTATTCTGTAAATGTACAAAATCTCTGTGGCTAGTCCGTCTGGCCTCAGTCGAGAGGAACTTGTTAACCTTGTAGTTTGCAGCGGGCGCAGTGTCAACCTGACACCCATGTGCAACCAGTTTGAACTCTTATTGGAGTACTGAATAAATGCGCATCAGTGTGCTACCCTGAGCAGGGAACACGATATCATGGAGTTTCTAACACGGAGCAAGGTGAAGGTGACGCTACTATGCAGGACCGCCCCTGCTCAGCTTCAGAGATCAGATGAGAACAGGCTGGTATGGCCGTAAGTGAGAGGCTTCCTCGACAACGGGGGTCATGTAGATACTGTAACCCATTTATTGGGATTTAAAAAACAATTTAGAGTGAAGGATATTGATTAGTTTCTACTTTTTTTAATAGCTGCACATGACAACAGAGTTATAATGCATACTTAATGCTGCAATATTCACGTCATAAACAATTGTGAGTCTTTGCACAAAAACATCTACAGGTGCTCTGTGCATGTACAGTGATATTGATGTAACGCTTGAAGAATTTGACATTACTACATGAGCGGAAGAGCTCTTTGCGCAAGACTCACTAACCATCCTATTGGAAAATGAGCTTAAAGAGTGCCTCACATCCGTTTCAACATTTAAACTGTCATTTGTGTGTTGAAGTGCAAAAGCTTACGGCACCTGGTATTCCCAGGCGGTCTCCCATCCAAGTACTGACCAGGCCCGACCCAGCTTGGCTTCCGAGATCAGACGAGATCGGGCGTGTTCAGGGTGGCGTGGCCGTAAGCGAGGGACTGCTTCACAAACAGCCTCTTTATACATGCTGTGATGACACAGTCATGCTTACGTTTTTTTAATGTCCTGTATATAAGTTGAATTGTCCAAAGCACAAAAATGTTGCACTTCCAAATGGTCCTAACACACTGTGTGCTCTGTGTCACTTTAACACTGTGCTGTGAGAAAGGAACATGTGTTATTATGGTGACGTTACCGCGGGAAAAGCATTTTTGCAGCTCAGCGTTGAAGCTGCAGTTCGCAAAAAAGGTTTGCATGTTTTCCCTGTAACATGTGAAGCTTAGCACAATACTATATTTTAAAGTGCGTGACATTTGCCAAGTATAAAAGGTCTTTTATAGCGGGCTTCTCTCGCTTACGGCCATACCACCCTGAACACGCCCGATCTCGTCTGATCTCGGAAGCTAAGCAGGGTCGGGCCTGGTCAGTACTTGGATGGGAGACCGCCTGGGAATACCAGGTGCTGTAAGCTTTTGCACTTCCACACACAAACTGCAGAGGGCGCCGCTGCTCACTCAGTGGAGGCAGCTTCAGGAAAAGCTTCATGACAACGCTCCTCATTGCATTTCGCTTTTGTGCAAAACAAAAAAAACAACAACAACCAAATATTTAGGAAATACACAAACTTATTTATTCTGTAAATGTACAAAATCTCTGTGGCTAGTCCGTCTGGCCTCAGTCGAGAGGAACTTGTTAACCTTGTAGTTTGCAGCGGGCGCAGTGTCAACCTGACACCCATGTGCAACCAGTTTGAACTCTTATTGGAGTACTGAATAAATGCGCATCAGTGTGCTACCCTGAGCAGGGAACACCATATCATGGAGTTTCTAACACGGAGCAAGGTGAAGGTGACGCTACTATGCAGGACCGCCCCTGCTCAGCTTCAGAGACCAGATGAGAACAGGCTGGTATGGCCGTAAGTGAGAGGCTTCCTCGACAACGGGGGTCATGTAGATACTGTAACCCATTTATTGGGATTTAAAAAACAATTTAGAGTGAAGGATATTGATTAGTTTCTACTTTTTTTAATAGCTGCACATGACAACAGAGTTATAATGCATACTTAATGCTGCAATATTCACGTCATAAACAATTGTGAGTCTTTGCACAAAAACATCTACAGGTGCTCTGTGCATGTACAGAGATATTGATGTAACGCTTGAAGAATTTGACATTACTACATGAGCGGAAGAGCTCTTTGCGCAAGACTCACTAACCATCCTATTGGAAAATGAGCTTAAAGAGTGCCTCACATCCGTTTCAACATTTAAACTGTCATTTTTGTGTTGAAGTGCAAAAGCTTACGGCACCTGGTATTCCCAGGCGGTCTCCCATCCAAGTACTGACCAGGCCCGCCCCAGCTTGGCTTCCGAGATCAGACGAGATCGGGCGTGTTCAGGGTGGCGTGGCCGTAAGCGAGGGACTGCTTCACAAACAGCCTCTTTATACATGCTGTGATGACACAGTCATGCTTACGTTTTTTTAATGTCCTGTATATAAGTTGAATTGTCCAAAGCACAAAAATGTTGCACTTCCAAATGGTCCTAACACACTGTGTGCTCTGTGTCACTTTAACACTGTGCTGTGAGAAAGGAACATGTGTTATTATGGTGACGTTACCGCGGGAAAAGCATTTTTGCAGCTCAGCGTTGAAGCTGCAGTTCGCAAAAAAGGTTTGCATGTTTTCCCTGTAACATGTGAAGCTTAGCACAATACTATATTTTAAAGTGCGTGACATTTGCCAAGTATAAAAGGTCTTTTATAGCGGGCTTCTCTCGCTTACGGCCATACCACCCTGAACACGCCCGATCTCGTCTGATCTCGGAAGCTAAGCAGGGTCGGGCCTGGTCAGTACTTGGATGGGAGACCGCCTGGGAATACCAGGTGCTGTAAGCTTTTGCACTTCCACACACAAACTGCAGAGGGCGCCGCTGCTCACTCAGTGGAGGCAGCTTCAGGAAAAGCTTCATGACAACGCTCCTCATTGCATTTCGCTTTTGTGCAAAACAAAAAAAACAACAACAACCAAATATTTAGGAAATACACAAACTTATTTATTCTGTAAATGTACAAAATCTCTGTGGCTAGTCCGTCTGGCCTCAGTCGAGAGGAACTTGTTAACCTTGTAGTTTGCAGCGGGCGCAGTGTCAACCTGACACCCATGTGCAACCAGTTTGAACTCTTATTGGAGTACTGAATAAATGCGCATCAGTGTGCTACCCTGAGCAGGGAACACCATATCATGGAGTTTCTAACACGGAGCAAGGTGAAGGTGACGCTACTATGCAGGACCGCCCCTGCTCAGCTTCAGAGATCAGATGAGAACAGGCTGGTATGGCCGTAAGTGAGAGGCTTCCTCGACAACGGGGGTCATGTAGATACTGTAACCCATTTATTGGGATTTAAAAAACAATTTAGAGTGAAGGATATTGATTAGTTTCTACTTTTTTTAATAGCTGCACATGACAACAGAGTTATAATGCATACTTAATGCTGCAATATTCACGTCATAAACAATTGTGAGTCTTTGCACAAAAACATCTACAGGTGCTCTGTGCATGTACAGAGATATTGATGTAACGCTTGAAGAATTTGACATTACTACATGAGCGGAAGAGCTCTTTGCGCAAGACTCACTAACCATCCTATTGGAAAATGAGCTTAAAGAGTGCCTCACATCCGTTTCAACATTTAAACTGTCATTTGTGTGTTGAAGTGCAAAAGCTTACGGCACCTGGTATTCCCAGGCGGTCTCCCATCCAAGTACTGACCAGGCCCGACCCAGCTTGGCTTCCGAGATCAGACGAGATCGGGCGTGTTCAGGGTGGCGTGGCCGTAAGCGAGGGACTGCTTCACAAACAGCCTCTTTATACATGCTGTGATGACACAGTCATGCTTACGTTTTTTTAATGTCCTGTATATAAGTTGAATTGTCCAAAGCACAAAAATGTTGCACTTCCAAATGGTCCTAACACACTGTGTGCTCTGTGTCACTTTAACACTGTGCTGTGAGAAAGGAACATGTGTTATTATGGTGACGTTACCGCGGGAAAAGCATTTTTGCAGCTCAGCGTTGAAGCTGCAGTTCGCAAAAAAGGTTTGCATGTTTTCCCTGTAACATGTGAAGCTTAGCACAATACTATATTTTAAAGTGCGTGACATTTGCCAAGTATAAAAGGTCTTTTATAGCGGGCTTCTCTCGCTTACGGCCATACCACCCTGAACACGCCCGATCTCGTCTGATCTCGGAAGCTAAGCAGGGTCGGGCCTGGTCAGTACTTGGATGGGAGACCGCCTGGGAATACCAGGTGCTGTAAGCTTTTGCACTTCCACACACAAACTGCAGAGGGCGCCGCTGCTCACTCAGTGGAGGCAGCTTCAGGAAAAGCTTCATGACAACGCTCCTCATTGCATTTCGCTTTTGTGCAAAACAAAAAAAACAACAACAACCAAATATTTAGGAAATACACAAACTTATTTATTCTGTAAATGTACAAAATCTCTGTGGCTAGTCCGTCTGGCCTCAGTCGAGAGGAACTTGTTAACCTTGTAGTTTGCAGCGGGCGCAGTGTCAACCTGACACCCATGTGCAACCAGTTTGAACTCTTATTGGAGTACTGAATAAATGCGCATCAGTGTGCTACCCTGAGCAGGGAACACGATATCATGGAGTTTCTAACACGGAGCAAGGTGAAGGTGACGCTACTATGCAGGACCGCCTCTGCTCAGCTTCAGAGATCAGATGAGAACAGGCTGGTATGGCCGTAAGTGAGAGGCTTCCTCGACAACGGGGGTCATGTAGATACTGTAACCCATTTATTGGGATTTAAAAAACAATTTAGAGTGAAGGATATTGATTAGTTTCTACTTTTTTTAATAGCTGCACATGACAACAGAGTTATAATGCATACTTAATGCTGCAATATTCACGTCATAAACAATTGTGAGTCTTTGCACAAAAACATCTACAGGTGCTCTGTGCATGTACAGAGATATTGATGTAACGCTTGAAGAATTTGACATTACTACATGAGCGGAAGAGCTCTTTGCGCAAGACTCACTAACCATCCTATTGGAAAATGAGCTTAAAGAGTGCCTCACATCCGTTTCAACATTTAAACTGTCATTTGTGTGTTGAAGTGCAAAAGCTTACGGCACCTGGTATTCCCAGGCGGTCTCCCATCCAAGTACTGACCAGGCCCGACCCAGCTTGGCTTCCGAGATCAGACGAGATCGGGCGTGTTCAGGGTGGCGTGGCCGTAAGCGAGGGACTGCTTCACAAACAGCCTCTTTATACATGCTGTGATGACACAGTCATGCTTACGTTTTTTTAATGTCCTGTATATAAGTTGAATTGTCCAAAGCACAAAAATGTTGCACTTCCAAATGGTCCTAACACACTGTGTGCTCTGTGTCACTTTAACACTGTGCTGTGAGAAAGGAACATGTGTTATTATGGTGACGTTACCGCGGGAAAAGCATTTTTGCAGCTCAGCGTTGAAGCTGCAGTTCGCAAAAAAGGTTTGCATGTTTTCCCTGTAACATGTGAAGCTTAGCACAATACTATATTTTAAAGTGCGTGACATTTGCCAAGTATAAAAGGTCTTTTATAGCGGGCTTCTCTCGCTTACGGCCATACCACCCTGAACACGCCCGATCTCGTCTGATCTCGGAAGCTAAGCAGGGTCGGGCCTGGTCAGTACTTGGATGGGAGACCGCCTGGGAATACCAGGTGCTGTAAGCTTTTGCACTTCCACACACAAACTGCAGAGGGCGCCGCTGCTCACTCAGTGGAGGCAGCTTCAGGAAAAGCTTCATGACAACGCTCCTCATTGCATTTCGCTTTTGTGCAAAACAAAAAAAACAACAACAACCAAATATTTAGGAAATACACAAACTTATTTATTCTGTAAATGTACAAAATCTCTGTGGCTAGTCCGTCTGGCCTCAGTCGAGAGGAACTTGTTAACCTTGTAGTTTGCAGCGGGCGCAGTGTCAACCTGACACCCATGTGCAACCAGTTTGAACTCTTATTGGAGTACTGAATAAATGCGCATCAGTGTGCTACCCTGAGCAGGGAACACCATATCATGGAGTTTCTAACACGGAGCAAGGTGAAGGTGACGCTACTATGCAGGACCGCCCCTGCTCAGCTTCAGAGATCAGATGAGAACAGGCTGGTATGGCCGTGACGCTACTATCCAGACTACTGCAAGACCAAAACCAGCTTAATAAAGCTATTTTAACAGCAGGCCTCATGGGTTTTAACTGCAAACTTGACTTTGTAGTCTCAAACAACAGAATCCAGAAACGACACCGATATCTAATAACTGTAATAATTCGAGACTTTAAAACAAGAAGTTTTAGGGACTTCAGTTTCAAAATGGCTATTCTTGTTTCTCCCAGAGTGAGAAAAGCATCACATCTACTCTTCCATTCAGCTGAGTGATTCCTATAAATCTTAATATTCATTACATTATATGTAGATGACTGGCTGGATTTGAACAGTTCATTGTAAAAGGCAGAACAGTATTTTGCTATTAATTTAGGATATGTAATCACACTATTAACAATAGGTTTATGAATGGAATTGAACTGTTCCTGTTGCTTTTTCAGATTTAAAAAAAAAGAAAGAAATAAGCTGTGCATTGTTCTCCTTTTTCTAACAGCTGTCTGCTAGCTCTCACATTATGAGACATAAATCATTAGCAATTTCACAGAGATGTGCACATGTTAAATTACTGCTCTAATTACTAAGAAATCGGGCTGTTTCAAATTTAAAAATTTTGCAGTAAACAAATTGTTTTCTGTAGTTTCTTGAAAGGAAAAGTGGGAAGCTAATTTCTTTATACGAGCAATACTACCCTGATTTTCATTAGGCTTTAAACGTACATTCAACAAAGTCTCGACATTAAAGACGACTTGTTGGGCCAGAGCAGTCAGCTATTATCGGACTGGCGCTGTGGCAAAACACCAGTGACCATGATCAAGATACACTTGCCAGTGTTATGGTGTGTACAGTGTAGTAACAGTGCTCTTTCCCGTTGTCTATGCAAACTACATAGAGCTGCGACATCCTGGTAACTCTTGTCTTGCTTCTCATCATCGTCACAGTATTAGTTCCTAAATCAAAGTCAGTCATCTAGTGTACCAGACAAACAAAGCACATAATTATAAATAAAAGTTCAAAGATTTTATAAATATACACTACATATTTAATATAAACATATAATATATACATTTGTGCTATACTAATTCCTGTATTTTTGTAATAAGGCTATTGTGGGACTTGGCGGATGTATGTGCACACGTATAAACTAAACACTTGACAACTATAAAAATGTCCTGAAACTGTCAGCAACAGTGTAGCGAGCGCACACTTCACAGCATGCTGTCAGAGAAACTCTCAGCTTCTCTCTACGAGCCTCACAGACAAAAGCAGAAGATGGAAGCAAAGATTTTATGATATTAAGAACAACGCGTAAGAATGGATGAAAAAAAAGAACAACAAAGACGTGTCATCAGGTTTTCTTGTTGTCATTTGTTGTTTGCAGCTCGAAAGCTTGTTGACGGAAGTTGCTCAACAGCGCCATCACCTGTGCCATGGCATCTGCCCGCATTTTGTCCGGCAATGTCCGCAGCCCCTTTGCGACCACGATTCCAAAGTAGTGCGATTCGTCCAGCTCATCCCCTTGCACAGCACACATGTCACGTAATGCTGCCATTTTGGAGCAGTCCGTTAGCAGGTCTTTTATGGAGGTGGTGGCGTGGTCCTCATCGTGTTCCTTCCTTTTATTAGGCCGGCTTTGTGGGGTCGGGGTGATGCAGCGCCGCGTCGGGCTGCCCTCGGACCTGGAGGGGCTCGGCAGAGTCGACTCCATCAACTGCAACGAAACAGAATGGGAAATTACTAGTCAAGGAAGCATCATCAAGCAGTTATTAACCTTACCATAATGACTGCATTGTATGGACCACATCTCCTCCTCAGTGGGTGAAGATGAATTTGCAGAAACATATCTGACATGAGGCAATTATTAATAACTTTTTCCAAAAAATAATTCTTTTAATTTCCACATATATTATGTTTATTTCATCATCACCTTGTCAATGTAATGTTACATTCTCCATTTGTGTATGTGTATATTCCCATTTTTTCCATATGTAAATATGGTTCTGTTAAGTGTTTATAAGCAACCAAGTTTTTGTCATCTGATTATACACAGTGCTATAACAAATATATTTAAAATAGCATAATAGATGAACCACACATGTCTGTGCCAGTCAGGCTAGTCCTGTAAAAGCTCTTACTTGTATTTCGCCTCCCTGGCTGCTGTTGTGTGGTGACGGTCCAGGGGATGCTGCAGCTGAACTCTGGGATTTATCGGGATACTAAAGGAAAAAAGCACCAGTGTAAAAATACTGAGATTCAGTAACACCACCAAACACTTCCGCTATGACTGTACATAGCTAAACATACAGGTGAAGGGCATCAAAACATCACACACAAACAGGAACACTTACAGGGTTAGCCATGTCTTCCAGCACCTGGGCCGGCCCTGCGGGGGAGGATGAGAAGTCTTCGGGACTCTATTAAGGACACATGAACTGTAAAAAACCCAAACCTTCTTATAGTTTGTTTATTTTTATTTATTTATTTTTCTGCACAGCTGGAAGTTATTGCGTCTCGTACCTCTATTGTGTACCTCGTCACGGCATTCCTGTGTTTCACGTACCCGTCCAGCCACGACAGGGACTTCAGCAGCGGAGGGGTTCTCGCTGGTCTCGCTGGCTGGCTGCTTTTGCTGTTGAACTTTTTCTTGGCCCGAACATACCTGTCCCGAAGTTGCTTCCACTTCTCGCGGCATTTGTCCGGCTCTGTCTGGAGGGCGGCTGCTATTTCTTGCCACGACTTGATGCTAACGTGCGGGTTCTTGTAATACTTGTGTCCAGGGTCATAAAGGTTGTGGTGTAACGCAATTTGTTCAGCTAACTGTTCCTCGAAACTTTCGAGCGCCTGCATTTTTGTCCACTTCCGTGAAGCTTTTCTCTTTCCCGGGTCAACTCAGTGTTTCAACCAATCAGCATTCGATCTACGTCTAGCGTCATCAACATCGATACGCGCTGTTTTTTTAAAATTATTATTATTATTATTATTATTATTATTATTATTATTATGTGATTGTGTTTTGTTTAAAGTATTTTAATTTATCAAAATAAATCACATTTTGGGTTGTCTAGACCAAAATATTAAATTTAGCTCCACAAGGGCCTGATATCCCCTTGCGAGGACATTATACTGCTTCTGTTTTATCAAAATTTAAAATGAATGTCTTCATATGTGGCTCTTACGGTATTTTTCTTAGAAACAAATATCGGGTAAAAAAAATCTGGTGATTCTTTGTTTTTACATTCATGAGGTCCCAATCAGCCCAAATATCAAAGACAAATTAAAAATACATGCCATGGAAGAGTTCGGGTCTTAGGAGGTTAAGGATCAGATGGAAATACTGCAGGAAGCTTTGTGATACCTTCACTTTTCTCTGACAGGGGCTCCCAGTCAATGTGTGTGACAAGTTTACACTGCTAATAATGGACAAACTGACAGCTCAACCACTGAAATGTGGTTAAATATTGATTTTCACCCTAGTCCCTCTGTTATATTTCAAAAGGATTAAAATAATTACTACAGTGTCCACTCTTTCAGGAAACGTGTGTAGTCTGTTTCAGTTTCATCCTTTTGAAAAGCTCCTTTCTTTATCACCAGGATTCATTAAAACAGGTAGGAACCACATAGGGATTTCATTGTGTTTGTGATAACCACTAGAACCTAAAACATTGAAAGAAAAAACTATTTGAAAACTCTTTTGGGTGCAATCTACTTGGTTATATTTTCATTTGACTTTTGACAGCATTTTTAAGATTTACTTTTTGTCTTTCGGTTCACTGTTAATTCTTCTTTACCTATATGAAATGAAATGTCTTTTGCCATTTATTTGGGAAGTTATTTTAACTTTAATTTCAGTGGTTACTGGGACACAAAAGAGCATTTATATTGTACAATCAACAGTCAAAGTAAATAAAGTGAATGCTGTAATTTAAATAAAGCACTTTTCTGAATTTAATAAGACCTGAGATTAAAAAACAAATACCTGTAGTACAGCAAAGGGAAGCATTACTCCTCTTTATCAGAGTTGACTGGAGTGGGTATGAGAAATGTTGGTCACTAGTAAGTGTGCTGCAATATGAGTTTTTATCTCATAACCACAGGATGCATATCTCTGAAGACGTAAATAAGATTGAGGGGAGCTTTTTCTTAGGTTGCAGTAACACATTATTGTCGCCAGGGGGAGAAAAACTACGTTTGTTTTTTTGTTTTTTTTTAACTTTCCATTTACTTTCTAAAAAGTACTTTAACTTTGCTTAACCTCGTTTAAAGTTAGTTTTATTGGTATCAAACGCTTTATGGTGATTATCCAACAATATAACCACGTTTGGGTGTTAGTTACAGAGGCATGTCCGGGTTCCGGTGGGGACTCCCACCCTGCTTTCATTTCATTCCGCCCTGCGCTGTTCGGTGTTTATGCTAGCTTAACCGTTTAGGCTAGCTCGTCTGAACTACTGTGCGTTTAGTTTTTGACTTTGAGTTTATCTGGCATGTTTCTCGGTACTTCCAGCCTGGAGTTTTCGTTGTTTATGACCGTTTAAGTGACGAAGATGTGGCATTCAGAGACGCTAATCGTGTCGCTCGGCTGTTTGTGTGTCCTAGCTGCCGTGTCTCCTTCAGTACATGCGGGTAAGTCTGCTGTCCTCTTGAAGGATCCTTAAAGCAGCTCGTTTTGTAGCACATAGTGAAAATTGTGTTTTTGCGGAGTGGGTGGGTGTTTTTATGAAAGCTGAATCGTAGTTTAGTGATTTTCCCTGTTTGTGACCCCACCCAGTGCAAACCGGCGTTCACATAGTGTTTTCAGCCAGTTTCTTACAGTCAACAAAAGCTAGCACACCAGGACTGAGTCCTTATGGACTCCAGAATAGAGGAGGTGAACTGGAAGCTACAGCTGTAACAGCATGTGTCAAACAACAGGTGATAAATAAGTCAGGATTAGTTAGCATACAATGAGACAGACAGCAGCACGATGCATGTTTGAAATGCCAAAGCACTTTTATAGAAACGTGTTGTATGTGTGCAGTTTAGCTTTATTCAGAATGAAACTTTCACACTACTTTAAAGAATTAGTCACTTTTTCCTAAAGAACAGTTTGATCTTCATTATTGAATATGTGACCAGTCACTAATAGAAACTTTAAAGTTTTTAATCTGATCATTTATCTGGGCAGATACTACAGTCTATGGAAAAGTGGGAGGAGAAGCTGTCCTAAAACCACCTGCCAACTCTGTGTCTGGCCCCATCACACAAATCTCATGGAAAGAAGGTTCTAACAAAGCCATGGAGTGGGAGACAGGAGATACGAATGCAACAGGCTATCGTCAGTTTCGTGGTAAGCTGTGTTAGTGGTGCAGTGGTCCCATCTTTGATTATCAGTGATGAGTTAAAGGTAACAGTATCATATATGTTTGAAGATCGTGGCCACCTGGACACTTCCACTGGTGTGATGACGATCAGCGGTCTGTTACATAATGACAGCAACAGCTACACACCCGAGATCAACAACAGGCGACTCACTCCAGTTAGCCTCGTCGTCCTCTGTAAGTGGATAAATCAAACTGTGTTCAGCTTATCAAGTAAAACTGAAAGTGTTTAGTATGTTACATCAAAACTAATGAAAGTGAATCACATGATGAATTTTCCTGTTTCCTTTTCTAACAACAGCTCCCGTCCCTGTACCCAGTGTTAACAAATCCTGTGATGAGAGCAAATGTGAGTTGATCTGTGAAGGAACCACAGCCAGAGCCACTCCAGTCAGCTACACGTGGATGTCAGATGATACTGGGAAGCATGTTTCATCTGGGAAACAATATACTGTTCATAAGGTATTTTAAGTAGACTTTAGAAGGTGCGAAGACTTCTTCTCTGTGGTTTCAATTATATTAACAATTTCACTGCATTTCCAGGTGAACAGTTCAATCAGTTATGAGTTGAGCTGTGAGATAGAAAACCCAATCAGCCGGGAGAGAAGTGAACCGATCACCATCTCTTCAGACTCATTCTCTGTGATATCTCGTGAGTTATTTCTGTAAAACACTCCTTTCAAACTTATTAATGCTACAGGTCATCAACGTTGAAAAGCCACTTACTGCTGCTGTCATTATTTTACAGCACCTGGAGGAGGTCCAAACATTTACATGGGACTTACAGTGCTCATCGTGCTGCTGGTTGTCGTCACACTGCTGGTTGCCTTTCATAAATGGAAAACAGGTGACAAAATAAATACAGTCTTTTATCAGCATATTGATATTCAGTATTGTGATTCCCCCTGTCCCCCAAACTCATAGGCTCAGATGTAGGGGTGGGTAGTGTTTAGGTTTTATCCGATACCAGTACCAAACCAGTACTTTTGAAACGGTGCTGGTGCTTAAAGAATGGAGAACACAAACTTTGTCCAAAAACCTCTCATGTTCAGCTGTTTTTTTTTGTAAAAAGATAACAATGTTAGCCTTTTCTGCAGCTATGGGGCATATATGGTATCACTCTTGGCTGGAAGCTTAAACAATGGAAAAAACACAAACTTTGTCCAAAAACCTCTCATGTTCAGCTGTTTTCCACTTTTTCTTTGGTCATTTTAGCCTTTTTGGCCAGGGTGAAGGGAGCATCTGCCATCAAACAAGAAGACAGCCTCATGTAGCTATGATGATGTTTGCTAGTTCACTTTACATGCATTAATGTAATAACGTGGTTAGCCTACTCAACGTAAATTACACACGAACAACATTAAGCTACTCACGCAGAGAAGAACGGCTGCTGCTGCATCATCATCCTCATCATTTCTGCTACACTGGCAGGGCTAGGGGCCAGGACTCTCCTCTTCGGGTTCTTAGGGGATGTTGCTAACTCCGAATCCGATAACAGGCACCACACCCGCAGTAGATGTGCTCGGTGTGAGGTCTCGCAGCAAGCTATCAAATACGGCGCATTTCTCGGCTTTAAAAAAAAAAACGCTATGCGTCGCCAGGTGTTTCATCGGATTCAAGGTGTTACCTCCTTTGACAGTATCACAGTATCAGCTTAAAGCACTTGTTGCTGCTGAGTTTGCATCTTTTGCTGTGAAGTACAGCCAGACTTTGACAGCTTCGCCTTGGGCATTTTTAATCTGTAGCTCTGCTCTAAAAGAACGTACGTACCTGGACCCGCCTACTATCCTCGGAAACGTAAAACGATTGGCTAGAATCTGAAGTGTATCACAGCTCAGGGGGGAAAAAAGCACAGAAATAAAGCACCAAAATGTGCGCTGCTTTTCGGTCTGGTTACTACCATTTATGCCATAATGGCACCAGATACCGGTACCCATCCCTACTCAGATTCCAGCAGAATATTTTAAAAAATGACCTTGACCATGAAATGAACCTCAATGTAATTCAAAACTACAACAGTCTCCTCAGCTTGCTAATGCTTACAGCTTGCTGTTAAAAGACAAGCTAATGCAACATGTTAGGAAAGATGCTCTGTAGTAATTTATTTAAACGCATTGCTGGCATCGAGCTTAAACAAAGCATATACACATGTTCACCTCCTCAGCTGCTCGTTATATATACACATATGGCAAAGGTGGCTGCTGAATGAGAAAGAAAGGTGACTAAAGTGACTTTGATGTGGTTATTGGTGCCAGATGAGTCTTTCACAAGCTGGTAATCTACTTGGATTTTCAAGTTTTCAGAGCTCTATGGGTCTAAATGTCTCATTGTTGTCAGTGCTCAGACTGCTTCCAGCTGAAGATAACAGCAAGTCAAATAACCTCTCACAACCAAATTATGCTTGAATGTTTCCAGCAACTTGTTGAATTTGTGCCATTAAAATTTTCAGACAGTTTTGAAGGCAACAGATGGCCTCACATTTGACTCTAGAATACTTTGGTATACAGAGGAGTTCATTGTCGACTCGATAACCACAAGGTACCCAGATCATGTGGCTACAAAACCACCTCAAACCATCACTCTTCCACTATCGTGATGACAGTTGAGGTTTGTGTGCTGATCTGCTTTGCTTAATTTTCACCAAATGTGGTGCTGTGCTTAATGGCCGAACATGTCCACTTCAGTCCAACCATCCAAAGTATGTTTTTCTGATGTCTTGTGGTTTATTCAGATGCAGTTTTACAAACCTAATCCCCGCTGCCATGTTCATTTAGAATGAAGACACTTTCATACAAACAACACACACGCGTTCAGTGTTTTGCTAATTGAGACCAGTAGAGTCTGAGATGTAGCTCTTGGGTTTTTTGGAATTTCACGTCTGACTGGAGTGAATTTGTTCAGGTGGAAGACACCTGAATGCTCCAGACCGACACACCGTCAAAACCTCTGATTTTAAAGAGGGGCTCACATTTGCTGGTGATTGATTAATTAGTGCATTTGGCAAAAGGGGATTCAACCCGATATTAGCGAGTAACAAATTAAGTCGCTAGTGAGTGTAGGGTTTGTCCCAGAACTTTCAGAATAAGGGTTTTTCGTTTAAGTCTATTTGAGGTTGTATTTGAGTTTCATTTCTGGTGGATCGCTAATCTAATGTTGTAATTTTCTTTTGATTTCTTCCAGGAATGTGGTTTTTTGAAAAAGGTAAGAAGTCTAAAACAAAGTGCTTCCTAAACAAATCTGAAGCTGAAAAGTAAACATTTACTTGATTTGCTTTGTCAGTTACTCTCTATTTTAAAATGGTGAATTAGTTGTGAATGCTATCTGATATTTTCAGTCAGTTTAAGAATACATGACATGTGATTCATCTTTAGACTGGAGCGTTAGTTTTACAAACCACGTGCCCGTGGTGGATCTTGGTAACACGAACAACATGGAGAGACGTGCAAACAGTTTGTGTTGTACATAAATGATCTCAGAACGTGACTGAAGGAGCATTTCTCTTCAGTTTCAGCTCTAATGTTGAAACCATCACAGCTGAAGCTTTAACAGAACTGACTGGCTTCAAGAAATGCTGCAGCGTTTTAGTGAACGTGGATGTATTTTTAGTTCAAAATCAGATTCTCTGATCAGGCAGTGAAATGCAGCATAATAACAGCATCGTAAAGAAAATATTGTCCTTTTTTATGATATAAATATCAAAGTGTTGGCAGCTCAGTGATGACCACGAACAATAAAACAAAAACTGGTGTCTTTAACTGTCCTTTGCTGTAATTCTCTCTGCAGAGTCCATGCCGTGGGAAGGAGGTCAGTAACAAATCATTTATAGCCCTTTTTTTTTTTTTTTTTTAAATCAGTGTCTATTAGAAAGTAGAACTCAGAAACACCCGTGGTTCTTCTGTGTGCTGTTTCTTGTTAATGTCATTGTTCTTTATGTTTTGTTTTTGGGGGGTTCCACCACTTCAGATTTCTGGAGGAGTGATGAACATCAGAGTAAGTTTCAGCCCAAAATTGTATTTTTTATGTTCACAGTGGGGCTTTGTGTGGGATTAAAAAGCTGATGTGTATATTTCTGTCATTAAAATAACAGGAGCTCCTGCAGCTAACGGCACCACTGCTCAACAACGAAACGATGAACAAACTGAAGGTAAAACTGTCTCAAACTACTTAAACAGCAGTAAATCGCTCTGGGTATAGAGTTTATAAAGGACGTGTTTAGCATATCTCCAGCTCTGTGGTTTGATCTTGGACTCTGTGGAAGCTGCTTCGACAGACTCACAGCTTTAAAAATACTTATTCATCATATACTGTCCCTCAGTTCATTTCCTTTCTCACTTCCTTTTCTGCTCCATGTGAGCCACCTTTCATCTTTTCGTCCTCCTCTCACAAATGTATGGTTTAGTCACATGATACAGAGCTGAGAGTTGCGGGCACCTGAATCGGCGTTTAATTTAATTTAAAACTTTGGCCATATTTATAAGGCCTTCAGGTTTTTAACAGCTGTGTGTAACTTTTTTCTTCTTTGTCTTCTTTTTGAAATCTGTCAGAGGAGACGCCAATGACCAACGGCTAAACATCAAGTAAGGACGGGTCAGGCGGAAACTGAGATGATCTGAAAGATCCAAACAGAAACTGAAAATGTTTAAGAATGTCAAGAAGTGCAGACGTACAATGGACGTTCGCCGGGGGAGGCTCCAAACCACACACCAGTAAAACGAGTTTTACTTGGTTGTTGTTTTAATTTGTCTAGAGACTTGAAATGAATGAATCATGTAATATTTTGAAGTCATTTCCATCAGAAGAAGACTCCGCTTTGTTCTTCGTGTGCCCTGCATTGTTACTGTGAACACATTTAAAGCGGACAGGAAGTGCTACATGTATAAAGGCTGATTTACAGCATCGAGTCCCACTTTTAAAAAAATGGCTATGAAGCTGGATTTAATAATAATATGTGTATAAGGTTTTTAGTGCCATCTTGTGCCAGTATGGAAAGTGATGTTATGTGGTTGGTTGGTGCTAATAGACTTACATTAGTTTATGTTGTAGTGAGTTTTATGTTAAAGTACCAAGGATGTATTGTCCCCTTTCACTCTCTGTCTCTTCAGCACGAAGTGGTCGTTCATTATTGGCTAGCTGCACTGAAATATGGGACTCCACCAGTTAGCCGTATTGTTCGGGTTTGTAGAGCACTTTATAAATGAGCAGAGCTTGTTGGAGTTAGGTGGACTAGTGATTTACAAGGACGAGAAGCTTCAGTCTGACACTGTCCCCGTTGTCTTTGATTTTTCCTCCTTTGGTTGGATGCAGACACACGGCACACAATTAGCTGGCAGAGCAGATGTTCAGAGGATGTGAAGCGTTGTTTTATGCAGTAAAACAGTCTTTCTTTCCTCAAACACGCCCAACCAGTTTACAACATAAGTTACTACATGCCCATCTCAAACACATCAGGAATCCTGAGATTCTGCAGGGGGAACAGAGTGATGTGTAGAACAGGAACATCAGAGGGAAAGTTGCTACACTCGTTGGAGTGAGTGAGATGATGATGTCAGTGCATTACTTCATACTAGAAGTGGGGAAAATCAAAACCCTAATATAAGTGAAGGAGAGCGTAACATGGAGACTTTTTCCTCTGTGGACATGCTGATGGACGTCAGGATTTCCATGTGCATTGGTAAGAAAAATAGTTATATTTGTAACTGTTGTTGTAAAACAGTTCTGTCACTCAGTAGTTCACATATACTAAAGCCATTTTCCAGTTACCTCAGCAATCTTGCATTCCAGTAGGAAATTTGGGAAAACCAGAGAAACCGGGTTCATTTTGATTCTTAGCAGGATGCAACCATTCGGGGGGGGTGCTTATTAAGAACACAGCTGTGGCCCCTTCGTGGATAGAGCCTGTTCAGTGCTGTGAGTATGATTATAGGATTCATCTGTGAAATCACAGCAGTGGCAGTCCAGATTATAAGTTTTACGTTTTTACTGCTGTTTACATTCACTTCCGCCATCTTGGATTGTTAAGTCACAGTTGGTGGGGCTGATCTGACGTTTCAGGATGACAGATTAGAGTAGGGCTCCACAGTGTAAATCAGCCTTTATAAATGTAGTGTTTCATGTTCACTTTAATCCGATGTTTAATCTGACATGAAAGTATTGTTTTTTCTGTCCTGCTTAAAGCTGCTGAAGTATTTTAATTACTAGCTTTTACTATTAAAAACACTACAGATGTAGTTAGATGTAAAAAGGTAACTTGAATGAGATGTGACAGGAGTCAAGCTTAAAGCAGATCTCCAAGATTTTCCATAGAGGCAAAAAATTTTTTAAACAATAGCAGGAAACTCAGCAAAGTGCCATTTCCTGTGATTGACTGCATACCTGACACCGAATGGCACGTCGACCACGTTAAAGAGGTACGCTGGGGGATGATTTATAATAAGAGCCAGGTGTGGTGCAGCCTCGCAGTGTGGAGGGGAGGATGTTAAACTGGCAGCTTCTGGCGGCAAAAGGGACGCCATTGTTTGGTTTGGGCCACAGGGTCAAACAACAGTCAATGCTTTGTACAGTTAATGCATATGTGTGCGCTTCTGGGAAAATTGAAGCTTGGACAAAGTTGCAGGTTTTTTATTTACGTGTCTTATTATTTCTATTAATTCATCTTCGAACATAGATCTTATTTGGCTTGTCTTCTCTGTTACAGTGAATTATTTTTGTTACAGTTTTTTTTTTTTGTCTCATTCAAACCTACTGTGTGTGCAGAGGATGTTCTGTAGCTGTAGCGTTAGACTTTTGTCAGGCACAAGTAGCGAGCTGAAAGTCAGGTATGAGCTGCAGTGCTGCTGCCATCGGTCTTTAGCAATCTCCAGATACACTAAAGTTTCCACATTGCTTCATACAACAAGCACTAATATTTGTTTTTATTCCCTTGGATTTGTATTTATTGTGGTTCAGTGTCTGAGGACTCAAATAATGTAAATATATATGTGTTGTTTTTATGAACTATGTTTAATAAAACCTACAAAAATGCAGGTTGCAGTGTTTACATGTATGCATCACTCTGTACACTTCTGGCAGTTCTGATCATTTCCTCTATACCATGGAAGAAATGAATCTCTGAATCCAAAAGGTGATGTGGATCTGGGTTAGTTTATATGTTCTTCACAGCCTCAACGTGATTGTGATTCAGGGAGCTTTTTGTCTTTGATGTTCATTTGTGAAATGCGCAGATGCCTCCATCTTCCAGTGGTTAGGAATGTCTCCGAAAATTGTTCTAAGCACAACCTGTTTATGCAAAACATTTATACATTTTGTTTTTTTTTTTACTAAACATTCCTTCAGACAAAAAGAAGAAAACTGAGTTCAGTGAGTTGATTGTTTTGGGTCGACCCAGTTCTGGATGTTTGGGACATAATGGAACTAGTCACTTGTTCTTCTTGTGGCGGTAATCCCAGAACAAGATGGTGGACGGTCCCTGGGGTGGATATTTGTTCCTTAAGGCTCTGAATGTTGTAGGGTGTGCTAGTTGACGTATCTGTGCAACGTTGTGAGGAGCTCCGGGGCGGTGTCCCTTAACTTGCAGGCTGGATTGGCGTTTCCTGGTTTAAGAAGGGGGACCAGAGGGTATTCTAGAACTATAAGGGGATCGCACTCATCAGCGTCTTCAGGAAAGTCTGCCAGAGAGCAGAGCCCATCCGAATCTTAGACACAGGAGCAACAATGCGGTTTTCAACACTGGATCAGCTCTTTATCCCCGCAAGGATATTCCAGAGTGCATGGGAGTTTGCACAAGCAGTCTACTTGTTTTGTGGACTTTGAGAAGACAATAATCGGAAAAGGCCTATTCTGTACAGTTTGGTTGGGTTTTTTTGTACAGAACAGGCGTGTCCCGGTGGTGGATGGTTTCCACTTTGGTGGCCTTAGGATTTTATCTTTGCTTTTTGCAGTGTTTCTGTTGGCTTCATCAAGTGGTGGGCTCCTACTTGCACTGAAGCAGTGCACTGTTCGCCAATGTGAAGCGGCGGGAATGAAAGGACATCCAAGGCCAAGACCATGATTCTCAGCCAGAAAAGGTTGACGTACCCAGTCCGGGTCCAGGACAAGTCACTACCCCAGATTGTGTAGTTCAAGTATTTTGGGGTCTTTTTCACGAATATGGGGAGAGTGGAGCATGAGATTGACAAATGGATTGGGGCAGCATCAATGATGTGGAAACTGTACATTCCTTTCAAAGCATTCGTTTCAAACTCCTTGATGCTGCACGTCATCAACTCTGAAAAGCCACTTACTGCTGCTGTCATCTTTTACAGCATCTGAAGGGGTCTCACAATGTCCACAGTACTGTGCGGTGTTTTCTGTTAATCTCATCATTCTTTGATTTCAGCCACATTGGGATTCTTACTTTTTTTTCCTGTTTTTTCATGGTATCAAAAAGCTGTCATTGAAACAACAGGAGAAGCTTGTGGGGATAACGGCGCCTCTGCTCGTCAAAAGCATAAAAAGGCTCAAGGTGAGACGCTTTCAAACTAGTTAAGCTTCTGTCCACTGACAGCAGTAAATCTATCTGAGAGAAAATGTTAACAAGGACATACAGCATTCAGCCTATTTCCAGCTCTGTTTTTTTTTTGAAAACCTTTAAGAGTAGAAGTATTTTTGATTGTACAGTAAAAAAACAACATTTTTTATCATATAAATACTTTACCGCTGTTAAACTATTTATAAATAATGTACATGTTACAGAAAATTGCTGTTGTTCTGCAAGAGGAGACAATTATCATATCATATCAGCCAGGTGGGAACTGAGATGACCTGAAAGATTTCTAAAATTAGATTCAGAAAATCAGGAAGTGCAGACGTGGCGTGGAAGTTGAGCAGCAGTGGGATCCAAACAACACAAATGCACTTAAACAGTTTGTATCTGTGCAGAAACCTAAGCAAACAAGTCATGTGACCTTGGCTACTGTAAGAAGTTAAAGCTGTTTTCTGATTGTTTTTGATGCAAAGAACTGAACAGAAACCATAATCGGATATTGATCAAGAATCAGCTTTGGTCATCTTCTGCACTGCATCGTTGCAGTGAAGATAAACTCTTTCTTTTCCTTTTACTGTTTAAAACACTATAGATGTAGTTAGATGTAGTTAGATGTAAAAACTTAACTTGCCCCAAAAAGCTTAAAAATTCAATTTAACTTTGTTTATACAGCACCAAATCACAACAACAGTCACCTTAAGTGGCGTTGTATTGTAAAGCAGACCCTACAATAACACATACATGAGATATAACAGGAGTCATAAAGGTTTTCAGGCTTGAAGCAGATCTCACATCTTCATGAGGTTCGTTCCAGGAGTTTCCAAAGAGGTAAAGATTTAAACAATAGTAGGAAACTCAGCAAAGTGCCATTTCCTGTGATTGACTGCATACCTGACACCAAATGACACATCAACCACGTTAAAGAGGAACGCTGGGGGATGATCTGTGATTCGAGGTGAGGAGGACCTTAAACTGACAGTGTGTGTGGAGGGGAAAGGAACGCCATTGTTTGGTTTGGGCCGCAGGGTCAAACAACAGTCAGTGCTTTGTACAGTTTGTGCATGTGTGTGCGCTACTAATAAAATTGAAGCCTGGATGAAGTTGCAGGTTTTCTATTTACATGTCTTATTATTTCTATTAATCCTTCTTTGACCGTGGATCTTATTTAGCTCATCTTCTGTGTTTCACTGAACTTTAATTCTGTTTGTAACAATGTTTTGTCTCATTCAAACCTACTGTGTGTGCGGAGGATGTACTGTAGCTGTACTGTCAGACTTTTGTCAGGCACAAACTAACTGGAAGTCAAGTATAAGCTGCAGTGTGTGAGGATGCAAATAATGTAAACATATATGTGTCTTTATGAGCTATGTTTAATAAAAACCTTTTTTTTTTACCAGTTTTCACTTTAACAAAAACAGTCTGTACACAATACTGATTATTTCCTCTATACGATGCAATCACTGGATCCAAAAGGACACGTGGATGTAGATCACTTTGTATTTTCTTCATAGTAACAAGGTAATGATTCTATTTTTTTGTCTTTGATGATTATTTGTGAAACGTGCAAATGTCTCCATCTTCCACTGCTGCTCACGCAAAGCTATCCATAAGCTTTTGTTGTAATTGTACAGACACACAAACAGAGTAATCACTGAGTTTATTGGTAAAGGTAATAATTCAAAATTTGTGTTGCTAAAAAAAAACACATCACTTGAGGGCAGCAAATCAGTGCAGTCTGACCGATGACAGCGGTTTGCTAGTTTCTTTGTAGAATAACCAGGATGCCTTGTTAAAAATGCAAGAGAATAACGTACATGGTCTCATTAATACAGGAACATAATTCATCTTGTAGCTTCTGATTAAGCTTTTATTTAATGGAAAACAGCAGCCGGTTACATGTGGAAACCACTTCATTTAGTTATGAGGAATCATGATCCGGCCATCAATAAATAAACATAAATAAATCCACAAACTTTTTTGAGAGAAGATTTTCACCCAATGATTGAAGTCAGGGTGCCTTCGATCTCCATATTTTACTAATACAGCACATCTGAAGCACGGTGCTGTACAGTGTAAACTCTCCGTAGTGTATAACGTAGTGGCCATAGACACAATAAATGAACCAGATAAGAAAAGCACACGAAGACTATGAAAACTACTCACCCAATTAACCACAAATGTGTCACATAAGGTAACTATGTAAAAGAAATGTGAAAACTATGGCGCATGAATACATAGTTCCAAAAGAAGGATTTTTCTTTGCGAGCAGGCCAAGAAACATCACCCGAGGCTCCAGATTATGTTTTACTCCTTAAAGCAGATTTACCGAGACCATGATCTGTCCCCAGGTGTTTTTACAATATCAGTCTTTCCTTTAAACATCAACATGACTGTAGGAGCCATTCTTGGGTTAATACCTTATGTGGTCACTAGAGGTCACCTTTTTCTGTTTTGATTATGTAATGTAAAGGTATTTAAGGTAGACGCACGTAATCGGCGTCAGGTGTGTCATTGAGAAGGCAAACAGTTTGTGACCGTTGCGCTGTTATGCTATGTCGATACGGAATAAAGACCAAAAAGGACAAGATACATACTGCTGGAGTTATTGGACTGTGAACTTAATTCATGCATACCAGTGACATCGCGTCACCCCCGTTAACGACCACCTCAGTGGCTTCAAGCGTAGGCTTAGCCTCTACAATGACAATGAATTTAGTATAAAGGTAACACAAAAAATGTGAATCTGGGCCTGTTTACTCATATTACAGTAACAATCCACTGTGTTATAATCACTTGAAAAAGGGGGATTCAGTGTGTACTTTTCAACATTATTTATTTCAGAATTTATTTTGTACTTTTAGAGAAGCAGAAACCAGGTGATGTGCAGATTCTCAGGCTAAACATTCATCACACGGGAGGATCATCACACCAGCTGTACAAACAGTCCAGTTAATAAGTGGCCTCCTGCTAAGAAATGTACAAAAAATAAATAAGAATCAAAGAGCTCTGTGTGATCACGCTGTGAGCAGCAACTGCAGCTGAGCAAACATCTGTATATCTGGTCATTTAACACAGTGTAACTAGAAGCAACTAAAACTGAACACTCGACTGTATTCATATCTGCAAATTTGGTTACAAGAATATCGGCTATTTAAATGCCTAAAATCAACAAAATATCAACTCATATCAGTACAGAGATTTTTTTGAGTTACATCTACATTTTATATTTTTGCTGCAGACGTACACAGGAGGATAGTGTCACAGAGATAATGCCCCGTTTGATAAATGCATCCCTCGGCTTTCCCATCAACTTTCCTGCCCACCGAGTGGCTCGGTCTCAACCGAATCTTAGCTCCAAAAAGTTATAAATTAGAGTCAGACTGATATATTGGCTATTGTATTTAATGATATCGGTATCAGCATTTACAATGTCAGATGAATGAACGTTTTTAAAGTAGAAAGAGGAGAAATGCCTTTCAATCATAGTCAGTGTTGACGTTGTAAAGTTTGTCCAGCAGAGGAAATGCTGCATCTTGCTTGTTGGCAACAGCTTTGAAAGCCCAAACTTACCCCCAGCTGATCCGAGCAAGCGATTGTTGTGACAATAAAACAAGAGGTTTTAAAAAAAAACACTAAACACTAAAGACACTAAAGCTCTATCACATGGTGTCAAATTGTAAATGTGGTTTACTGCACTCAAAAAAAGACAGAGGCAGCATGTTTTTATCCACTCAGTAATTTATTTGTGAATAAAAAACAAACATCTCATTTCCTTGTTACAGCACTCAGACATGTTCATAGTCATTTTTCAGCAATGATGTCAATCACAAAATTCTGCCTTCAAACACTAAAACGACACAATGGCAGTGCAGATACTCCTGATTTTACAACACAAGTGAAAATGCACTTAACACTGAACTGAAGCTAGAGAACAAATCTATACAGTAAATGTATCATCCCACTGAATACTCAATGCAGTAAACACAAACTACCATTGCATCTGCTGTAAGAAATAACTCAATCTTCTGTTTAAGTGATCAAGCAAAGTCATTTTAAAACCTACTTAACATTTCCGCTGCACTTCCTGTTGCCTCTAGTGTTCTCCGGAGCAGGGGCTCTGAAATTCTCTGGGGTCAGTGGCCATTTAGAGGGGAGAGCCTTTCAAAGGAATCCCCTCATTAAGTTTCCTATTAATGTTTAAATCTTCTGATATGTAACACGCTCTTCTATTGAGCCAAAGTTACTAAGTGTGGAAGTAAAAAGCTTGACATGTTGCTTTTCCAAAGAATCACAGACCCAGCTTTGAGAGCCACTGCTCTACAGCACTGACCCAGCATGTTTAAATGTTAAACACAAGCAAAGAAAGAAAAACAGCCATTCATTGACCAAAAATAAATAAAATCAGGTTTTACAAATTTTACTTGGTTTGTTGTTTACTGAACTTATCGACAAACTCACGAGCAGCTCCAGTTGACTGAGGTACTGAAATTGAGAACAGGTTTTAATTTTCTGTAAAGATGTGTATAAATGTTAATTAGTCCTAAAAAAAGAAAAAAGAAATGATTGTATCAAATGAAGATTATTGCAATCGTCTGTGGTGCTGCTCCTGCAATACAAACAGACACCAGACGACATTGCATTGAGCAGAGTACACTGCACAAAATCTGCAGTGTGCTGCTTGAAATGATCGGCAGTGAAGATCTTACCGATCCCATAACACTGATGTCAGACTGTGATAATCATCATCAATAACTAAGGTGCATTCATACTCACATGTTCTTTAAAAATGCCACTAACACAGTAATTGTAACAAAGTACAATAGGAGTGTTTTGTTAAAAACACGTGTGGTCGTGTCTCGTGAGCCTTGACTATAGAAAAGAATCACTCCAGCATGTCACAAGGTTGTTTCGTGTTTTCTAAGAAATCTTGGTTGTGATATTAAAGGTCCCAGGCTGCTTTAGCAATGTCTAAAAACACCAAAGTGACTTTTTTAAAAGCAAATTACTCTAGAAAATCTCTCCTCAGACACAAGCTGCTGCACTCTTGGAGTCGCTGCACATGAGGCACTTCTGATTAAGGCTCAGAGGCATCACTGAACCCACCTGAGTGTATGAAGGGGCTAAAACACTGATCTCAGTGACTCTCACGAGCTTATTAGTAAAACTGGTCTAACAATGTTATGGAACTACACGTTTCTCCTCTTGTGTTTAGGGTTAGGCACTTTTGCCATTAGACAAAGTTTCTAGCTCCTTGTTTGTCACCACAGGGCTGAGCTCCGTGGGCGTGGGCTGGTCCCTGGTTACTCCTCCCCTCCGCTCGTTTCGGTAGTGACGGCAGATGACCACAGCAGCGCAGGCAAAGTAGACGACAGTAAGAAGAGTGAAGTAAAAGAAGTACACCAGAAACTGTAAGAGAGATGTGCAATGGATGAGGCTTTTTATCCTGCACCTCATGAGATCCTAGCCCAAACAAAATTTTAATCCAATTTCCACTAAACTGGCAAAAAAACAACAACACTATTCTCATTTGAATACGATAATGAAGTAAAGAACCTGTTAAATGGCAAAATAATGGTTTGGAAATATGGCCACTGACAGCTGTCAGGAGGGAGCAGAAACGAGTCTCCTAACAAGTTTCCCCAAAAGCAAGGAAGTCTTTGCTTGGTTGATTACACTGTGGGTTGAGCAGCAGAGTTGAGCATGTGGGTTACACCCATGGATGTGTATGGTTCTTCCACATACAACTGAGGGAGCTGTCCAGATGTTTTAACGTACAACACAGCTGTCAAACTCTGGCCCGCAGCCTAATTGCATTTGGCCCGTGAAGCCATACAAAACTATTAGAGCTGGCCTGCTGCTATTACACAGGTCATGTACTGCTAATACTACAATTCCCAGAATGCTCTGTTGGTGTTTTGGTGCATCAGTCACAACAGGACTCATTAGCTCCCTCTCCTCTGTTGACAATAGTCATAGCAACCATGCAAATACTGCCATGCTACCGATCCCAAAATGGCTAAAAGAATAAAAACAGGAGCAGGTGGGAGAATATGATGAAAATATGATGAATGATAACATTTAATTCAGAAGGCTGCAAATACAGTTTTTATTTAAGAAATGAATTCCACTGATGTGTTATTTAATTGGAACTTTGATTTTGCATGTGTGCAATATTAAGTTATATATACATTTATATAAGTTAAATATATTGTTTAGTATTAAGCTTTGCTTGTTCCATACTGTTTGAGTCCATAAGAAAAGATTCCTTGTTATATTTGGAGGAAGATTTTTTCAATGAATATTAACGTTAGCCCGCGACTTTGATCCAGTTTTGAATTTTGGCCCACTGTGTATTTGAGTTTGACAGCCCTGATGCACAACATAAAACTACACCAATAGACCACATTAGGGATACAGTTGTGGTAAGAAGTTTACAAAAACTCATCATGAGCATGAATGTCATGATAATTTTGAGCTTTTCATTGAACCTTTTCCAGGGTGGAGTGATTGTGCAGCATACATCTTCAGAAAACACGTTTGAATTTATGTTAGACTTTCTCTAACCCACAGAGGGTCGAAATTATACATACGGACTCAGATATAGACATACCCTCACTTGAATATTTTAATAAAGTGTTGAAGTTTCTACAATGTCTTAATTTCACATGGCTACCTACCAACTTCTCATTAATGATCATGATTTACTATAACTGGGAGTTTATCTATGCAGCATAAGCAGCATTTGTTTGACAATGAACTCAGTAAACAACTTGGGAGAATTGTCAAGTTACACAATTTGGGGAGGTCTCTTGGAGTCATTTCTAAACAACTGCAGATTCCAACTGCATGTAACCACGAATTATTCTAATTTTTCACCACTTTGCAAAGGTCTTTGACCACAATGGCAAGAGGTATGTTTGGAGGAGTAAAGGCGAGGCTTCAAAACCTAAGAGCAGTGTATGAGCTGTCAAGCATGGTAGTGGTAGCATTATGCTCTGGGGCTGTTTTGCTGTCGGTGGCACTGGAACATTGCACAAATTGGATGGAATAATGAAGGACTACTTCCAAACTCTTCAACTTCACCTCAGATCAACAGCTAGGTGGTTGAAACTTGGTCAGTGTTGGGTGTTCTACCAGAACAATGATCCCAAACACATTAAAACTGGTTTTGGAATGGATAAAGCAGCCTAACATTAAGCTCCTGGAATGACGATCCCAAAGCCCCGACCTCGACCTTACTGAAAAGAAATCTGTGGACTATACTTAAAAGCTGCGCCCATTCCAGGAAACCAACTAGTTTAACTGAACTATATCAAGTCCGCCAAGAAGAGCGATCAGCTTACTGAAAGCTACCTCTGGTCAAGGTGCAACTTACTGAGAGACATTTAAAACTTAATCTAATATTATTGGGGGTGTATGTATATTTCTGAAATCTGTACGTACACTTTTCATCCTTTGTGGATTAGAAAAAATTTAAAATAAATTCCAACGTGTGCACCCAATTCTTGTTTTTTTCAAGTCATTAAGTTAAAAAAAATATTAACAGACCAAAATTATCAGGACTTTACATACATTCACCATTAGCACGAAACTTCTGACAACTGTAACTCCAGTTATACTACTGCATGTGGACTCTCAAATCCAACTGGTGTGAAACATCCCTGCTGTTTGACTGTTTTACCTGAGAGTGCACGTCCAAGGCCAGGCCCCTCTTATCAGTAAAGATCAGGCTGATAATGGTCTTCAGCACTGTCCCAAAGAAGGTGTTGATACCAAACACAAGAGCGCAGAGCTCCTTGGTGAGTGACGATGCAATCTGGAAACTGGCAAGACAATAACATCCAGCATGAGCAACTGTCTTGTATAAATGTATGATACGCTGTATGTTCTTACTCGCTGTAGATGTATTTAGGTTATTTGAAATTACATGAAGTTAAAGCAATAAAATACTAGTGTAGACAGACACAACGTACTGAGGCTTATCAGATCGAACGCTGTGTTATCTCATTAACGTTTTCATTACGAGTTTAGCTGAGGGCTACATTTATTTTCTTCATTATTATGCTGTTATCACTTGGTATAAATCATCAACAAAAAATGTACACCAGAGGACCTATTCTGTACGATCAACAGCACAAAACATGTCAGCTTATGTCATTATAATAGATCGTTATCCTTCATTCTGCTTGAGCAAAGACTGAAAAAAAGAAGAAGAAAAAAGTCGTTTCAGAGTGAAGTTTCTCGTGGCAGTTGATATTGGCAGCTGTGGTTTAGCTTCTGATCCTTTTCCCCCCAAATATTTCTGGCCTAAATCTTCCAATAATAAGCACCACAGTTTTGGCCACATTCCTATAGCACTTAACTTTAATCCAGCATAGTTACAACTAAGATCATCGTAAGCAGATGCATCTTAAATAATACATTGTTTTTGGCACTTACGTGGCAATAGGCACCAGAAACTGGTAGAAGCTTCGGAAGAGTACATAACAAACATAGCAGACCCAGATGTCGTCTGTGGTTCTCATAAGAAGCAGCAGACCGGCCTGCACCGCTGTGATGATACCAATGACCAGCTCTGACCAGATGTTCCACCGAATTTTGACAAAGCCTGCTGTAAAGGACGCTATAGCACCTACAGAAAAATAAACAGGTTATAGTCTTTAAACTGATTAAGTTAAAGCACAGAGCAAGTAATCTGTAGAGAGGGACTGAGTAAGCAGTCGGCTAAGCACTACTGTCACCAATAAAATGAAAGTTATTCATATTGGACATAAGTTAGTCTGTTCTTGTCATAAAAATATCAGCAGCAGCACAGAAGTCTCCTAATCACTGTTCAATTATCAGACTTTTGTCATCAAACCTCATTACTTACACATGACATCCAGATTATCGAAGCTGCTACCTTTAATCTTTACAACTGTTTAAAGTGCAATTATTGCCGTCTAAAGCTGACGTGATCCCTTACAGAGTAGGGCTGGCCAATCAATTATTAAGCTTCTCCCAAACAGCTGAGCGCACCCTTTACTGCAGTTGCTCTTCTGTTTATGTTAACACACACGTCAGTTTCAGGACTACACTTTTAGAAAACCATTTTGAGCCTATACCTTTTTTACAAACATTATTTAAAAGATCATTTCAAAAAGCTAATCATCAGAATCATAGGTAGAAATCCAACAGTTCATTTCATCTGATTTTGCCCAAAAAAAAGATTCAAAAGAAATCAGACTTGAATCTGTGTTTCCCTGTAATAATAATAATAATACTCAATACTGTCAAGTATTTTCAACCAACAGTATGACCCAATCAAAAGCACTGATAGATGATATCCTAAGTCAAATGCTCATTGTCACCCTTCTAATTTCCAAGAACTACAGATCCTCTAATGGTCTTAAAACTTGAGGTTTGTCCCCACAGACTCCCATATTTAAAAGCCCAACTTTAGAGCATGCTTTCAAGTGGTTACAGCTCAATTCAACTGTATTTATTATATTAGCACCAAATCCCAACAACAGTCACCTCAGGGCACTTTATATCAGCGATCCCCAACCTTTTTCGCGCCACGGACCGGTTCATGCCCGACAATATTTTCACGGACCGGCCTTTAAGGTGTTGCGGATGAAAAACTCCCTTTTAACAGGAGAAAAACCTTCCAACAGAACATGGCTCTGGGGGAGGACTGATGCATCACCCCAGAAATGTAATTCTAGGACAGGGCAATACGGCCAAAAATATTTATCACGATATATATTTTAAAATTTGGGATAACGATATAACTGATGCGAGACAAAATACTCCACAACATTATTAGTGCAAAAAACCCATCAATTTATTTTCACTTAAACAAGCAGCTGTTTTTTATGTGCATTAACCTCCTCGGACCTGGCGTCCACATATGTGGACATCACATTTTTGGTTGTCTTATATAGTCCAAAAAATACGGTAGTAAGGACGGCCCGCTTGCATATTCTACAAAAAAAAGTGCTTTGGTGTCTATCTGACGGACAAAAACGAAACCAGTTGCACATCACTGAAGTAGCACGTTTTTAAAAAACAATTCTGGTTCATCGGTTTCATTCAATGATCCGCTTTTGCCCTTCTCGTTCTCTGTCGCCGCCATGCTTTTTCTGCCATGTGCGTATGAAAACAAAGGCATTGCGCATGCACGTTTTACCCAGATTCTATTGCGATATTTCATTTTCTTATCATTGCCTGACATTATGACGTGAACGGTATAATGTGCCCCAGCCCTAGTAATGACTGGGGGGGCTACATGATGCTGCTTGACTTCAGCAGCATCATGTAATGTTCATATGTTGATTAACGGTTTTCTTTCGTTTTTGATCTAGTGCAGAATATTTTCATAAAATCCCAGGCCAGGAAAACCACCTTCATGTTTTTCTGTTTTATCCTCAATTACTTTGACACAAAGGCATCAGCTGTGATGCTCACACCTTTGATAAAGTCTCGCAAGTGTCAGCTTGCTTTTTACAGATATAAAAATATGGAAATGTACTGATACGTGATCAGAATTAGAATATTTCTGACTGAGGCAAAATTTCCCTGATTCAAATCGAATAGTGGATCAAATCGATTCGGGACCTTGTGAATCGGAATCGAATTGATTCTAGAAATCAGTGACGATACCCTGCCCTAGTAACGGCACAGTCACACTGATTGGCCCATTCAGTACCATTGTTTCCTTTTGAGTATTCCCTGATGCTACTGCTGCCTCCATTTGGGATCGACTCAAAGACAGAAACTTCACCAACTACAGCAACCCAAGAACCCCACACATCAGTATGCTGGTAACAACACTGGCACAGAGAACATAACAGACTCAATACACAAGTGTAATTAAGTTTGAGGATGTGACCATCTTTCTAACAAAGCTAGTGAGCTACTCCCCAGCTAGACCCTCTGATTACAAAAAACACTAGATGTGGTGAGCAAAAACACCAGCCTGGGTGTCATTACATTGGCTATGTCAATCTTTTATATCTAGCCTGGACCCAAACCATCCTTTTTCAGCTATCTGAAAGTGAATTTGCTTTGAATAAAAGCCTAAAACTCCAAAACCTACTTTTGTATATGTGTGGACAAGTCCTTACTTTAGTCTTAAATAACAACACATATCATCATTCTTCAGCTCTTCCTGACCCTCTCAAATTGGTTCCTGGAAAAAAGACACCCAATTATCTCCTATCACACTTTTGCTTCGATCCGAGTCTCTCATGAAGATGGGGGTCTATCAGAGTCATTAGCATAGATTTTTCTTCCTAAAAAATAAAAGTCCTGCAGATTGTGTCCTACATTAAGTAGTTGTTTGATGCTATCACTGCAAAGCTAAATACATCCTGCCAGCCTTTAAATTAGACAATGGCTGAGATTTAGTTTATACTTTGCACGAGTTGTTACATTTTTTGTATCTAAATGTAGCAAGCTGCAGCAACACCAAGCTGGATACAAAACAAATTAAATTTCAATAACACTATTTGTGTAAAGCTATTTTTTAAAATGTCTGGAAATGTCTCACTGAGCAATGTAGAAGCTGCTTCCACTCCCCCATTGTAAACGTTCTTGTTCTCAGTGGCAGGGTAGACTTTGTTCCACAGGATGTGGACGTAGAAGAGCACCAGGTAATACCCTGTGGAGTTGAACACCCACCACAGGGACCAGAGCCTCAGGTTTGGCCTCTTCAGCACATTTCTAACCTCCAGAAGCATCTGCATAAACACAGAATCCTTCCAGGTTGACGCAGGACATGGGGGGGCAGCAAAGGATGGCCCTCCATCTTTTGGGTTCATTTTGTCCAGTTCAGATTTGGTGGCTACTTCTACCAGTTCCTTTTCCTCCTGATTCGTCCGGTTGAAAAACAAGGAGCGTTTAGGCCAGGGCAGGCACAGTGAGAGCAGCAAACCAAAGCTGACAAACCCCAGAGAGATACTGTTGAGGGTGTAGAAGGTGATGTTTCCCAAGGACATGCACAGCTGGCCCAGGATAGAGCTGGTGAAAACCCCCAAGAGGACTGAGGAGCGCGAGTAGCCTGCCACGCGCTGGTAGAGGACCGGGTTGACCAGGGAGAAGATGTAGGAGGAGTAGGCGACACGGCAGGCCATGGTGATGCCGTAGAAGAACTCCATGAACTGCATCTGAAGCAGCGTACCGCCAAGCAGCAGGATGATCCAGATGACCACCTGACTGACGCCCTGAATGATCAGGACCGGCTTATAACGCAGAAGATCCGTTAGCAGGAAGGCTGGTACCAGCACAGCCATGTAGGAATACGTCAGCACTGGAGTGATCTCATTGGTCACCTGGAAATAAATCAATCAAATAAGGCGTGGGGAAAAAAAAAAAAAAAGCAAAATCAAGCTAGAGTCTTACACGAACCTTTCTGACAGTGCACTTTCTACCCTAAATAGTGCCAACTTTTCTTCAAATATACAGTTTATTTACTTTTAAAAGAAGGTTTAAAGAAAGTTCAACGAAGCTGTAAATATAAACCAACATTGCTGGCATTCTTCTTCACATCTGTAAGGATACAACTAAGATACAATTAAAATATGACAAAGATCACGAATGCAAATGCAAATATTACTTGTTTTGGCCAACCAATAATTCAAAATCCCCTGACCATCCTCATCAAGCAAATGTTCTGCATTTTTGCCGGAGTAGTTGCTGAAGAGCTTTGATGCAAAACACAATTCTGCATCACTTTAGTATTTTGCAAATACCAGCCTCTATCTTAACTATACACACTGTTGGTCACAGTAACAGTCGTAACAGTGTACAAGATAAAGGGGAGGGTTTTTTTACTGATGAATAACAGCTGTGGGTTCAGTGGGGGTGAAAAAGAGAAATTTCACATGACTTTGTGCAGTCATGTGAAAAAAATAAAGAAACCCTTTGTGTTTCTTCATCAATCAAGCAGTGGCTTACCAAAGTTGTACTAAAACATTTAACAGATTTCTGCACGCCAAAAATCGGTTCGAGGTCAGTAAGCACAACCAGGATTCATACATAAGGCACACTCTCGATTTTTGGGAAAATTAAAGGATTTTAAGTGTGCCTTATAGTGTGGAAAACACGTTATAGAGAAGAAAAGAATATATCGCGATATATATCGTTACCGCACGTGCTTCAAATTATATCGCGATATGGATTTTAGGCCATATCGCCCAGCCCTAGATTCACCCCAATCACCTTCTGTTTAACTGACTTCTATCACAGCTGACTTCATGACATTGGAACTGGTTAAAGCATCGACATCTGTCTGGCACTGATGTTTGTTTCACAAATGCCAGCTTCACTGGGACTGATGACAGATAAACTGCTTGTTCCCTGGAATCCCAAAAACAGGAAAATCGATGGACTAAAGCTCTTAAATAACCTCACAGGTAAACAGATATTTCTACACGGAGTTCAGCTCTGCTGTAAACCTGCTATTCTGGTCTTTGGAAGTGTTTTTCCACATGCTGTCGACACATTGGCAGCTCACCTCGTGCTTATGGCCAGGCCAATAGGAAAACAAGAATAGTGATCACTTTCCAGTGATCCCACTCTACAAACAAGTCTAACTCCACATATGCACTGACCCACTCTGAAGGAATGTGAACTTTGACCACAGTAAGATGGATCAGCAAACTCCCCACATGGAACTCATTAATTCTATTGTGCAATACTAGAGCTGGGCGATATAACGATATCTATCGCGATATAACTTTTACTCGATAGAGAAATTAAGCTATCGCGATAGACCTCGCCGCTCTTGTCCTCTTAAAAAAGGTCGGCCGATCCAAATTAAGTAGCGCAGAGCCAAACCAATCACAGCCGCAGCTTCACGTCGCGTGACTTGTTACGTACAGCACAAGTGCCAAGCTGCACGTGTGTTTGTTTGGGAAGCAGCCAGCGGGTAATGGAGGAAATGAGTGTGCCGACTAGAGAAATCAACCGAGCGTGACCGAAGAGAAAACAGATGATGGTTCCAACGCCGGAGAGATTGTCGAACGGAAGAGCCATAGAAGTTCCGTAGTGTGAAGGTATTTCGGGTATTTCAAGTCTGACAAAAAACAGAGTAGCGTGCACTGTAAATTGTGCTGAAAGCAAGTCTGCAAATACAATAAACTGGTGCATGCGTCACACTGTGCGCCACGTTATTGTTTCAGTGAAATGAATTTCTACAATACTGTTAATTCTACTCTCTGCAGTGTTTAAATGCTTACATATACACACAGTTACTGTCCCTCCACACATACGACTCGGTTCTGCTTCTATGCCCCAGCTTTGTTTACTTTTTCCCACCGAGGCTTCTAGACTTCTGATTGGCCAATATTTCTGCACGGTTAGGAATCTAGCGCCACCTGCTGCTTTGGCATGTTCATAGCACCGTTTTCCTTCATTTCTGCCTTTACGTGTGAACGGGATTATTTTTTTAAAACGAAAACGGAAAATCTCCGTTTTCAAAAATACCCGTGTACGTGTGGACGTAGCCTCAGTCTCTGACTGGAAGCGCTAATTCGTCATTCGGCTTTTGTCAGACTAAAGTAACTGTTAAAACTGTTTGAAAAGCTAAGCTATACAACAAGGAGAGATTGAGAATTTCCTTTTAGTTCTCAGTTTATTTGATATTGACAAAAGTTAGTCAGTTTTGTCTGTTCTTCTGTAAAACAAACTAAGATTTATTTTTAGAATTAATATTTTGTTTCTAAGTGGAATTGACAATTTAGTCTGTTTCGTTTGTTCTATTTTGAAACTTAAACGCTTTAGCGGCTGCCTTTTGTGTAGTTTGCAATATTTGCCTTTATTTATCTGAAAAAGTCTCATGTTCCTTAAGTACATCTACCCTGTTGAACTTATTATGGGAAATAAATATTTAAATAAAAACAAGCTGCTGATTATTTCACATTTTACTTGTGAGCAACAGCACATTTAAATCTTACAAATATAGTTATTTGGCTTATATCGTGATAGATATCGTTATCGCCTGAAATGAAAAAAACATATCGTGATATGAAAAAATCTCATATCGCCCAGCTCTATGCAATACATGCTTAACTGCAGAGCTTGTTAGAGTCTCAGAGGTTAACTTTTTGGACTGCTCATGACTTTCAACTCTGCAAAACTCCTGTAAGCAGGACTGTAACTGGAAGGTCTTGTCTCTCGTAATGTTGATGGGCAATATGGCCAAAAATATTTATCACAATATACATTTGAAAATTTGCAATAACGATATAACTGACGATATAATTGACGTGAGGCAAAATACTTTACAACTCCACAACTTTATTAGTGCAAAAAACCCCATCAATGTATTTTCACTTAAACAAGCAGCTGTTTTTTATCTGCATGTTTATAAGTTATATAAACATGTAACAGTGCAAATGCAAATTCGTTGCTGACAGTTTAACCAAAAGGCATTTCCAGTGGAAACTGGCCGACATATCCTCAGCATAACCATGTATAATATACACAAAACTTAAAAAGAGGTTATACACACACAATACGGTAATATGTTGAAGCACAGTACGTATTATTGCACGAGGCTCCTGACTACGATAGCTGTAATGCTCCGACAATCCATCAAGCCAAGCGGCTTCTTAGCTTAGCAAAGTCGTACTAAAACATTGTTAACAGATTTTCAAGCGCCGTGCACATAAAATCGGTTCGGTAATAACGACGGCCCGCTAGCATGCTCTACCAAATAATGTGCTTTGTTGTGTATCTGACAGACGAAAGCTAAACCAGTCCCACACCACTGAAGCTGCAGCATTTTTACAAACCAGTTCTGGTTCATCTGTTTCATCCGCTTTCGCCCTTCTCATTCTCTGTTGTCGCCGTGCTTTTTCCGCTATGCGCGTGTGAAAACAAAGGCACTGCAAATGCGTGTTTTACCCATATTTTATCGCAATATTTCATTTTCTTATCATTGCCTAACATTATACCGGTATTACCGTGAACGATAGGATATGGCCCAGCCCTAATGGGAAGGTTACCAGTCAACACAAACTTTCATCAAATTACGCAGAGAAATGTGCATCACTCACCTGCTCTCTGGTGAAGTTCTTCTCAGGGCTCAGCAGATATGGCGTGATGAAGGGCTCCCCGGGTTTTATGGATGACATAAACCCGTAGAAACACAAGAAAATCACAGACCACTTCCACTTTTTGGGATCTCTGGCTTCATCCTCTCCAGAGGGAGACTCTGCGGCAGTGGCGGCCATCGCTACATCCCCGTCTTCCTGCCGCTCGCCGTCTTCAGATGCTTTCTGATCCATCTCTTTCTCCCCATCTGATCTGTCCCCACTTCCTGCTGTGTCCTCTGCTACCATTGCACAGGCGTGTAACTTTTTCTTCCCCCCCTCACGCTATCAAATCAGCATGCGAGGATTCTTTTCGATAAGAAAAGCTGCCGACTTTCCACCTGGAATTTATGAAGAAAACAAACTCAAGTCCTCTGCCTCTCTGTGTCAGAGAGGGCTGAACTGGAGAGAACGAACCATCCGACGAGCTGGTTAAAAAGCTACATGCTGCTGCTGGCGAGTAAGAGAAAATGTTGACCTTTGCTCCATTCCTCTCTCTGACATTGTCAGACAGAAAGCTTTCCAGCCGCTCAGTCCAATGTCATTGTTCACCTGAAAAACAAAATCAATCATGTGAGCTGCGCAGTCTGTTCTGACACAGCAGGTCTTAGCTTTAACTCTTACTATTAATCTGTGTGACAAACAAGATTTTCATGCAAAGCGCTGCCACCCCTGATTTGACAGTTTTCTTCACGTGTTGCAGTAAACCAAATGTTTCTGTGCGTTTCCATGAATATTGGAAGATATTGAAAAACACTTCCTAGAACTGCAATCCACCTGACCTGTGTGTCTCCATACTTATCAATAACTCTTATCAATGCTGGTCTGCTGCGCCTTCCAAAACAGTGACGGCAGTGCAACGTTTGCACGCCTGAGGGGCATGAAAGCCTTTTTTTAAAAAACAAAAAAGAAAACAAGCAGTTCTTCCACGATGTTTAAATCCAAGTTATAATTAATTTTTGTATTTTCTACTTAAGTTTTTCATTCATGTGCTTTGCGATAACCATACACTGTGTTTACGAGGCATCTTACCACAAAAACAATCTACTATAGTTCTTAGTCTGTGTCAGTGTCACATCTGAGTAGGCAAGCAGAAACTATAGCTTCTATCAGGTACAATCAGTAGGCAAAACTGTAAAATTAATGAAAATACAGGTGAAAGTCCAAAATGTACACCCATTTTTATATTTTCCAAAGACATCCAGCTGGCCAGACTGGAGTCTTTGCTGTCCGATTTTGGGCCCCAAGCCTTATCTTTTACACACCTGGTTTATATGGTTAAGATAAGATAAGATAAGATAACCTTTATTAGTCCCACACGTGGGAAATTTGTTAGAAAAGAAAGTCTAATTACTGATACGTTAGTTATAAAAAATTACAAGAAGAAAAGATAAGAAAGAAAGAAACTCAGATTGAGCAGAGCTGCTGTAACAGGCTGCCGCACACGGGGGGCGCCGGAAGATGTCGTAGGTTATGTCGTACCTAAGCCATGGCCTCAACACACTACTAATAATCCAGCCACAGATACCACTAAGGGTAATTTAAGATGCTCCCTTATATTCCAAGGTGTTGCCGCAGTGCTTGTTCTAACTGGCGTAGATATTACCCTGCATGCCCCTACACGGCTGTATCTGCACTGTTATATGTAGCTGTGCACTACTAGAAGTAGTATCCAGGCTCAGCTAGCTATCTGGCAGAAACTGCCTCCTTGTTGTATTAAGACAAAAGCAATATGTTTTAATTTGTGGGTGAAAAGGACAACAACAGTGCAGTGGCCTCGTTTGACTGCAGCCTAGTATTAAAAGCTTTATATATAAAAGCTCTATATAAGCAATCACATCAGGATAAAAAAAATAACCACAACTGGTGAAGCTTTTTATAATTAATGCACTAAATATCTTCCACTTATTCAGTGGAGGGCTGTAGATAGACAGACAGACAGATGAGAAAAGCATGCTGTTTCTAGTTGATAAGTGTGTCTGGTGCTGCTGCAAACCCTGTTGCTCTTTCGAAGAATCGCCAGGTGAGGCTCACTGAGAAGGAGAAGCTCCTGAACTCGAGTAACTCCGAGGGAAACCGTGGATCTTGCTGGTTGTAACCTGGTGCTACTGTTGCTACCTACTCCATATAAATGAGCGGCAGAAACATTCAGATACATGGCAGGTTACGCGGAGGTTAAACGGAGCATGCGCAGAGACGTGGAAAACCGTATTCACTTATGTAACGTTTTCCCATATGTGTTGTTGTAACTTGAAGCAGCTCCTTCACCGAAGTGAAAAAAAAGAGTTTTTAAGAAAATAATCTGAGTTTTTTTTTCTTCAATTAGACTGTTAGCCTAATCTTGTTTACTGATTTACTAAAAAACTCGCAAATATTGTGCATTTATATAGAATAGAATAGAAAACTTTATTTGTCAATTTCTTCAAATGTACTTGCCATACAAAGGAATTGAAATTACGTTTCACACTGTCCCATGCGTAGACATTGACAACAATAAAGTGCAGATGCACAACAAAAACAGCCCTAACATATGCTAATGTTGCTAAACTTTGGGCAAAATTTACCAAACAATTTTCTTACCTCTTATTTATTTATTTTAGCGTGATACATCAGCACAACTCCAGGAGTGATCTGGCTTTCTCCTGACTGAACTTCAGCCTCATTTCCAAATTTTAGGGAACAACAAGTTACACAACTACTTCACAGGGAAGCAAAGTGTGTTAGCATGTCAGTGTTTCACATTAGCTCGACTTATTCCTACGTTAGCTGCCAAACCTGGCTGTATTTAGGAGATTTGTTTGTGCTGCTGGAACAACGACCGAGACGTGCCGACTTCAGTTTGTAGCTCAATCACCCCGAACTGAGGCTGCTAGCCAACTGGCTAATAGCACATGGGCATAAAAACAGTGCCGTCGTGACGCCTTCACTGCCACTAATAAATGACAGTGTTTGAAGCTATTAGCTGACCTATCTGGTGTCACACCATCAGACAGACTTTGCATTAATGAAGCGGAGTTTACATATCTCTAATCCTGGTAAATACGAAGAGGAACAAGGCATACCTTGTGCGTTCCTTTTGAGATGCAGCGCCTTCTTTCTTTCGCTCTGACTTCTGGGAAAAGTAGTTTTAGCCTTGATCTCTAGCATGTCGCTTACTAAAGCCAATAGAGTTGGATTTTTAATACAACAGTAACCCGTAAATTGTAGATTGTGTACTATACATGCACAAGAGTCTCTTCTAATTCTGATTTTTATTTATATCTCATATTCGCCAGGAAGGGTATCCCGCGTGAAGCTGCGGTAACCCTTGAGACAAGAGAGCAGAACTTCCTTTGCCTTCATCGCCATCTGCTGTGAAGTTGTTGCTTCTGCCGATCAGTGATCAACAACCACTGATCAAGGCCCACTGATCAGTGGTACAGTGAGGCATTATTATGTCCCAGTTACGCCTGTACCAGTCATGGACCAGGCATGTTTACATAAGTAGTCACCCCCGAATTCCAAATACAGTAAAACGTCTCTTGGGAAAAAAAAAAACACTATACACTACAAGTTGTATTTTTGAGGAATAATTTTATTATTGAACAACAACCATGTTCTCAATGAACCCAAAAAACTCATTAATATCAAAGCTGAATGTTTTTGGTAGTTTTTAGTTTTAGCTATTTTAGGGGGATATCTGTGTGTGCAGGTGACTATTACTGTGCATAATTATTAGGCAACTTAACAAAAAACAAATATATACCCATTTCAATTATTTATTTTTACCAGTGAAACCAATATAACATCTCCACAT